>NC_089503.1:39808312-40131714 GCF_036850995.1 Saccopteryx leptura
AAGGAATTAATAAAAGAGGAGGCATCTATTCCTCTACAGCAAAGAGATCAGCTAGTAAAACATGTCAATACAGAGATTTTCAACCTTTTTCATCTTATGGCACACATAAACTAATTATTAAAATTCTGCAGCACACCAAAAATATATCTTTTGCTGCTCTGACAAATAAAAAAGGGTATAATTTTGATTCAATCACACCAGACAGTTACTGTGTTGGCTGCTGTCATTTTTTAATTTGACAATCTAGGGAAAAGAGGTCAGTGTCCCTAACTAAACAGAAACAATCAGGTATTACATGTTTTAAAAATTCTTGTGGCACACCTGTGTGCCATGGCACGCCGGTTGAAAATTGCTGAATTAACAGGTTAAAAAAAAAATGGTCCCTATTTGCAACAGTACTAAATTTTAAAACATTAAAACAGCGGTTCTTAACCTGTGGGTCGCGACTCCGGCGGGGGTCGAACTACTAAAACACAGGGGTCGCCTAAAGCCATCGGAAAATACATATTTAAAGTAGAATATTTAAAGTAGAATATGTATTTTCCAATGGCTTTAGGCGACCCCTGTGTTTTGGTCGTTCGACCCCCGCCGGGGTCGCGACCCACAGGTTGAGAACTGCTGCATTAAAATATAATAAATTCACATTGTGGCCCAAATTAAGTATTAATTATAGTCCAATCTTTTTTGGAAGAGGGTATAAAACCTGGGGTTGATTGGGCACTCTGTCAAAACTGTTAAATACTTTGCTTCCATGTGCTCAAATGCCATCTTATTTTCATGTATTACAAACCAGAATGTCTTTGATAACACTACTTCATTGCACTTAAGATAGAATTATTAGCCATCCCTCAGAGATTAAATTACATATTTTAAATTGGCATTATGGTCAATACCAATAATATATATAATGGTTGAGAAGGCGGTCTCCTGAATTTAAATCCCAGATAAGCCCCTTTTTCTATGTGATGTTGTGTAAGGTAACATCACTGTGCCTCAGTTTCTTCATCTGTAAAGCGACAATAACAAAGATATTCTATTTCATGCAGTTGTAACAACTAAATATGTTCATACATGTAAAAGGTTTGAGACACATCGTATTAGCTTAGCCAAAAATTAAGAGCTATTTAAAAAAAGGTAAAAGCTAACCAGAATTTTAAAAGTATGTTTAATAAATTAGAGAATAAAGGCTTACCAGACTGTCCAGAATCATGTAACATTTATTTAGTGAATAGTTATATATTACCATCCACGAGTAAGAACTAAAATTCCTTTTTTTCAGGAGTCTATCAGATTAATTTCTGGTGTCACTTCTTTATTCACACCAGCGAAGGCTGTGTGTATTCATGTGCACACCAAAAGATATAAATAAAAACATACATATATCTACATATACATCTGCTCAAAATTTCTTTAAATTAATAAAATTAAAACCTAATCAAAGTAAATTGATCAAATTGGACAAATCAGTGCCAATTCCAACTGTAAGATTCTTCTCAAAAAAGACAATTACAGAGATTTTTTTCCCTTGGTCCAAAAAAAATCAACTTTACTTAATACTATGAACTTTGGTATGTATACCTAAGACTTTCCTGTATGTCTGCTTTCATTAAAAATAATAAACACCAATAAGCATTTCCCACATACCCCTTAATGATTACCTTAGCTAAGATTAGAATTCTGATAAGTAGGACAGTATTACAGAGAGTTTCTAAGATTCAAACTATTAAAACGATCTATTTTCACATCAAAGAAATCAGTACTAGAAGGTTAAGTGACTTATTTTAAGTCATATTGCTGGAAAAATAATATTGGACAATTTTTAGCTCCCCTTATGAAACAGTGGCCTTAAGATTCAATACCCAGTTTTGTTTAAGTCAACAGTGACAATACAAACAAATGAAAGGAGATAATCATCCCTGGCAGCAAAAATACCCTTCCACAAACGCCATGTCTCTGCCTCTCATTTTTAAGAGTCAGCCAACATGGCTAAATCAGAGAAGTTAATGCTTTTGCTGATACATGAAAGGGTTCAGCCCAGTGCCTGGCATAGAGTTTTATCATATCACATGACTCTTGGATTTGGCAGAAGTCACTATCTGAGGGTCACTACTGAGGGGCAGAACTAGACTAAAATAGATAGAAGCAGAAGGTCACAAGTCCTTCTTTTGTCTTTTCACATATTTTATCCTTTTGCTCTTCACTGGTGTATAATTAAAAACAATACTCTCCTATAGGAAGTTGTTTGGTTTTCTAAAATTAAAATTTTCAAATAATAATTGTGGTGATAATTGTTAAAGTTCATTGTGATAAGTGTCTTTATATAGAATATCTTATTTAATTATTCCCTCAAGCACAAAATTGCTTATACATTTAACTGATAAGAAAATAGGCTTAGAAATGTTAAATAATAACTTAAAAGGACTTAAAAAACCAGGTCATAATCATGATGAATGAGCCAAGACGTGAACCTTGGTCTGTCTAGCAACACAGGTCAAGTCTGAATCTTTATTCTATGTTGCTTCTTAAATTGATTTACTTGAAATATATTAACTTGAAAATAAGATTTAATATAGTGTTATATCATGTTACAGTTATAAATTGTATACTCAAATGTTCTGAAATAAAAATTTCCCATAGAGCATATTAAACAAGATTAGAATTTACAACAGGTATATGATTCATAACATTTCAGAGTGAAAGCTTAGTTGGCAACTACTAGCCACCATCTATAGTAAAACTGATCAGTTTAGAAAAAACAATTGACACACCAGAATATCTGTAGAACAAAAATATGACATTTATGAGATAAATTAGTATGCCCAGTTAAAAATATTAGCAGATGAAAAGATTCATATATGTATTGCTAATGGTTCTTGTCCTTTCTGTCAACTTTCCACTTTGCTAAACTTCATTCTACTATAGGCTCCCTCCGTGATAGTATAGCCTTTAATTTCCTGGGAATTGTCCTTGGTTCTGAACCAAGTCATTCATTACTGATATCAGAAGGCTCTGCTCCAAATGCCCTGCTCATCTGCAGTGTAATTCAGACTGTAATTTCACAGGCTGCTGCTTCACCTGTAGGGGTACCAGCTGGAAGAGAATTATACCCGGATTTTCTCCCATCATGCTCGTGGGCACTCTTCTTTCCAAACTGGTATTTATTTTTTAAAATTAAAATTTGTATTAACACTTAAAAGATTAATTACTAAAAAAGGGACATGTTGATTAAATCTGGAACTAGAATATTAACATTATTCATTGAAATGAGAACCTTGTTTGCCTGCTCATATCTTCCTGCAATAGATCAATGATAAAACTTGTGATACCTTCAGAATAAAGTACTTCTTTTGTCTATTCTTTTTTCAGTTCAAATAATTGAATTGATGATACACCCTTAGGTAGAATAAACTAAGAATGAGGCAAGAAGAAACACAAATAAAATAAGGCGTTACTCTGTAGAAAGGCTAGTAACAGTCAATAACCTGATTTAAAAGATTACTTCTAACAAATAAACAAGCCTACAAAATCTAATCTCTAATTTTGTTTCTGAAGTATAATCAATACTTGATAACATTTCCCCCAATACTACCTTAAATTCTATAAGATTTATAGTAGATAGAATTTTATCACGTGATTAGGACCAATGTCAGTTGTTAATAGAAAACAATATATTTTAAGTAAAAACATATAAATGTAAATTTGTTTACCAATCCTCTCTGAGGATGTATCCAAAAATTGGAATCTTTGCTATCTTCCTTGCATAAACCCCACTAATAATGAATTGTAATGATTTCTAATATGGGTTATTTTAAAATAGAAAAAAAAAAAATCTAAGGGCATTTGCCAAGTAGAGACTCCCTGAATTCTATAATCCTCCCCCTGTTCCTCCTAGTCTTTCACAGTTATTTAATAACTACTTTATTCAACTTTTTTTTACAACTTTGTTCAATATTTATGTTAACATTAACTGATTTTAAATAAACAACCAGGCAAACAATGCAATAAGCTTATGGTAAACACATAACACAACTGACAGGAGCAGAACAGAAGCAGCTCACTGAAGGTAACTCACTAAATGTTTTGTAGCCATAGCAACGAACTTGGTGAATTAAATGCAGGCTGGTTAAGAAAGCTTTGATTGCATATCCATGTGACAAAATATACTGTCATGAATGTCCCCTTTAAGGAAGTTCTACCTTGATGCCCAAGATTCGGTTAGGTGGCCTTCATAATATCATCCATCTACGATGGAGGCTGATTATTAACCCTGGCACTATGGACGTTTTGGGCTGTCTAATACTTTATTGTGGGGCTGTTCTGTCCACTATAAGATGTTTAGCAGCATCACTGGCTTTACCTACTAGAAGTCAGCAGGACTCTCGTCCTGTCACTGACACCTCTCCCCCCACTGTAACCTAAAATGTTTCCAGACATTTCCCACTGCTCAAATAACCACAGAGAGCAAATCTGGACACCTTTCCTCCATGGAGAACCATGAGATAGCCAAAAAAGTAATTAGATAGGCATTTCTCTCAATCTATAGTGTTATTTGCTAAAAATGTACAAACCTTAAGATTTTACAACATGTATCTGATCTCAGAAGATATTACAGGATGTAAAGTAAACTCTATTTATTTCACTGTTGTATTTATAAAAACCTTAGGCATCAAACATCTAAACTGCCAAGTGTTTTCAGTTATTTCCACAGTCCATCACTTGTCTTTCACCTTAAAATGTGCTGACGCTACGCACTTCATTGATTGCAAATATAATGAAGCTAATGAGAGTTTTTAAAGTAATTATGTAAAAAGGTTATTAAAAGTAAGACTTATATGACTAGTCATATAATGTGCAATAATATGTAAACAGGAGATACACTCATATCTGTTTATAATTGCTTAGAATAGTATACAACTCTAGTATATAATTAATTAGAAAACAATAAAGTAGATTAAAGGACCAAAAATATTATCTAGGAAAACCTGGCCAGGTAGCTCAGTTGATTACAGCATCATCCTGGTATGCCAAGGCTGCAGGATGGATCCCTGGTCAGGGCAAATACAAGAATCAACAATGCATGCATAAATAAGTGGAACAACAAGTCAATGTTTCTCTCTTTGTCTCTCTCTCTCCTGTCCTCTCTAAAATCAATCAATAAATTTTTTTTTTAAATCCAGAAAAATAAACAATACTTCAGATTAATAGAGGCCAAACTTTATCAAGAACACATAAATTCTAATGGGTATACACCAAAAAACCACAGAAAAGTATCTGAATCAAAATCTGATAGAACTGAAAAGGAAAACAAACAATTTATCAACTACAGGTAGAAACTAAATTATTATTCTTTTAGTATTCAATAAAGCGAGCAGAATTAAAATAATAAGGACTTAAAAGAGTAAGTGAAGATAATGTTATATTGAGTTGTACACATGAAAACTGTATGGTTTTGTGAACCAATGTCATCCCAATAAACTCAATTAATAAAAAAAAAGACTAAATGATGCCATCAACCAACTTGACACAACTGATGATTACATAACAGTTCACCCAAGAATAGCAGAATACACATTCATTCTAAATGAATGTGAAACATTCAATAAGACACCATATGCTAAGCTATAAAACAAATCTGAACAAATTTAATGGAATGATAATGTACATACTATGACCTCTGGTATCAACCAAATCAAACTAGAAATAAATAACAAAAATATCCAAAAATAAATCCAAATACTTGAAATGAAACAACATGCTTCTAAATAATTTGTGGATCAAAGCAGAAATCACTAGGGTAACATGAATTGAATAAAAAAAATTGTGGGATGTAGCTACAGCAGTCAAAAAGGGAAATTAATTGGTTTAAAAGTAGTGGAGAAAGCAAAGTATAGAAAAATATGTATTGTAGAATATGCTTACCTATACTAAACGGCATGGGGAGGTTTGTAATCTATCTTGCTCACTACTATATCCTGCCTAGAACAGTGCTCAGCACACAGCAGACATGCAATATCTGTTAAATGAATGAGAGTGCCAAGTAGTGGGAAGACACATACATGTTTATAATAGATTAAAATATTTCAGGAAGGACATACTAGAAATTGGTGACAGATTTTGTTGAGGGAAGTCAGGGCAGGTCCTCACTGGTATGGTAAAGACAAGGGAGGGATAAAATTTGTAACTTCAATATATTATTACATAGTCAAAAAACAATAAACTTTATATGTATATCACAAATATTCATCAGACCAGCTCCTATTTCATTATTATTTCACTTGACCACTACCTTCCATGCAAGAAGAATGAGAATAATGGTAATAACTACAACTTATTAGGCACCTATTATGTGCTTGCTACTGTCCTGCATGACTACTTCCTTTTCCTCTTTTCATACCGTACGACATGTAGTTCTCACTTCTCAAGGTGCGGACTTGTGGAGAACAGAACTCAGAACAACAGCTAACTTCCTCTGCACAATCTTCCAACGGTTTGAAAAACTTATATTAGTTTAAACGTCTTTCCTCCACTAGATGGCACTGTCACTTAATCATCAAAAGACTGACAGTCAAATTGCCCTTCTCCCCAAACTACAGCAAACAGTTCAAAAAGCAAGTCTATTGAACAGATAGATAGATAGATAGATAGATAAATAAATAAATAAATAAATAAATATATGGATATCACCTCAAGATCTTTCAAAATGCATATGTGGACCTCCAGTATCAGTTTCCAAGGATAAGGAGAGAAGATGAATGTTTTTCTAAAACAATATCCCCAAATCCCACAGTGGTTGACAAAATATCATTAATTGTAACTGGATATTCTACTCTTAAAAATACAATTAAATTACTAGCTAGCACTTTTATTTAAGCAAATTATGTTAAGGTACCCAGATAAAACAGAGTGATTCTATAATGCTTATAAATTATAGACTTTTTAGGATACAGAAAAGATGAATACTACTAACAGTATGATTCAGAATTTAAAAAACAAGATCCTATTCCATTTCTAGCAAAATGCATTTTAGGAGCTAATGATCCTCTAAGTACAACAAATATGCTAGAAAAAAAAAAAAAAGAACATCTTATTAGATGTCAGTAAACTAGCTTTCTCCTTGAGGGTATTTGCTAAATCTGGTGAATGAACATAGGAAAACAGGAGACAAAACTGATGGTCCAGTCAAGGTGAGGAATATAAGAGAAAATTGTTCCAAATAACACAGCAGAGACAACCAAATGTATCTATAGAGTAATTGTGATTTAAACCTTATTCACAGCCAACCAACCTTCCCTTTTCCAGTCAACTCAGTTTAGAACTTTGATGCTGACTAGTCAAACACAGGCTTCCATTCCAACGCCTAGTAGCAGCAAAAACCTCAACCCAATAATTTAAGAGTGATTCTGCAACACAGTCTGTTGGAAAGACTGTGAAAAAACAGGTATTTTCATACCACTGTTAGTAAGGAAGCAGAACAGTAAGGTCAATATTGAGAAATTGGCAATAACTAAAACTGCATATGTATTTGCCCTTTGACCCATCAACTGCACCTCTAGCAATGTGAAATGAAATGACATATGCACAAGAATATCCAATATAGTATTATTTGCAATAGCAAAAGAATGAAAGAAATTTAACCCTTTGAGTAGTACAAATGTTCATGTATGTCCTCGTGCCTCCTGACCATCCAGAGTATGATCGTACATGTGTAAGGCAACATTAAAAAGAGGCAAAGGTATGTTCTTCTTGTTTCCATAAATTGGTTATCAAACAAACATGATTTTAAGTTAATAAAACTGGAACTGAAACTAATTTCATTTTTTGAAAAAAACTCACTCCCAGGGGTCAGTGAGCATGAAAAAAACTCACTACTCAAAGAGTTAAATGAGTGGTAGTTTGGACATACTATATTTATCTATACAATAGAGTATTTCACAGTCACAGAAGAAAAAAAATGAGTCCCTCTGCAGGGGTCTCAAACTCAACTCAGCATGTGGGCTGCAGAGCAAGATCATGGCCGTTTGGCGGGCCGCACTAGGTCTACAAAAGGCAACTGTTACGCAACACTTTTCAGTGTCACAAAACGACCAGAAACTGTAGTTCGTGGATTAGTCTGCGGGCCGCACAAAATTGTTCGGCGGGCCGCATGCGGGCCGCGGGCCGCAAGTTTGAGACCCCTGCTCTAGAGTGATTGCCTAGATGAAATTTTATATTTTAAAAAGGAAAGTGCAAAACAACACATAGATCAGGGGTCGGGAACCTTTTTGGCTGAGAAAGCCATGAATGCCACATATTTTAAAATGTAATTCCGTGAGAGCCATACAATGACCTGAGTACGTTACGCATTATCCAAAAAAAATTTGGTGTTGTCCCGGAGGACAGCTGTGATTGGCTCCAGCCACCCGCAACCATGAACATAAGCGGTAGGAAATGAATGGATTGTAATACATGAGAATGTTTTATATTTTTAACGTTATTATTTTTTTATTAAAGATTTGTCTGTGAGCCAGATGCAGCCATCAAAAGAGCCACATCTGGCTCACGAGCCATAGGTTCCCGACCCCTGACATAGAGTATGCTAACCATATAACATAAGAGTGAAAACATAAATACATACATAACTGACATTTATTTAATTTTTTTTACTTTTTCTTATACAGAGAGAGAGAGTCAGAGAGAGGGATAGATAGGGACAGGCAGACAGGAACAGAGAGAGATGAGAAGCATCAATCATCAGTTTTTCGTTTTGACACCTTAGTTGTTCATTGATTGCTTTCTCATATGTGCCTTGACCGCGGGCCTTCAGCAGACAGAGTAACCCCCTGCTTGAGCCAGCGATCTTGGGTCTTAGCTGGTGAGCATTTTTTATTTTGCTCAAGCCTGCATTCAAACTGGCAACCTCGGTGTCTCGAACCTGGGTCCTCTAGCATCCCAGTCCAATGCTCTATCCACTGCGCCACCTCCTGGTCAGGCCATAACTGACATTTAAAAGAAACCAAAAACTAAAAATAAAAAGCTTCAAGTAAATATTTATAAAACAAATTAATCACATGCAATATGTAGATACAACTCAGACCCTGATTCAAACAAATAAAATGTAAAAACATAAAATAAAATTCATGAATTAGGGAGAGGAAGCAAAGGAGAGTGAGAGAAGAGAGAGGGAGAGGGACAGGGAGGGAGAGAGAGAGGGGAGGAGAAAGGGAGCAGTGGAGAAGCAGATGCTCACTTCTCCTGTGTGCCCTGACTGGGAATCGAACCCAGGACATCCGCACACAGGGCTGACACTCTATCACTGAGCCAACTGGCCAGGACCTGACTTTTTTTCAAATTTTTGATAAATTTATTTAGTTTTAAAAAAGAAAGTTTAAAACTTTCCAAATGGTTAAAAATTTATCTTTCTGGGGGAGGGGGGAGATATATTTGGTGGGACACTTGAATCTATGTGAACACAAATTAAAATCATTAAAAAAAACCCCACAACACCTACGAAGCACAATAAACTGAAGTGCAATAAAAAAAATTTGTCTTTCTAAAAATACTATCTACTTTGTCTTCATCCAACTGGCATATCAAGTCAACTCAGTTGTCATATACCATTAATTTTACTTCACATTTAAAAATAAATAAATAAATATTTTGCTTTGAATTATGATTTCAAAAGTAGATTATAAAGCTACATAATGTACCTTAACTTTATTATTTTAATTATGCTAATAAATTCTACTTTTTTGATAAAAGACACTGATAACATGGCCTAACAGATCTGGAAAATAGGACATTCAGTATGATGTCAATAAAAGCAACATCATGTTAATTTTGAAAAAACGGTTCTAAAAAGTCCTTACTAGTCCTTGGCAGTCTTTAGGCAAACATACTGAGGTATCTACAATTTAGAAAGTAGAAAGATTATACATGATTCTTTATTATGATTTTAAAAGTAGAGAAAGTTAATTTATTTTCTTTTAAAAAATAAATAGCCAGTAAAGAAGTGCTATTTCAGAATCAAGTACTGTAGAAAAATTATGTTTTTAAAATAATGCCACCATTCTGCTATTTATGAAATACAATTAAATGCAGAAAAACTATTACCTTATTCATTGTTTTTTTATAAACCAATAAAAGTTGTTTTTTCTACAAATACTTACCATCCACTCGGATATAATAATATCCACCTTTTCTACAGGAAGATGCACCTCTTCAATTTTTCCTTTAATTAGTATGATAGTATCTTCAAGTTTATTTAGTCTGAAATTTATCATAACAAATTAAATTAGTATGTTAAATAGATTCTGAAAACTAGTCAAATTACAGAATTTTTTGACTGTTCACATTATTTTGTAGAACAGAAAATATATTAAAACTTTATTTATTTTCTGGGCACATAAATTACTTTTTGGTCACTTCATGAATGTCCAAGATTATTTATAATTAATATTTCAAGACACTGAAGCAATATTTAAAGCTTCATCCTAAAGCTTTTTATCATAAATACATGTCAATAAGGTCACTAAGTCTTTCTTTTTTCAGGGAGGGGTGGAAATAGACAGACTAACCAGTGAAAGTATGTTTTAAAGGGAAGTGTGTTGCACTGGAAAGATAATTAGAAGCCGGAAACTCTCACTTTGACTCCCAGATTCTCTACTACTTGTCAGCTATGTGAGCTTCACCAAATTACACTAATCTCACCCAGCCTATGCATTCATGTGTAAAAGAGAATAATAATACCTGCTGTATCCATGTCACAGCCTATTTTGAGGATCAAATATTTGTGGAAGCTAAATATATACATAAGCACTATATAATGGTAATGATAGTATACCGAATAACAAAATGATATGTGTTGTACAAAACTTGAAATTGTGCTCCAATTATAAATTATTTAACTTTGGTCCTGGCCAGGTAGCTCAGTTGGTTAGAGCATCATCCAGATACGCCAAGGTTGCTGGTTTGATCCCTGGTCAGGGCACATACAAGAATCAATCAATGAATGCATAAATATGTAGAACAAAAAATTGACACTTTTCCCTCTCCATTTCTGTCTCTATCACTCTCCCCATTCCTCTCTCTAATATCAATAAATAAAAAATTAAAAATATAAATTATTTAACTTTGTCCAATGACATTCATTAAATATTTTTTACACTTGATCCTAAGATTAGCACATACTTTGTGCCCCCTTTTTTGTAATTAAAAAAAAATACAATTAAAGAGGTAATTTCAAAATGCTAACAGCAAACTGCTAAATTTATAGCTACTTAAATAAATAAATTCTCAATCCTCAGAGGATGTATATCTGAATTAAAAAAATTTTTTTTCTATTAACAACAAAGAATTTTTTCCCTCAACTTCATGAAAGTATTATTTACATAATAAAAAGCATTCATTAGCCCTGGCCGGTTGGCTTAGTGGTAGAGCATCAGCCCAGCGTGTGGATGTTCTGGGTTTGATTCCTAGTCAGGGCACATAGGAGAAGCAACCATCTGCTTCTCCATCCCTCCCCCTCACCCTTCTCTCTCTCTCTCTCTTCTACCTCGACTGAAATGGCTCAATTAGTTCAAGCACACTGGCTACAGGTGCTGAGAATAGCTCAATTGGTCTGAGCATTGGCCTCAGGCACTGAGAATAGCTCAGTTGATTTGAGCATCAGACCCAGATGGGGTTGCCAGGTGGATCTGGTCAGGGCACATGCAGGAGTCTATCTCCCCTCCTCTCAAAACAAAAACAGAAACAACTTGACCAGGTGGTGGCGCAGTGGGTGGAGCGTCAGACTGGGATGTGGAGGACCCAGGTTTGAGACCCAAGGTCGCCAGCTTGAGCACGGGCTCATCTGGTTTGAGCAAAGCTCACCAGCTTGGACCCAAGGTCGCTGGCTCGAGCAAGAGATTACTTGGTCTGCTGAAGGCCCGCAGTCAAGGCACATATGAGAAAGCAATCAATGAACAACTAAGGTGTCGCAACGAAAAACTAATGATTGATGCTTCTCATCTCTCTTCATTCCTGTTTGTCCCTGTCTATCCCTCTCTCTGACTCTCTCTCTCTGTAAATACAAAACAAAACAAAAAACCAGAAACAAAAACAAAAGAAAAAAAAAGAACCTGACCTATATCACAAACAATAATGCCCAGTAGATTACAGACCTAAATGTAAAACATACACTATAACTATAAAGAACTTACAAGAGAATACATATTTCCAAAGGTTTCTTACTCAACTCACAAATAGCAGCAACTGTAAACAAGAATGTTGCTACATGAAAATTGAGAATTTTAGTACATCAAAAGAACACTACAAAGACAATGAAATGGCAAGCAGGAATGAGAGAAGACTTTTATATTACATAAAACCTATAAACAACTAAAATGTAAAAACATAAAGATTGCCTACAAACAAATATAGAAAAAGAACCACCTCAAAGGAAACCTGAGCAAAAGGTATTTCACAGAAAAGGAAATACAAATAGCCAATAATTACATGAAAAGATGATGAGCCTCATTACCAATCACAGAAATACAAATTTAAATTGCAATGAGATACCGCTAAATGGTCAATTGGAAAAATATTTTTTTTAAGGTAGACAATAGAACTATACATACTATTGGTGGAAGCATAAGTTGGTAAAAATCACTTTGGAAAATAGTCTGGCACTATCTAGGAAATCTGATGGTATGTATACTGGAAGGCCTGCAACTCTGTTGTAAGTATATACCCCACATATATATGCACCAGGGCACATGTACAAAACACTACTAACAAAATTAGGAATAATAGCCTTAAACTGGAGAACACAAAATGTTCATCAAGAACAAACAAGATACATTGTGATATATTCATCAATGGCATGGTTTACAACAACAACATGAATAAACTGTATCTAGATATATAACATGCATACCAAAAATAATGAGCAAAACAAGCTAGACAAAAGACATACATAATGTATAACTTTATTCATTTAAAGATCAAAACTGAGTAAACGAAATGATCCTAAATGGATGCCCATCGAAGTGGTTACAGCAGGTAAGTGATCATCAAGAAAGTCAGGATGGTAATTAATCAGGCAAGGGCAGCATCTCATTGAAAAAATGAAAATGGGGGTGGACGGGACTCTAAAGTGCGGGTGTTAATTATGCATATTAAAACATTTTTATGTTTCATACACTTTTTAGTAAGTATAAATATGTTCTATTTCACATAAAAGTTAAAAAGAAAAGGATGTTTATGTCACATTTGAATTTTTTTCAAGGAGATAATACAATTCTTTCTGATGAAACTGCTGTAATTGCTTACTATTGGCTGAAATAGTTAAGGCTT
The DNA here is from genome assembly GCF_036850995.1 of Saccopteryx leptura. Lineage (NCBI taxonomy): Eukaryota > Metazoa > Chordata > Mammalia > Chiroptera > Emballonuridae > Saccopteryx > Saccopteryx leptura. Next base: position 39,821,624 of record NC_089503.1, read on the forward strand.
TAACAGTTACAAACACTTCAAAGAAAACAAAAAGCAAGCTTCTTAAAAGAGCAACATATTCCCTTTGCCTAGAAATATCTTCAGAATGTTTATGCTGAAACAAGATGTGTTCTGTAACAGGCCATCTGCTCTGGCTGTTCTACTGTCTTCTACAAGTCATAATCCCATTTGCATCAGTAATTGCTTGTTCATATATAAATAAAGCAGGAAAGATTAAGATTTCAGGGAATACACAGAAGAAAAACTAACAACGAAGGCCATAATTCCCAGTAATTCTGTAGTAAAACAGCTCAACACAGATATTCACACAGATAACCTCTTTCATGAGACTGTTCACCTTAATCACCGCCTGTTATCTCATTCATGGAAAAACTATGGATTTTACTCACTATTCTTAAGTGGCTACTCACTAAATCCTACTTTAGCATAAAAGCATTCTAAATGAATTCTATTTCTGAAAATACCTGCACAAAACCTACCAGTTTTTACCTATAGAAATATGACATTGTAATAAAAATGGTAGTTTTAATAAATCTCTTAACTAATCCAATAGACACTAAAATTATCAATTTTTCTGACTGGAAATTTTGTTAGAAAAACCAGCACTTTCCTATCTAATACCAAGCTCATAGGTAATTTTTAGTTTCTTCTTTATCCTCTTATGTCTTCCTAACACAAAAACATCTTCCTCCCTCTTCATTTTATTTATTTATTTTTAAAAGGGTTATTACTATTTTTTTGTCTTTGTTTTTTAAGAAATAGAGGAGAGAGTGAGAACAGGGGACAGGAGCAGGAAGGTAGTAGTCACTTGTCGTATGTGCCTTGACCAGGCAAGCCTAGGGTCTGGAACTGGGGAACTCAGCGTTCCAGGTTGGGGCTTTATCCACTGCTTCACCACAGGTCAGGCTCCATTCATTCATTCATTCATTCATTCATTTAAAGGGGAGAATTGGGTAGAAAAGTCAATTTGAACTCACTACTAGAGAGGATGAATGGCAAGAGAGGTGAGAGAGGCAATTACATAAAAATGCATTAATTCAGATGAGAAATATAAGAATGTGAATTAAGGCATTCACAGTTACTGGGTAATATGCTATTCTATACACCCAAAGCCGGGAACCAAGATAAACCAGGATAACAGCAAATATAAAGTAAACATGAAGATTTCTGATGTGTACCTGGTATTTGACATGTGTTTACCCCTTGGCTGGTCACAAAGCAGGTATGTGCTGCCTATGTGATCAGCAAATTGAGAGCTATGAACTCTAACACTCAAGCCACCTTCCTGGGGTAAAGATAGTTCACATGTATCCCTGAAGTTCACAGGTAGAGAGAAAAGTTCATCTGGTGTGACTATAGCAGAAAAAGAGGAATTACTTGGGAGCCTGTACATGATCTCTTTACTGATGGGTATCTTCTTGCTGCCCCTGGACTGTATCCTTTGCTGCAATAAATCTTAGCTTTGAGTTCTTCTAGTGAAGCACTGAACTAGTAGGTAGTCAGTCATGGGATCTCCCAAGACAGGACCACTGAGCAGAGAGGAAATTAAAGGGATAGTAGAGTGGAGGAAGAAATGAATTTAGTTTCCTTGTAAGGTGTCTTGATCTCCTTTATTACCATTAGAATTCTATGGCTTTTGAATAGCAAAGTATTTTTTACCATTTAATCCTCATCAGTGGTTCAAAATTCTCTTTGACTTTTTTAAAACAAATTTTTTCCATTGACTTGTGAGAGTGAGAGAGAGAGGAAGGGGGGAGGGAGACAGAGAGAAAGGGGGGAGGGAGACAGGGAGATAAGGAGAGAGGAAGAGAAGGAGAGAGGGAGAGAGGGAGAGGGAGAGAGAGAGAGACAGGGAGAGGGGGAGAGAGGGAAAGGGGGAAAGGGGAGAGGGAGAGAGGGAGCAGGAGAGAGGGGGAGAGAGGGGGAGAGAGGGAGAGGGGGAGATGGGGAAATGAGAAAAGGGGGAGAAGGGAAAGGAAGAAAAGGGTGGGGGAAAGGGGAAAGGGGAAGGGGAGGGGGAGAGAGGGGGATAGGGAGAAGCATCAACCTGCTATCCCATTTAGTTGTGCATTCACTGATTGATTCATTGAACCCACGACCTCAGTGTACCAGGATGATGCTTTATCTACTGAACCACCTGGCCAGAGCCCAAATTCTCTTCAGTTTTAATTCACTATTCTATGTTTATTCTAAAAAAATTTAGAAACAAGATATAAAGGAACATCCCTTACTTCAAGAATTTGTCTTGATGTATTTTGTGATCTTGTTCCAAATCTTTTATATATATATATATATACAGGTATTATCACTACTCTGTTAAGTTACTTTATTCTTCTCAAAAGCCTTTACAACCATCTAGCATGTATCACTTTGCTAGGTGTTAGGAATAAAAAGATTACAGATAAAGCTCCTGTCCTAGAAACTAGACAAGGACATGTATACGAACATAAAAACAGATCAAAATAGCCTCTAGGCTTTTCTAAATGTTTCATTTCTAACAGTATTTCAGACACAGGCAATGTAAAAGATTGCATCTTTACTGTCATACTGAGATTGAAAGTATTGCATTGTAGCTATATGATGGATCAAACTTCTTAGGAAACTCCTCTGCAATAACATTCAAAAGTCCGAATAATGAGCTATTCCATGACTGAGCCAATGAAACAAAAGGCTGCCAGAGCAATAATAAAAATATTACCAGAAGCTACCTCTGCTTCCTAAGTGTGAAAATATACGACTGCCTGGCAGCTGAATCACTTTGCCATCCTTAGGTAAGCTTATGTTTCTGAAATGATCATTCACGGCAGAGTTCCAAGTATGACAGCAGAATAAGAAACACTTTCTCAGTCCCTTTATGTAACACAGAGTTGTTTGGCCCTACAAATTCAACGCCTTTGAAAATCTATATTCTACCTTATACATGTCTGCAACCTCAGAACTACAAGTCTGACCTTTTTATTTTTATTTATATGTAATATACATATATTATACATATAAGCCCTAATATATGTCAGTTCATAGTAAAACCAAAACTTCCTGCATCTTAAACTCATTTCTTTAGAAATGTTAGATCTTTTTTAAATAAAGAGATAAAAATTATTTTATTTTAGAACACAATTCAAGGACTGTAAATGAAATTCATTTAAAAGAATAATAAAATGTGCATTTAAAAAGTATCCACCTTTTAGAATTTAAAGTGTTTTTATAGATGAAAACTTATGGGGTTTTCAAGAAAGTCTGCTGTGTACAGATTTCTGACCGAGAAAGAAGCGTGAGGAGAGCTAGAGAACTCACAGCCTGCGAATGGGAAGAGCTGTCTTCACTGACTGATGAGAGTTCTTGAAATCTCCAGTATGCAATAACAGACAAATGTAAGGGAAGCTGAGAGTAGTTTTCAAAAGAGGAAAGTGGGCCTGACCTGTGGTGGCGCAGTGGATAAAGCGTCAACCTGGAAATGCTGAGGTTGCCGGTTCAAAACCATGGGTTTGCCTGGTCAAGGCACATATGGGAGTTGATGCTTCTAGCTCCTCCCCCTTCTTTCTCTCTGTCTCTCTCTCTCCTCTCTCTGTCTCTCTGTCTCTCTCTCTCTCTCTCTTTCCCTCTCTCCTCTCTAAAAATGAATAAATAAATAAAATAAAAATAAAAAAGAGGAAAGTGAGCACAGAATAAAACTGGCTTGGAAGTTTTATAGTGTAAGAGAATAGAGACTGTGAAATAGAACACAGAAAAGAAAGTTATCATATTTTGGGAGGATAGCTATAATAAATAATCATTTGAGAAACATAACCAAGCAAATATAAAGTATTATTTGAGGCAGTGGTGCTGAGACAAACATCACTATTACTACTAACTATTATAATAATTACTGTTAAGATTTAGCAAGGAAAACAACATAAATGGATTCAATCCTTATAACAATCTTATGAATCTTATGAACCTTATTTATAAATGAAAGAACCAGGGCTTCAAGGAGTGATTTGCCTATTATTATAAAGCTAATTAGTCAAAAAGCCAAAATTAGAAATTAAGTCATGTAATTCTAGATGCTGAGGGAAGTATGCTACGTTGCCTCTTCAAATTGTAGAATAATGGGGCAGTAAATACTGGGGATATTAACAATAAACTGTTTCCTGCATATTCTTTTATAGATATATATATTCACAAACAGTTCAGAGGTTAGTTCACTTTACTGTGTAAATTTTAAATGTTTGAATGGAAGACAAAAAAGACGCTTATGAACATTATGGAAATAGCTATCTTTTCACAACATAAAAAGCAAAGGAGAACATTGCTGAAGAAATAGCACAATGTTGACTTACTCAAAACAAAAAGGCCTCATTTTCAAAATCTATAGGTTCTAAGTAAAGAATACTTTTGAATGCAACCAATACATGCCCTCTAAGCGGAGTGAAATGGAGATAAACAGAATAGCAAATTGACTGTGAGGATAGACTGTGAAGTCAGGCAGCCTGGGATCTAATCCTGGCTCCACTACAAACGAGGACAGTTATTTTTGTGAAATAAAATGAAAGAATACAAAATGAAATGAGTATTATCAATATTCTTTTCCTTTTCTTCCATAAAGAAACTTAAATAACAGCATATCTAAGTCTTGACTTATAGGAATAAAATATGAAAAATTAATATATATTCAATAAATGGACGTGGTCTTTCATAAGATGAGAACTTCTAATAGAAATTCTTACCATAATCTTACTATCAACAACACATGTTTGATAATCTTTTAAAACAGTATCTTCTTTGGGATATGGTATGCATAATTGTTTAACTGGCAATGTACAAACAAATGAAGATGCTTTTTATGGACCCCTTAAATGATAATGTACTTAACATTATTGTAAGAACTAGAAAAAAATACTACTAGATTATGGAATTGCATATATATCTATGCAACATATATGCATGAAAATCATGACCACAAGCCTATTTCTATAAAAATCTTAGCAAGATCAATGTAGTTTTTGCGTTAACATTAATTTGGTACTTGTTAATATGTAATAACAGTAGCTCTAAAATCTAAAAATTTAAACATTTTACATAAGCATATTTAAATTTTATACTACTCAGAAAAGATAAATACTAATCAATTTTAAGACTATACCATAAGTATCAGTGAGAGAATTATTTAAGAATCATTGTTGGGGCCCTGGCCGGTTGGTTCAGTGGATAGAGCATTGGTCCGGCATATGGATGTCCTGGTTCAATTCCCAGGCAAAGCACACAAGAGAAGTGACCATCTGTTTCTCTTCCTCTCCCTATACCTTTTCTTTCCCTCTTCCCCTGCCACAGCCAATGGCTCAACTGGTTCGAGTGTCAGCCCAGGTGCTAAGGATAGCTTGGTTGGTCCAAATGTGTTAGCCTCAGGTGTTAAAAATAGCTTGGTTGATCTGAGCATCCAATCAAATCAACTGGGGTTGCTGGGTGGATCCCGGTTTGGGTGCATGCGGGAGTCTATATCACTATCTCTCCTCCTCTTACTTAAAAAAAAAAAAAAAAAGAATTGTTATTGGGGGTCTAAGGTGATTACAGCTAATACTTGTAAGTTACAAAGAGAGTTGATCTTAAATGTCATCACCACAAAAATAAATGACAATTATTTGACACAATGGAGGTATTAGACAATGCTATGGTGGCAACTGTTTTGCAATATATAAATGTATCAAAGCAACACACTGTACACCTCAAACTTACACAGTGCTGTGTGTCAATTCTCAGTAAAGCTGGAGGCCTCCTACTAATTAGATTGTGGAAATTACTCCTAAATTCCAAATGTATGTAAGGTGCTTTTACTAGGTACACAGCTAAAGACATCTAATTCTATAAGCTACAGTCCAAATAAAGGTCTTTTTACTAGGACAAAAGCCAGTTGTAAAATCAATCACCTAACTTACCTCCTCAAAGAGATGTAATATTTTTAGAGAATAAAATTAAGTTTTAGGGGGTAAACTAAATCCACTCTGCCTTGTTTGTAGTCATTTTGCAATTTACTTATTTTAATTTGAAGGAGGCTAATATTATCAAATATAAACATACAGGTCTGGGCCCTGGCCGGTTGACTCAGCGGTAGAGCGTCGGCCTAGCGTGCGGAGGACCCGGGTTCGATTCCCAGCCAGGGCACACAGGAGAAGCGCCCATTTGCTTCTCCACCCCTCCGCCGCGCTTTCCCTCTCTGTCTCTCTCTTCCCCTCCCGCAGCCAAGGCTCCATTGGAGCAAAGATGGCCCGGGCGCTGGGGATGGCTCTGTGGCCTCTGCCCCAGGCGCTAGAGTGGCTCTGGTCGCAACATGGCGACGCCCAGGATGGGCAGAGCATCGCTCCCTGGAGGGCAGAGCGTCGCCCCTGGTGGGCGTGCCGGGTGGATCCCGGTCGGGCGCATGCGGGAGTCTGTCTGACTGTCTCTCCCTGTTTCCAGCTTCAGAAAAATGAAAAAAAAAAACAAAAACAAAAAAAAAAAAAATTAAAAAATTAAACATACAGGTCTGTAGAGTCCTCTAATTATATTACTTTGTATGTCAATAATTTCTAATTTTATATCACAATTAGCATACTTACAGCCATAATTGGAAAGACAGAAAATTATATAAAAATAATTTTCGTCAATGAGAACTGTGAAAAGATTATTCATAGAACAAACATGTCTAATTCAATACGATTTAAAATCTTATTCTGAAACAAATTTTTACTAAAAGCGAAATGTCTTGAATCTGTAGTAAGATATATATAATTAAAGACAAGAAAACTTGTTAATCATCCATCTTAAAAATAATCTTAAATCAAGCCTTAAAATGCATCCACCTTATGATATCCATTGCCTGATAAAGGATTTCGGATTGATCAACTCCAAGAACCTTCTTTGCCCCAGCTTTAGCAGCAAACATGGAGAGAATTCCAGTTCCACAACCAACATCCAAAACTACCTGGTGTAAGAAAAAAAAAAATGAGGTATTATTAAAAAGGTCTAATAGTTTAAATCCTATTTATATATTATGCTGTTTCTGACTAGGAATAAATCATTAAATTTAAAACTTTATGAAATATGGTTTAATTTTTATTTGGGGAAACTGAGGACATCATTACAATGGGTTGTTTTAAATTCATAAAAGTGTATTTGGCTATCGTCTGTTGCAATCAGATGCAACGATGTAAATTTAAGAGATGTTTTATCTAAAATAAACAACTTCCATAGATCTTAACAGGAAAGCATTTTGCTTTTAATTTCCTTCTTATACACATGCACTAATTTAGATTTAGTAATTCTAAATTTTAACAGAAATAAACAATCTCAAGTATGAATGGCAGATTAACTCAAGGACAGCCTGATTCAATACAATTAAAAAATGGTTGTATAGAATATTATCACATCTCTTCCATTTTCAAAATTAAATATTCAACTTGTTTTAACAAATAGGTACCAAAAAAAAAAAAAAAAGAACAAGTTGGCTTCTAGAATTCTATAATTTGAGAATTTAAGTCTAAGAAGGATATTCATTATCACTGATGAAAATAAGATAACTTATGCATAAATAATGCATTGTTTTTCCTTCCCCCTTTTAAAAATGGAAGTATATTATATCCACTCTACTATAGTTTTAAAAAATTAAATAATATAGAAATCTTATAAGAGAAATCTTTCCATATCAGTTTATAGACCATCTCTTTAGTATAGCCGCATAGGATTTCATATTATGGCTGTACCATGATCTACTAGTTTTCTTCACTATTGATGGCCATTTATATAGTTTTTGAAATTTTACTATGACAGTGCTGTAGATAACCTCATATCTAACCCCATTTACACATGAGTAAATTTACAGAATATATTCCTAGAAGTAAAAACACCATGAAAATACTATGTCAGAGAAAACATACATACAGTATTTATAACCCTGCTAGTCATAACAAAATTACTCTTCAGAAGGCAATTCTACTCTAACCAGCAATATGAAGTGCCAATTTCCTCATAGGTGAGACAGTCCATGGAACAGATAATCTAATTTTTAAATTTCTGGCAACTTGGAAAATGCAAAATAATGATATACTGGTCTAGTTTTAACATGCATTTCCATTATCATGAGACTTAGCATCATTCCATATGTTGCAGAGCCAGCCAGGTACAGTTCTTTTTTATGTGAACTATCTACATATATATATCTAAAGATATATATATCTTTCTCCATTTTCCCACTGAGTTACTTACTAGTCCTTCTTATCAATTCTCCAATCAAAATTTTCTTACCAAATTTTATAGAATAAGAGTTCTTTGTATATGAGAGAGATTATACTTACTCTACAACATGACTTACAATGTTTTTTCTCATCATATATTTGTCGTTTGATTCTGTTTATAGTGATTTGCGCTATGCAGAAATTCTTTACTAACAGTCAAACCCATTCATCTTTAATGGCTTCTGGATTTTGATCATAATTAGAATGATCTTCCCCATGTTCTCTCCTATTTCATTCTCATACATTTTCCTTCTAGTACATTTATGGTTTTATTAATATAGTCTGTTTTCTTATCATGGTATACACCAAGAGGTATGGTTCTAAATTTACTCTGTTCAGATGACTGGCCAATTGTAATAACATGATATTTAAAAGCCTATGTTTTGCCCACTGATTTGATATACAATACAACTGCTATGATTAGAATGTTTGTGTCTCCCCACTCCCAAAATTTTATGTGTTGAAATCCTAACCTCCAAGTTGATGGTAATAGAAGCTGGGCCTTTAGGTGATTAGTTCCTGAGGAACACTGCCCTCATGAATGGGATCAGTCAACTTATAAAAGAGGCTCCAGAGAGATTCCTTGCTCTCTTCCATCATACGAGGATACAGCATGACGGCATATCCTTGAACCACAAAGCAGGCCCTCACAATAATCAGCTACTGCCTTGAACACTCTAAACCTCCAAACTGTGAGAAATAAATTTGTTATTTATAAGCCACTCAGCTTATGGTATTTTTGTTATACAAATCCAAATGGACTAAGAAAAGGACCTTTAACATTCACTAAAATTTCTGTGTATATTTTGGTCTATTTCTGGATTTTTATTCCATATTAATAAATTATTTTAAATCTATATAATCAGGTGCCAGTAATTATTCTAATTACAGAAGCTTTACAGAATATTTAAGTATCTAGTAAGGCTAGCCTACCCTCGCTTCAAAATTTTTTTCACAGTATTTCTGAGTAATTTTGAGTGTTTCTTTTCCTATTAGAACAAAAGAATCAGCTTGTCTAGGTTTTAAGTCTTAGCAATTTTATGGGGGTTGAACTAAAATAAATTTATTGAGGGGAAACTGACAATTTTGAGTTTATGAAAGAACACGGTTTGACTTTCAATTTGTTTACATTATCTGTTATGTTCTTAAGTTTTTGGGGTTTTTTTGTTTTGTTTTTTTGTATTTTTCTGAAGTTGGAAACAGGGAGGCAGTCAGACAGACTCCTGCATGCGCCCGACCAGGATCCACCTGGCATGCCCACCAGGGGGCGATGCTCTGCCCATCTGGGGCGTTGCTCTGTTGCAACCAGGGCCATTCTAGCACCTGAGGCAGAGGCTATGGAGCCATCCTCAGCGCCCGGGCCAACTTTGCTCCATTGGAGCCTTGGCTGCGGGAGGGGAAAAGAGAGACAGAGAGGAAGGAGAGGGGGAGGGGTGGAGAAGCAGATGGGCGCTTCTCCTGTGTGCCCTGGCCGGGAATTGAACCCGAGACCCCTGCACACCAGGCCGATGCTCTACCACTGACCCAACCGGCCAGGGCCTCTTCAGTTTTTTTAAAAAAAATCTTTTTCCTGTAAGTCCTGTACCTTCCTAAACACTGTATCTTCTGCATTGTTTACTATTATAAGTGGAGTCCTTCGTTCCATATATCTTGAAAAAAATTACCAAAATTGACTCCAGAAGAGTGAAAATCTACACAGCCTGATTTCCACTGAAGGCATACAGTTGTTAAAAGGCTACTACTGTGTCCGCTATCCTCTGCCCCTCCAAGAAAGACAAGGTTCAGATGGTTTCACAGGGAAAACATGACTATTTCTGCACAGATGGCCTGTCTGGGTTAGTCAGCACATTTTTACCCACTACTTTACACACAAGAAAGTTAAGAACTTTAAGATGTAATTTTGCAGTGAGGATGGACCAGCCTTACTAGATACTAAAATATTCTGTAATGCTTCTGTAATTAGAATAATTACTGGCATATGATTATGCACATCATTAAAAACAAAATTAAATATTTTTTAAAGTTACAAATAAAACGTATTAAACACAACAGCAAAAAAAAATACTATAATACATAGTATATGTTTATAGTTCGGTTATAGTCCATCAATTTGAATTATTATATGGCATAAAATAACAATAAAATGGGAAACTATACAACACAATAAGTGGTAAGTTCCCAGAAACTTCCATTAAAGACATTTACAAAACTAAAATATCAAAGATAAAAGGTTGGTGTAAAATTCCGAGGTGTGACAGCATTATGCTGACTGTGTTTGGGAATATCAACCCTCGGGCACTGCTTAGGGAAAGACAAGCGGCCAGCGCCACACCGTCCGGGTATAACCTTTCTGAACCAGGGAGCCACTGCTAAAAATTTCTTATTATTGTACTTTCACACATATAAAGAGGTTTTCAATATTTTATATTTTTATGTACAGCACTGTTTCTAATATAAAATATTAAAATAACTTATGGACATTCTTATACTGAATATATGAGCCATTAAGAGAATGTTAATAAAGAATTACACTAAGGAAAAGTGCTGAGTGATGAAAGCTGAGTACAAAAGGATATGTATCATATACTCCAATTAGAGTATGTATTATTTTGCAAGACTATTTTATATAAACAATATATACACATACACACATATTAATTCTTATGTAATCTTCTTATGCAAACGAGGAAAGTGAGCTTCAGAGAAGGAGAGCTGCAAGTCCAGGGTCATACAGCAGTACTCTGTAAAGCTGGCATTCAAACATAGGTCAATCTGCGTCGAAGGCCTATTTTAAATTATATGTGTATATGTATATATGTGTATATATATAGATGTGTATTTTTAAATTTTTATTTACATATATATTAGATTTAATTTATTCATTTTTAGAGAGAAAGAAAGAAAGAGAAGAAGAGAGAGAGAGAGAGAGAGAAGGGGGGAAGGATCAGGAAGCATCAACTCCCATATGTGCCTTGACCAGACAAGCCCAGGGTTTCAAACTGGCAACCTCAGTGTTCCAGATTGATGCTTTATCTACTACGTCACCACAGGTCAGGCTTAAATTATATTTTTAATTGTATCTTAATTATTTACATCTAGCTCCGAATTAGGTGAGGAAATAAACTAAAACTTGATAGGATAAAGGAGGTACAAATAATAACAATAATCTAACATTTACAAAATCATGAAGAAATTTGATTTATTTTTTCTAAAAAAGGAAAGAAAAAAGTGAATTTTAACTGTAGGTAATAATCAAAAGCATACAGAAGGCACCTTACTGTGAATTTCTTCAATGGACCACAAATAGAAATTAATTATGAGTGAGTGATAACACAATTAAATGCCACCCAAAGTTAAATGAAATCTGAGAAACCATATGGCCTCCACAGGAGCTTTGTGAATTGAAACAATATTAAGAAAGGAATGAAAAGAAAGACAGCAGGAAGGGAGGGATGGGCAAAAAAGGGAAGGGAAGGAGGAAGGAACACATTTTTGAGTATAAGCACTTTTTTGAAAATCTCTTCTTGTACTACATAATATGATATAGAAGCTCATGTTATAATACAGTTTGTCTACCCAATGGAGATAAAAACAAAGGCAATAAAGCTTAGGAAAGTATTGTTTCATATATTTATAAAAGAATTATATTTAAGTAAATTTGTGAACATATACTATAATTTCATAAACAAAATTATATGACCTATACATAAAAAATAGTAATGTACTTAAAATATTAATTAATGGATTTTACCCTAATTACTCATTCTACTTCAACATAATGGTGTTTAAAGTGTAGTGGCCCAGGGTAAAAGGTACTAAGACTAGGAGTAAAACTCCTTTAGGTTTGTTTGTTTGTTTGTTTTTTAGGTTTGTTTCTTTTTTTTTTTTTTTTTTTAAGATTTTTTATTTATTCATTATAGAGGAGAGAGAGAGAGAGAGAGAGAAGGGGGGAGGAGCAGGAAGCATCAACTCCCATATGTGCCTTGACCAGGCAAGCCCAGGGTTTTGAACCGGCAACCTCAGCGTTTCCAGGTTGAGGCTTTATCCACTGCGCCACCACAGGTCAGGCAGGTTTGTTTCTTTTTAAAGGCCTGTTTTAGGGCAAGTCAATTACCCATTGGTTTCAAGTGTCCTGATGTGTAAAATGGACATAAATACTTGCCCTACCTAATTACAGAAATATTGTATAGCAACAATGAGAAAACATGTTTAAAAGTAACCTATTAATTATAAAATGCTATTATTTAATTACATGGTAGCATATTTTCTCAATCTGTACTTAGTATAATAAAGAAAAGAATTTCAAGTCAATTAAAAATATGAAAACTTTAGATTATTTAATATATTTTATAAAGATTTTATTTATTGATTTTACAGGGGTAGGGGGAGAGGTATCAGTTCATAGTTGCTCCACTTTGGTGTTCACTGATTGCTTCCTGTATGTGCTTTGACAGGGCAAGCCCAGGGTTTCACACTGGCGACCTCAGCATTCCAGGTCAAAACTTTATCCACTGTACCATCAAAGATCACACTAGATTATTTAATATTTTTAATTACAAAAAATTATACCTTGAATTTACTTTAAGGAGTTAGAAATTGATACATGTAATATATTACATTACAGTATATTTTTGAAAAGCTATAAATGCTAAGAAAAACTAATCGCATATTGATGAGTTAAATAAAAGTATCTTGAGCAAAGAACTAAAGAAATATACTCTCAACTTATTTTTTTATTTAATACATTTTCTCTTCTTTTCCAAGTGAGGGGAAGGGAAATAGACTCCCGCATGCGCCCTGACAGGGAAGGGATCCACCTGACAAACCCATCGGGGGCTGATGCTCTGCCCATCTGGGGCCTACTCCCAACTTATTAATAAGCCCATTTCAGACTTTGGAAGAGTTAATATTTTCAGTAAAAGCCATAAAGAGAACACAAAATAATTATAAACATTTTATGTTTTCCATGGTTATATATTTTGTCAGAAAATGTATACTATAACATATACAACATTTTAATAAATTATAAATAAAAAATGAGAAGCAGACAATGACTGTGTATAAGGTCTATGAATCCAGTAAGATGCACTCTATATATACAGAAATATTCATAATTAATTTCTCAATGATTAATCTTTTGATTACTAATATACTTGTGCCTTTTCAGTATTTTCTTATATAAGACAAGTTCTATCAGGAACATATTAGAAAAGAAACTCCTTACTTTCACCTAAGTTCTTAAGTTATACATATCAAAAAGTATTAAGAAAAGATAACTCAAAGAAAGCCAATGTTGCTTTTATAATAACCAAGATCATAAAAGTTTAGAACCAAAAGGATTTTAAAAATTTATAAATGAGGCTCAAAGTGATTCACCACTTGTCTAAGATTATTAGATAGCTGGTCCCTGAGAAGCCAGGCAAGACTAGTGACTCCCAGGCCAGTACATGCTTAATTTATATATTCACATATTAAGGAAAAAATTAATTTAAATTCTGAGCATAATTTAACTATAAATAAAAAGCAAAATTTCTAATAGTAACACATCTGCTGTTTCACTAAAAACAAAGTGGTTTTTTAGACACACACACCTATTAAATTATTCCAGCAGTTGAGTATAAATATAAAAATTTTTAAAAAATCTTAATCTTTGCTGCAATACACAAATAGCATACAAAAAAAACTAAGTAAAAAGAACTGATAAAATGAAGATTTAAAAAATGAAATCACCATTTGTCTATAATGGAATCAGCAAAAACAGAGACACCCACCATCATAAACCTTTCATGATAGCTATGCTTTGGCCAAAAGATATCAGAGCTCATCAATTTCACTGTATAACTCTGCTAAGTCACAAGTGAAACACTGTTAGGAAGTAGGTATGGAAAAGGAAAAGCCAATCTATATTATACTCCAAACAATTTAAAAACCAGGAAGAGATTTTTCAAAATATAAAGGATGTCAGTCACTGCTGCAATATGATGATATAAAGCTCATGGAACAGATTTAGACAGGTACCTTTTAAAAATGGAGGTGAAAAGGGAATTACAAAAGCCTGATATGTCATCATATACATTTTCTTGAAGTGGAAAGTGTCCCAAGTAAAGGTATATAAATGGTGGATGATAATATTCTCGATTAAATTTGTGGAAGTAACTAACAATAAGGAGAAACAAACAGAAAACTTGAACTTTTAGAGGTAACCTTGAGAGGGAAGGAGGAAAGAAGAAAGAATTGAAAAAATTCACAAGGGAGGAAAAACAAATTACACAAATTTCAAATACAAACACAGAACCTGTAAAAGATCATCTCTGAAATAACTTGAGGTGTATGAAGACTAATTATAAAATAAAAGTGCCTCATAAAGGGATAAATAAATAAGTTCTTAAAAGAAAGCACATAAAATAAATTCTACCTTACATTATATGTCTCTACTTATCAATAACTTCTTAAAATTATTAATTTTTAACTAATTAAACTGAAATACTAATTAAAACTGTGCTTTGGTATGGGGCTTATTTGATACATTTGAAATTCACAGGAATGACAGTAAATAAAAAATATGGTTTAAGCAATATTATCTGACTAACCAAAGTTTAACTAAACTATGTCACTGTAATTAATGATTTGTTTTAAAAAATATATTGTGACAAAGTACCAATGAACATTTTTGTTATCAGTACTTTGCATCATAGCAGAGTAGCATCATAAAAGTCTTGCATGAAATCAAGCTGAAGTACATTAAATCAATTGCTATCACAATGATGACCCAAGAGAAGATTTCTACTGCCCAAAAGCCACACAAAATGTACAATTCTGTAGCCTATTCTACTGACCTTGTCTTTGAAGATATGTGGGTTTTGGTATATAAAATCTCGGTAACTTTCTGTTCGTATTTTGTCCTACAGTGGAGAGAGAAAACATGTTTACAGAATAGTCTAAACAATAAAAACTTTTCTAGAAAGTTATTTGCTATTTTATCACACATTGCTAGTTTCCCCAGCTACTTTTTGCCTGGAAAACCAAGCTTACTTTTGTTTTCCTAAAAGAAAACAGTAAGAACAGAACTAGCAACAACACACAAAAAGTTGAAGAATACCACTGAAAGTCAAGTAAAGTCTAAATTCTTAAAAATATATACATTTTCATCTGACATGCATCATTATAAGACCTCAACGGAGAGTTAAAGCTAATAGAAGATGACCAGGGTATTCTCCTCCTTTAGGGCCTGGAATCTAGAGTCTATCTTCCTGTATTAGAGTTACATTAAAATATCAGACAAAACAAACCCAAAATAGGTAAATGTAAAGTTTTAGTTACATATGAAAAACAAAGCTTAAACTGAGTATGGTTTTTCTAAGAAAGTCATTTGTCAGCACCTATCAGATTTATAATTCTGTTTTGTTTCTAGAAATGACTATAGTAGGAAACGGTGCTAAAAAGCCTACACCTTAAAAGAAAATCACCTGAGCCTTGCAGCCCAGATTATGAGACTTCTATACTCTGGAGTCTCATGTGACCTGTGATCAAGGCAGGCACTGAATGCTAACATCTATGCTGGTTCATAAACAGAGCTGATTCCCTTTTAAATTACCTCAGTTGACATATATATGAATAGCCAATTAAGCAGTAAAGGGCTCTGTTGCCATGTGATTAAAATGAGTATGATAAAAATATCTCAGATGGGAAATTCTATTTTTGGGTTTTACATTAGGCTAAAAAAAATCAGTTATACTAAATACTACTACAGTATAAATTTTTTTTTTTTTTTACAGAGACAGAGAGAGAGTTAGAGAGAGGGATCGATAGGGACAGACAGACAGGAACGGAGAGAGATGAGAAGCATCAATCATCAGTTTTTTGTTGCAACACCTTAGTTGTTCATTGATTGCTTTCTCATATGTGCCTTGACCACGGGCCTTCAGCAGACTGAGTAACCCCTTGCTTGAGCCAGTGACCTTGGGTCCAAGCTGGTGAGCTTTTTGCTCAAACCAGATGAGCCTGCGCTCAAGCTGGTGACCTCGGGGTCTTGAACCTGGGTCCTCTGCATCCCAGTCTGACACTCTATCCACTGCGCCACCGCCTGGTCAGGCTACAGTATAAATTTTATACAATATGTATCTCCCCCAAAAATGTTTTTATGCCAATATTGGGAATTAAAAACAAAGACACATTTAAAGGAAGCTTTAAATTAAAATACAAGTTGTTTTATTTAATTACTGGATCTAAAAAGGAGGAATTCCATAATTAATTCCATGCTTTCTGATAGAATTATTACTAATGGCTTTACAAACAAAATTTCAAATCAGTTTAATAAATTTTTCCCTAAAGATTTTAAGAATTACTAACAATAAAAAAATCAAATGTTTAAAAAAGTTTACACATACTAATTAATTTTAAAACATAAAAAACATTGTATTTTATACATTTTTACCATTTATATTCTTCTTACACCATAAACTGATTTTTGCTGACACAACAAAAGCTACACGAGGTGAACATCTGTCAAGAAGGCAGTCACTCAGAGAGCTCTCACCAATCACGCTGCTTAACCACTGCTGCAACTTCATCATCAGCACCCAACTCCTGTCCTAAGTGCATGCTCTGCTGCCCCTCTCAACTGCAATCCTTCATCCAGGCTCCTTCTCTTAGCCATCTGTTTTTGCTCATATGCTCACCCTGGTGCAATGAAATCCAAGGTATACCTAACAGAGTACCTCAGACAGAGCAGCTTCAACTTAATAACTGAATTTTCAAAAGAAAAATCCACTAAACACAAAAATGTAAGCAAATGAAAGACTAGCCCTCATAACCATTTCTAGATATTTTTCTAACAAAAGACTAATACTTCAATACAAAATAAGGTAATAAACAGAAATTTTAAAATTATCTTTTGTACCAATCTATTAAAACTGAAAAACATTCACAAAAAGAATAAAATCAGAACTCCAATACTAAAAAGCAAGATAATCTTTTAAGACCGGGAAAACATCATGGAATTATTTCTACAAATATAAAAAGCTTTTTTTAAACAACAAGACTAAAGACAACAGAAAAATTATATATTGTAAATTTTACATATGTAATAACAGTATGTTTAAATGTATAGGGTCATGAAAGCATACAGAATGAATGAGTCAACTGCAAATATTGTACAAAGAGAATGTAGTAAAGGAAAATTATTTAATGGTACTGTGATTTGTGATAAATGTTCACCAGGATGAACAATGTTTTTCTTGGAAAAAGAAGAGTGATGCATCTCAAATTTATAACATTAGTCAACAACGACTTCTTCAGAAAGACAAAGTGGCAAAGAATTTCAGAAGTTCATGTAGTAATCTATCCCGCTATCAACTGTATCTCTGGAATTCAAAATAACTATCTCATCTTAACTCCAGAAAATAAAACCATAAACTATCTTGATTTATAATTATAATCCCAACACATGTCAAAATAATGTCATTAAAATATCTAGAACTAAGCAAAAAAAAATCCAAATAATATTCCTATAAAACCAAGGCAAATTCTAAGCATAAAAATAAGTCCTGTTTATCAACTTAAATTATTTATAATGATTCAGGTTATATCCTGATTGTAGCAAAATCTTGAACAGAGTACGTGTGCTAAGAACCATTTTTGATAAGAAACAGAGGATATATGCTTGATATAAGATACATTTCATATAGCACATAACATAGCAAAATATAAAATGGATAAACAGCTCTTCCTGAGTAGATTCTATCATTATTTCCTTCGAACACTGAATCAAGTCATCTCCAAGGATGTAACAGCTAAGGGGAAGAAAGGCATGGAAAATTATATTAATAAGGGTTCTTAGAGTGATTCTCTAAAAGGGAAAAGACAGCACTGGAAACTTCAGGCTGGAACTTACATGTACATCAAAAGGACCTAAACATGTACAATCAGGTGTGAAGATTTTTGTTACTGATATATATAGCTACAAGTGTCCAGGACAGAGTTTTGGTAATAAGTGCTCAAAGTGGATTTCCCTGATGACTGTGGTGAAGACACACGCACTATCTACTGGGGGTGGGGGGTGGGGAGACTTAACCTTATCTGTCTGAAAAATGCAACACAATTTTTAAACCAAAGGCATTAAAGGTTCATGGCAATTATATTGATGGGGCGACTTAAAATGACAAATATGGACTTAGATTAGCTCCTTCAAAGAAAATATTCTAGACACAATTTCTTTTGTGTGTGTGTGACACAGACAGAGAGAGGGACAGATAGGAACAGACAGACAGGAAGGGAGAGAGATGAGAAGCATCAATTCTTCGTTGTGGCACCTTAGTTGTTCATTGATTGCTTTCTCCTAAGTGCCTTGACCGGGGGGCTACAGCAGACCGAGTGACCCCTTGCTCAAGCCAGCAACCTTTGGCTCAAGCTGGTGAGCCTTGCTCAAACCAGATGAGCCACACTCAAGCCGGCGACCTTGGAGTTTCAAACCTGGGTCCTCTGCATCCCAATCTGACACTCTATCCACTGCGCCACCGCCTGGTCAGGCTAAAATTAATTTTAAAAACAAAAAAGTCCATTTCTTTTAAATAACTTCACTCTGGACTTAAAATAATGTACTACTTATAATAAGATAACTGTTCTTTGTAATGCTCTGCATTACCCAAGTGACAACAAAAAGCACAACTGTGACAGGTCTTTAATAAAAAATTACATGGCATTGCTTTAAAAGACCTTAAGTAATTATAATTACTATTAATCAGAAAACTTTTACTCTTTGATCCTATAAAACGGAATGAACAAAATATATACATATTATTAAGTCCTCTGGTTATTATCGATGCATATGTTTCAAGGGAACATGGCCTTAGGGCTCCCACAAAATAAAATAATCTTTTGAGGAAGCATTCAGGAAGGAATTTTTTGTTTGTTGGTTTCAAAAAAAAAAAAGTGGCATCTAAAATTCAGAGCTAAACATCTAAAATTTTCAATAATTTTTATTTCAACATTTTGTTTTACTCTATTTTACCAAATTAAAAATTATATCTTACTATTTTACTGCCTATAATATATGATAAAACTTATAACTATCAGGTATAACTAATAATCTACTTGTATTGTATATGGGCATTACCATTATAAAAATTAGAACCAACCAAACAAATACCTGATTTAACCAATTTAGAAAATCCTTCTGGCCCTGGCCGGTTGGCTCAGCGGTAGAGCGTCGGCCTAGCGTGCGGAGGACCCGGGTTCGATTCCCGGCCAGGGCACATAGGAGAAGCGCCCATTTGCTTCTCCACCCCTCCGCCGCGCTTTCCTCTCTGTCTCTTTCTTCCCCTCCCGCAGCCAAGGCTCCACTGGAGCAAAGATGGCCCGGGCGCTGGGGATGGCTCTGTGGCCTCTGCCTCAGGCGCTAGAGTGGCTCTGGTCGCAACATGGCGACGCCCAGGATGGGCAGAGCATCACCCCCTGGTGGGCAGAGCGTCGCCCCATGGTGGGCGTGCCGGGTGGATCCCGGTCGGGCGCATGCGGGAGTCTGTCTGACTGTCTCTCCCTGTTTCCAGCTTCAGAAAAATGAAAAAAAGAAAAAAAGAAAAAAAAAAAAAAAAAGAAAATCCTTCTGTATCAGTGATTTCAAATGTAAAATAATTATGCAATAACAATAGAGAATTATTTACAAGTAAATTTTGTACCAAAAAATTATTTGCCCAAACTGAAGTCAGTATACCTACTTAAAATATTAAAATTAATAATTTCTTTTGTACATTTAAAGACAAACGTGTAATTATTATTCCTATTTAATAGTTGCTCTTGAGAAGACTAAAATTGTCAGCAGTTTTTTTTAACCAACGTTCTTTTTAAAGCACATAATTTCATAATAAAGATAATGATCTTAAACAGAATTTAAATGACTTTGATGCTTCTGCTATCTTTTCAACCCAAGATGAGCAATCAAGCAGCAAAGATATTTGCAAAGCAGTTAACTAGGAACGAGAAAAAGTAGTTCTCCTATAGCATTTGAATTAAGAACCTGTTTTATTAAATTTTTCCTATAGTATGGATTTGGTGCATTTGTGCTCTTTTCTAACCTTTAGCATTTCTTCATGTATCCCATAATGCCCGTAGGAGCTGAAATAAACACCATCCTCATCCTCCTGGAGGTCTGCAATGGCAGTAGTAGATGCCAACCGGGTTCCGACATCTGCGTTCATCACAAAATCCTGAGCAAATTGTCTGTAATCAATTTGAAATACACCCTTGAGACAGGTTTACTGGACCATGAAACAGGAAAGGCTAGAGGTTGAGGAACAGGAAGGGGGCGGGAGTGAGTGGAGTGTGATGAGCCTTCTAAATCACAACTACCTTCAGCACCTCAAATCTCCCCCTGCTGGATCTTAAGCAGAGGCATATTCAAACCCAGCTGTAACATTCCTTCTGCAAACCACAAAAGCACTGCTAACTGCAAATTGTAGCTGTTTATCTCTTCCAACTGAACGAAATAAGAACATTACTGTAATTCAATTCTTATTCTTTTTTTTCTAGCAATTTACTTTTCATGTATTCTCTAATTTCCACCTGTTTTTCTTTTTAATTTAGAAATTAAATGTAATGGGTGATATTGATCAATAAGAGTACTTAGGTTTCAGGTGATCATCTCCATGGCATTTGAACTGATGATTGCATTACATGCCCATCACCCAAAGTCAACTCATTTTCCATTAGCATTTATTTGTCCCCCCCAACTTTATTATTCTTAACATTCCAAATCTTATTTTAGTAGCTGAATCAATGTAGTATTATATTTCATCACTATTAATATTCTTTAAAATCTACTATCTCATTGAAGGGTTAAATGGTCAGAAAGTGGACCCAAACTGAGATTTACAGACACTAACACCATCCATTCCAGCTCTAAAACTTAGTTCTCTCTCCGATCACAACCTAGTAAGAATCTATAAGGAATGCATGGGGGAGAAGAGCAAAGATGCAGACAGTAGAGCTGGTTGGTGGTGGTTACCAGGTTATCCAGCATAAAATCCCAGAAACAAGCAAGGGGAACTACAACCAGCTATGCTCTCCTTCCTGCTGAACATGCTAGCAAACCATCAAACGGGTAATTGGGCAACAGCTAACAACTTACAGATTCAATAGGTAAAGCCAGTGGTATACTTGGTAGATATGCAGAATCTCAGGCCCTACCCAGGCCTTCTGAATCAGAATCTACAGTTGAACAAGATCCTCAGATTTGCACACACATTAAATTCTGAGAAGTACTAAGCCAGTAGAATGCTAATTTACTTGCTTAGGAAAACCACTTATGCATCTGGTTTTCTGATTAAATATGATATAATTATATTCTGATTCTTTAAAAACAAAAACTTTAATCTTGTACTTCCCCCAAACCTAAAAATATTAATCCCGCCATTTTAAAAGCCTAGGAGAGGAAAAGTAAAATGGAGAAATCTATTAGAAGCAGGCCAATTCGAAGGAAGGCAGGATCACAGAACAAAAACTCTTAAGAGGACAGCACTCTTCAGAACAATTCAGGCCACCTTGGAATAATGAAGCACATTATTAATAAAGACATATATACTCAGTGCCTATTATGCATCCAACTGAAAAAATAAGTCAAAGTATTTGAAATTAAATAAACATATACTATCCAAACAGTTTCAATTTGAATTTAAAGAGCATGCTGCTGATCTAAGTTTTTAACTTGTTGGCTAAACTGAACACATAACGTTAGTATACAATTATAAAGAAGCATATGAGAATAGGATAAAATTACAGAATTTTATGTTAATCAATGATGTCCACAATGTGTAAAAATGGTGTTACATATCTTTAATATACCAGAAGTAAATATCTACATTGTACTTTCCAGTATATGGAATATCTTACCATATTCTATCTAATATTAGTTGTATTAATTTGGGGTCTAAACAATTAATTTTCTATAAGACTGATAAATTACTTCATTCTTTGGAGATCCTCCCGCGCTCTGGCTAAGGCAGCTTCCGCAGACAGTGCCCTGGCTTCCATATGTTTTAATTTTTCAACAACAGAGGTATTTTCACTGAGTCCATTGGGGAACGAGATTGGGACTGACACTGGTTCATAAAGATCTTCTACATCTAAAGAAATAAATGGACATTATCAGGCCACCTTATAATAATGAAGCACATAGATTATTAATAAAGACATATATACTCAGTGCCTCTTATGCATCCAACTGAAAAAAATAAGTCAAAGTATTTGAAATTAAATAAATATATACTATCCAAACAGTTTCAATTTTAATTTAAAGAGCATCCTGCTGGTCTAAGTTTTTGATTAGTTGGCTAAACTGACCATATATATAAGCATTAATTGTACTGAACTAAACCTAGGAAGAAACGAAAAAGTCAAAGAAAGCCCTGGCCGGTTGGCTCAGTGGTAGAGCATCGGCCTGGCGTGCAGGAGTCCCGGGTTCGATTCCCAGCCAGGGCACACAGGAGAAGCGCCCATCTACTTCCTCTCTGTCTCTCTCTTCCCCTCCCGCAGCCAAGGCTCCATTGGAGCAAAGTTGGCTCAGGCGCTGAGGATGGCTCTGTGGCCTCTGCCTCAGGCACTAGAATGGTCCTGGTTGCAACAGAGCAACGCCCCAGATGGGCAGAGCATCGCCCCCTGGTGGGCATGCCAGGTGGATCCCGGTCGGCGCATGGCATGCAGGAGTCTGTCTGACTGCCTCCCCGTTTCCAACTTTAGAAAAATACAAAAAAAAAAGTCAAAGAAAAAGAACTCTAATTAATTTATTTATCTCCAACTGTCTAGCAAGTACATGCATTACATCTCAATTCATCCTCAAAACAAACTAAGATGAAGATAATCACCCTTATGTTAAGGCATGGGAAAAATAAACTCCAGAAAAATGAAGCAACAACTAGCCCAAAGTTATACAGCTGTTTCATGAAGGAACTAAGGTTCAAACTCATGCTTGCCACGATCCCTTGATTGTGGTGGCATCTGCTGGATTTCTCCACTAAAAAGTTAACATCTCCTCTGTAGTTAATACATTTCTTGGGAAGATACTTTAAACTATGCAAATCACGTTCCACCTTAAATTTTTATCCACTACTAACCCTCAAAACTGTCAAGGCCATCAAAAACAAGGAAAGCCTATGGAGCTGTCTTAGCCAAGATGATACTGAGGAGATATGACAACTAAATGTACTGTGGTGTCCTGGACGGGGCCTTGGAACAGAAAGGGGAGAGGAGGGAAAAACCAATGAAATCTGAGAGAATACAATGGAGTTTACTTATTTTTGTCTTAAAGTACAGTATATTATTTGAAACATATTCCACAAAGGGTATGTTCACCTTACCAAACTGAAGTAAAAGGTCATCTTCTAACACTGGCTTCAAATACTCTTCTTTTTCCCAAGGCACTGGGTTGTATATGGAATTCATATACTCAACCGTAGGATTCTGGATGTAAAATTAATTGCATGTTTTTTCACTGCATTTAATCACAAAATTTCCCCTAGCAAAAACTAAGAAAGTTGAACAAAAAAGGAAATCATCTCTATATTACACAAAATCTTTATTTAAAAGAGTCCATGTTCAATTGTCATTTCATTTACTTGACTGGATGACTGACTAGTTAATCAATGGTTTCAGAGCACAATTTCATCTTGTTTGGACCTAGAGGAATTGGCAATATAAACACTCATTGGAACAAGAGAAAGAAGAACAAAGTATTTGAAAAATAGGACAAAGAGAGCAACCACTGTACTTGAAATCAAGCTAGAAATTATTTCTGATTGTACGAAATACTATCAGCATTTCCCTTTATCTGACTCAGAATTACTTTTTTACATCACATTAATTCAACTCTTAGATGCAGTTAAAAATAACACTTATTAAGCATGGCATGTATTCATTTACTTGTGTATATTGTGGCATTTACTCATATCCATGATTCCAGTATGATAACTGACAATTTTAAACAGTTCCTTGTACTCTTTTAGTCACCACTGGTAGTGGTATTTCTTTAGTTTCAAAACAAAATTGTAAATTAAGCTATAAACTTACCTTAAGTCTAATAAAATTTATTAGTTTAATGTATCCATAGAATTCAAGTCCTAAAGGGGGGAAAAAAAGGTAATTCACCTATTTTAATATGAGTTTTGTTTAACTGATCTGTTCTACAGAGGTTTCTCTGGCTAGCTAGACAATAAAATATTTCTGTCCTCTAAACTATAATTTACAATATTTTAAGTTTCTCATTAAGATCTAGAAACAGTAACTTTGACAATTCTGAACATTCTGAGTGAGAAACAGCCAGCATACATGACAGTTTTTAAAATGTTTTTTTTGCATTTCTAAAATATTAGAAATTAAGGCCCTGGCCGGTTGGCTCAGCGACAGAGCATCTGCCTGATGTGGATGTCCCCAGGTTTGATTCTTGGTGAGGCAACACAGGAGAAGTGACCATCTGCTTCTCCACCCCTCCCTTCTCCCACTTTCGCTTTACTTCCCACAGCCATGGTTTCATTAGTTCGAGCACACTGGCCGCAGGTGCTGAGGATGGCTCCATGGAGCCTCTCTGCCTCAGGTGCTAAAAATAGCTTGGTTGTGAGCATAGCCCCAGATGGGCAGAGCACCAGGCCCCAGACAGGAGTTGCTGGGGATGGATCCTGGTTGGGGCACGTGCAGGAGTCTGTCTCTCTGCCTCCCCTGCTCTCAGTTAAAAAACAAAAACAAAAACAAAAACAAACAAACAAGCAAAAAACAAGGGGAAATAATCGCACACCAAACTGACTATTATTTCTCCTGAGAAATGTTGTTTTGGGGAACATAATGGCATACAAAATGTTTTATATACATAACAGCATACCAAAAAACCCTATTTAGTAAGTGCAAAAAAATACTAAGTTATATATAAAGTCTGATACCAGTGCAGTTTAAAAATGCACATTAAAAATATTAAAAAATCCAGTGACCAGGTGGTGGTGCAGTGAAGAGAGCATGGACCTGGAACCACTGAGGACCTGGGTTTGAAACCCTGAGGTCACCAACCTGAGCACGGGCTCATCTGGCTTGGGTGCTGACTCACCAGCTTGAGCACGGGGTTGCCAACTTAAGCGTGGGATCATAGACATGACCCTATGGTTGCTGGCTTGAGTTGAAGGTCACTGGCTTGGCTGGAGTCCCCCACGCCACCATCAAGGCATGTTTGAGAAGCAATCAATGAACAACTAAAAGTGCCACAACTATGACTTGATGCTTCTCATCTTTCATCTCCCTCCCTTCTTGTCTGTGTCTCTCTGGCTAAAAAAAAAAAAAAAAAAAAAAAAGGAAAAATCCAAATCCAATGAGACTAAGTCATCTATGCCTTACAAAAGTAGTAGCACTTGGATTTATATTATATAAACATATTACATCACATGTTTTTCTAATGTCCTTTCCAGTTGTTAGTATATACAGGGGCCAAAAACCCATTCTGTATTTAGTTCATTTTATTGGAATAACACGGCTTCCACATCCATTTAAAGAAGTGGAAGGCTTTAATTGTAAAATACGTATGTTTAAATGCAAGTTTCCAAAGAATAATCATCTAGATATTTTGCTTACCATCTTAATTTCATCAATCCTTTTTCTATACTCTCTTACCAAATTCCTTATAAAACAACCATCAATGTGTTGAAGTTCATGTTAGGCTTTGACCTAGTAAGTTGTCTTTTTTCATATCGCCTCTCTTTTTTCCCCAAAGCCCACCTTCATGCTGGCTCTTCCTAATTCTAATATATTCTCTTGCTCTCCCTAATTCTAATACGATAAAAATGTAATCACATACCAAGGTTTTTCCTTCTATGTTGTGAAGTCAATATAAGCTTAAATATAGTGAATCTTATCTAGAAGAATAACTTATATTTAATCTTTCCTCAAAGGCCACTGTCAAAAAAGGTAACTTGTTGCTATACATTTCACTATACTAGGCTTGTTTAGAAAAGGAAAGGTCTAGGAAAATATAAAGCTTGAAATTAAATTTCACAACTAAAACTTTCTTTATTCTAAAAAGATACTCACCATGTTTATGGACCATGGTATCAATATTGAATTGGTGCTCAGACTTACAGTGTGAAAATGTATCTTCAGCAGATGTAAATAACCTGAAAAATCAAGCAATAGCTTCATGAAAGAGTCCCAAAAAGTCTAAATATTAATTCCATGTTAAATATTCCCTCTCCCCCCACCCCGGCCCCAATCTGTTTTCGAGTTTTATTTCCAAATAAGAGAAAATAAACATATATGTATATGCCAGGAACCTGGAACTTCTAAAGAGAATTAGTACTTCTGAGTTCCATTTTATACCTAAAATAAACCAACTATCCATTAAATGCTCAAATTAATTTATTTACCATTTAATAGCACTGAATTTATCAAGCCTTTTAAGAAAGAGAACTCACTCCCTTTGATAGATTCTGTTTCTCTCAAAACAGGAAAACTCCCTACATAAAGATTCCTTTCTCCTCCAAGTGTCAAGTCTGCTTTTAGAGGCTCTGAACCAGCAAGGCTCAAACTGCTTTCAAAAGTACAGACTGAAATGTAATTTTATAGCTGGCATCTCCCCAAACTTGTATTTCAAGTGATCCCATATTACTTGCACTACAGACATTGTGAGGACCAAGCCTCTTTATTAAGTGACCTGCACAACAGAGTAGGAACACACGGCAGAGTAGCTGCATGCTTCTTTTATATGCCTGGCACATATGCTGCAGTTAGCTCTCAACCCACGTTTACCAGGACAGGCCATTTCTGCAGGACTTAAGCAACCTATCACAGAATAGATCGTGATGTGTAATAAACTGTAGGCGTCTGGAGTAATGTAGACCTTCTGCACCTACCCAAATGAGGCTACACGTGCGAATGACAAATCAAGAGGAGCTAATACACCACCAACCAGCCCCATGCCTAGATTTCAGGGCAACTAGAAAATGTTTACTGAAGCGACACTGACCAATGCCAACCAGGTCTCTCGTGCCCACCTACCAGGACAGCAGCCAAAGGCAATGCTTGTCGAGATGAAGGGGCAGAATTTTATGGGGAAAGAACGTGGATTTGGATATGACCAACCACAGCTTCGTGACCATGAACAGGTTACTGATACTGTGGTCTCTCTGTGAGAGGCATCGATTCCCTCTTCAGTAGGTGGGGAGCCCTACCTAAGAAAGGTTATTCATGGTTCACATGAAGTATGACACCTGAGAAGCTCTCTCCTTGTCAGAGATTTATAGAACAGCAAATCTGAGAGATTATTTAATTTGGTGATTCCAAAACATATTCATTATAACCACCCGAGATAGTGCCTTTATAAAAACGGAAGACACCTAGACCCCACCCCAATCCTGACTTGGAAGGGTTGTGGTGCAGAACTCAACATCTGTTTCTCTAAGTGTCTCAGGTGACAAACGTGCACAACCAGATTTGGGAACCGAAGATCCGGTCCAAAACCCTACTATTTACACGTGGGGACACTGAGGCCTGCGGAACAACCTGACGTCCAGTTCAGGGCTCCTGCCTCTGCCGCTAGGGTCTTCCTTCTCGGCCAGCCCTCGCTGCACACCCCTGGGTGGCGAGGTGGCGAGTTCCGGGGCAGGCTACTCGGACTGCAGGCGAACGGAGCACAGTCCCCGCGGCCCGGAGGCTGGCGCCGAGGTGGACGAACCTGTCACAGAACAGGCAGGGCGTCTGCCGCTTGTCGTGGGGCAGCTCGGCCTCGTCCTCGTCCTCCCAGGCGGCCTCGTCACCGCTGTCTGACAGGTCTGGCAGGTCGTCCTCGGCCTCCACGGCGCTCCGGCCGCCTAGCACAGGCAAACCATCAGACCCGCTGCGGCCGCGCGAACCCGACGCACGAGGAGGGCTGGGGAGGCGGCCCCGGCGCAGATGGGCGCTGCCCGCGCCCCGCTCCCCGGCGGCCCGCCCCGGCACCGCCACCCTCCCGGCAAGTCCCCCCGCCCGGGCTCCGCGTCCCGCAGGGCGCAGGGGGAGGCCAGTCTTTCACCGGCCCACGGCGGCGCGGCTTGGGGGCTGGAGGGCCGGGGATACCCACCGGTAGCGCCCGACGCTAACGAGCACATGGCTGCGGTGCCCCGGGAGCCCGGCGTGCTGGGGGCGGGCCCCGCCTTACAGCGCGCGCGCAGACGCTACCGAGCTCCGGGACTCGGGAACCAGCGCGGGCGCGAGCGCGAGCGCGCGGCAGGGCCCGGCTTTGGGGAGTTTCACGGGTGCCTGGGAACGCGAGAACGCGCGCGCTGGCTGGCGAGCGCTTCCGGGCCGAGACCGCGGAGTTGGTCACGTGAGCCGGGGTGGGTGGGGCGGGGGCGGAGCCCGGGCTCTGCCTCCTCCTGCCGCAGTGTTGGCGCAGTGCGTGCCGAGTAAGCTTTGTAGTGAAGGCTGCGCTTTTTAGGCGTGGGCCCGACTTTGGTTTATTCCTCCAGTTGTCTCAGGCTTTAGCAAGAGGCCTTCACCCGTTACCCTGCACCGAAAGGTGGCGATAGGCCGCAGTGGTTTCGCAGTTGGCACCACGCCCTTGGAGCTCCCCTCCTTCTGGGTTCCTGGAGAGGAGGCCGAGGCGTGACGCCCTCTGGTGGCGGAGGAGGCAGAATGCAGGCAGGAGTCCAGGATTCTGGTTCCTGGACTGCGTGACTCCCTTCACCCTGGAGTGGAACTGGGGAGAGGGAACTGCATGAACCTCTGTGGGTATGCTAGAGACCACTTGGGGCCAAAGCCTTGCCGGCTGTTTTAATGATTTTAGTCTTTAAAGTATAGTGGTTAACTGGGAACATGGACCCCAGAGCCAGCCTAGTTGGTTTGAATCCTACTTGTCCCTTTTCCATGGATAATAAACCTCAGAGGCTGGGTGGTCGCCCCAGGCATGTAACTTTTAGTAGAAGATGTATCTGCTTTAAGCCTTGTCCATTGTTTCTGTGTATCTAGGTTAATACACTTTTGAAATAAACCATAATTCCCTAAAGAAAGCACATAAGCTTGTTAACTATTCTGTAAACCCACCCTGGCCTTGCTTTTTCATATCTTTATGTAGTTTTCCTTAATATATATAAAATGCATAAAAGAAGCTACAAGACTGTCATGGTCCAGAGCACTTGCAATCTTGCTCCCAAGCCTCTGTGGTCAGTTTGGCCCAAATAAACTTATAAAGCTTTTCTACAGGTTTGGATATTTCTTACGTTGACACTTTCTAACTTGATGGTCTTAAGCAAGTTACCTGACTTCTCTCTGCCTCCATTTCCTTAACTACAAAGTGGGGATAATGCACTAACCGCAGGGTTATTGTAAGGATAACATGAGTTAATACATGTCAAGTGTTTAGACGTAAGTGCTAATGTTATCCTCAGCAATGGCAAGCAGTTGACCTGTTTGGTTAAGCAGGGGAGTGATACGGTCAGACATGTGTAGAAAGTAACATTCTGCCTGCTGTGGAGGAAGGAACACAAACCTTCCCATGCCTGCTGTCTTTCTTCCCTTTCTTAGTATCTATTCACACCCCACAAAGACTTCTTTGTGAGGTTGGCGGCAGTAATTTCAGCAGGTAGTATCCCAAACTCTAATCCCAGAGGCTAGCATGCTTTTGATATGTGTTTATAAAATCAAATTGACTACCCTTGTTTACCTGGCTCAACATAATCCTGCCTGATATTCCATCTCAACCCTTCACCTTGGGCCCCAACCTCCAGCCTTTTATTTGGACGCATCATGTTTCCACCTCAGGGCCTTTGCTAAGGATACTCTACAGATGGGTGGATGCGTTTTGTCTCAGCAGGAGATTCCTCAGACCACCATTTCTAAAGTAGGTTCCACTGTCATTCCTGCAGCCTCCTGTTGGTTTCTTAGCACCTACCATTTATTTGTTTCTTCCTCTCTTCTTTCCGTGTTATCTACAACAGTTTGCACCATGAGGGTAAGGCCATGTTTCTTTACTTCTAATTCTCTGGCACATAATACATGTGCCTAACTCATAATAGGTAATCAACAAACATGCTGAATGAAATAGATGCCTTGTATTATTGCTAAATTCTTCTGCATGTACTTCTGTCCCTTGACCGTGAACTCCAGGACGACAGACTCCATCAAAGCCCCTTACATTGTAGGACATTGCCAGAATGTCTGCTAGCTCCACTGGATTATATTTATTGTTCACTGATATATCTGCACTGCCTACGCACCCCGTGGCACCTAGGACGTATTTAATAAACTGAATTAATTAATTCAAGGCCTTTCATTACTGAGGCCCATCCAACATTTCCCTTCATCCTTCCAACATAAACTTTCTCCAGAAAGGCCCATCTTCTCCCTGTTAGTATAACACTTGCAGGGAAACCTACTAAATCCCTTAGTAACACCCATTCATTCAATGTTAATGGGGAAAAAATAATACCCAGTTTAGAGGGGCGATTGGGTCAGAATTTGTTCCTTAAAGTTTATGTCCCAAATTAATGCTAGGCTTGGGAGGGAGTAGCTTTTTTCTCTGCACTAAAGATATACACAAAACCTCAAGCCCTGGCCAGATAGTTTGGTTGGTTAGAGCTTCGTCCTGAAGCTCAGAGGTTGCCAGTTCGATCCCCAGTCAGGGCACACATGGGAACAGATCGATGTTCCTATCTCTGTCTCTCTCTCTCCCTTCCTCTCTCTCTAAAATCAATAAAATTTAAAAAAAAATAACACAGATGCTCCCCTATTATTCCATCCACTATTAAGACCAGAATGTAATGTTGAACAAAACCCAACAGAAGGTTTGTGGGCAAGGAAATAATATTCACAGAATAACTTTAAAACGGGTTACTGGGTTTAGCTGCCGGTACTTCAGGCCTCACTTCCGGGAGCCCATGCTTGTTATCACCCAAAGACACAGGCTCGTCTTCAGAGTCCAGCCCCAAAGATACCCCACCTGACAGGAGGATGTGCCACCTCCTTCCTAAAGCCCACTGCCCTTTATCCTCCAGTGTCCACCCCTGAAGCTTGAAATGTACTTAGCATCCTGTAAGACCTATAAAAATGGACTGAATCAGTCAAATAACTTTGCTTCCCCTACACAAACGTTAAGATATTCACCACCATCCTTTGTCCCATTTGGAAATTAA
Source organism: Saccopteryx leptura (assembly GCF_036850995.1). NCBI lineage: Eukaryota > Metazoa > Chordata > Mammalia > Chiroptera > Emballonuridae > Saccopteryx > Saccopteryx leptura. The sequence continues at coordinate 39,852,996 of NC_089503.1, forward strand.
TTTGGAGATTATCATTGTTTACTCCCCTTGACTTTGACCCTTCTGCATCTTCCTTTTCCTTTTCTGTAGTTTTTACATTGCAGCACTTTGAGATACACTTTTCCCTGCTCTTTTGTGGTTAATCATTATAGGGATCCCAAACCAATGGAGAAACCCAAATATTTCGATTCATTCATCCACAGCATGTACCGACCCAGCAAAAATAAACGGAAACTTCCTGCAATTACACTGATACTGGATGTCCTTGCAGACTAGTAAAATACAAGTTATGGGATCAGGCTGACTTGGGTGAGAATGCTGGCTCTGCCATTTCCCAGCTTCAGGGCTTTCTCTTTGTTTGGCCTCTTGGGCAAGGCACTTATCTACAGTGAGCCTCAGTTTCCTCCCTTTAGGATATGAGGATGATAAGGTGACCACAGAACCTGGTCCTTTCCTGTTTCTAACAGGACCTGGAGCCAAAGTTTAAACCTTGGATACATCACTTACGAGTAATACTTGTGAAATACTGCTCACAAGTAACACTTGTGAGCCCTTAACTGCTACTTCTTAAAGCCCTGCCCAGAATCCTGGACAAGAAGAGAAAGACAGATTTGAGCCTTGTCTCCCATTTTTCTGTCAGTCAACTTGCAAATATAAAACTCCTTTCTTTTCTCAAAAGCCATCGTTTGCTTCTATGCGCAGTGGGCAGTGAACCCATATTCAGTAACAACAGTATCACCTATAAGGATGATAAAGATTGTTGGGAGGGTTGTAAAACAGACAGCATGTGTAAAGGATGGCCCTTAGCAAATACTTGATAAATATTAGTTGCTATTATGTCATCTCATTGGCTAAAATACTGCATATAACCACTAATATTTGGGCATTTTCTAACATTCTAAGCGGCACCCAGTACTCGTCCATTTATTTTTATTCCTCTATTTAATTCTCCCATGAACTATATAAGTGCAGTTATATAATGACATTATATATTCTAATTTTTCCATTGATTTCAGAGAGAGAGAGAGAGGAAAGGGGAGAGGGAGGAGGAGAGAAAGAGAAAAGGAGGGGAAGAAAGAAGGAGAGAGAAGCATCAACTCATTGTTTAATTGTTTCATTAAGTTGCGTACTCATTGATTGCTTCTCCTACGTGCTCTGGCTGGGGGTCAAACCCATGACCTCTGGTGCTCAAGGTTGCTGCTTTATTCAGTGAGCCACCCGGCCAAGGCCTTATTAAAAATCCAAAAGAAATCAGTAAGGCACAATGTTCACTTACACAATTACATGCAGTCAGCACTGGGTACCTTGGAGACACGAATGTCAACAATTTGAGAACAGAACTCATCTGCACTATACGTAGGTCTGCACGCTGCTGTCACTGCAGATGGCATTTCAAAGCAGCCTCCCCACCAGTGGCAGCAGAGTCACCAGGGGAAGCTTCAACAAAATAACAGATTCCTGTGCCCGTACACCAAAATTTCAGATTCGGAAGGTTAGAGGCAGGACACACAAAGCTCTAGATTTGAGATGCTCCCTCAGCGGTGTACAGTTGATCCCTGAACAACACACCGCTTAGGGATGCCAACCCAGTGAAGGTGAAAATCCGCATATGGCTTTTGACCCCCCGCCAAACTTAACTATACTCTGCCCCTCACAGCCTCGGGTTTTACACCCATGGATTCAACCAACTGTGGACTGAAAACAGTATCTTTGATCTGAGGTTGGGAATCTGCAGATGCAGAGAGCCAACTGTAGTAATAGCCTACTGTTGACCAGAAGTCTTCCCAGCAACATAAACAGTAGGTTAATACATATTTTCTATGTTATATGTATTATATACTATATTCTGACAATAAAGTAAGCTAGAGAAAAGAAAATGTTAACAAGAAAAACATACGAAATGGAAATTACACTAATAGTATGTATTGAAAAATCCAAGTGTAAATGCAACTGTGCAGTTCAAACCCATGTTGTTCAAGGGTCAACTGGATACATACGCACAGCCAGGCTCTGAACTGCTGATGCAGAGCCCCATCGTCTATGAACTGCGCCTCATCTGCTGGACATAATGAAACCATAGTTGAAGCATGCTTTTTTTAGACCCTTAAAATTTGTGATGAGGTGATGGCTGCTGAGTTTTTACAAAAAAGCATTTTTCAGGTATGATCATGGTTTGAGAGGGCCGTCGGCTTTCGCCAGGTGGTACATGGCCTTGTTATCCAGCACTTCCTTCTTCTTGTCACTCGGTCTCACCGCGTTGCTCAGCATTGCTCTAACCACAGCCACCACTGGTATAGAATGCCCACTGGCCCACGATTCTGGTAAGGAGCCAAAGAATTTCATAACCAACCATTCACCTGGGCGAGATTCTTGCCTATCACATAACAGAAATCTAAAGAGAAAAATAAAAAATAAAAGAGCAGAAGAGATAGTGAGTTGCATTTAGACCATGGCGGGGGTGATGGACTAAGCTGTGTCTACCCCAAAATTCAGGTTGAAGCCCCACCCCCCAGTGTGATTTATATAAAGATAGGTCCTTAGGACGGTACTTAAGGTTACTCGAGGTCATAAGGGTGGGACCCTAATCTGATAGGACTGTTGTCCTTACAGAAGAGGAAGAGATATAAGAGATTTCCTCTCCCACCCCCCACCCACCCCACACACACAGAGGAAAGACCATGTGCAGACATGGAGAGGGGACCTCACCAGACACTAATCCTGATGGCACTTTGCTCTTGGACTTCTAATCTCCAGAATTGTGAGAAAATAAATTTCTGTTGTCTAAGCCACCCTATCTGTGGTGTTATTCTGTTATGCAGCCTGAACACAATAATACAGTAGGTAAAAGGTTTTATTTGGTGCATAAACAGGATTTTAAACCTTTGAGCAGTTTTTTTTCATGCTCACTGACCCCCGGGAGTGAGGTTTTTTTCAAAAAATGAAATTAGTTCCAGTTACAGTTTTATTAACTTAAAATCTTGTTTGTTTGATAACCAATTTATGGAAACAAGAAGAATATATAGTTGCCTTTTTTTTAATGTTGCCTTATACATTTTTAAAATAAATTGATCGAAAAAATTAAAATAAAAAATAAATCGATCATACTCTGGATGGTCAGGAGGCACAAGGACGTACATGAATGTTCATACTACTCAAAGGGTTAAAAAAGGCGGCAGCAAAGCTACCTGGGAAATTCCACACTATTCTAAACCTGGCACCACCAAAACTCTTCACCCCTTCCTTCAAAGCCAAATGGTGGGTTCTGTGGAGAATAATCCATCTCCAGCCATATTGTTTCATATCTTAGACATCTTAGTTGTCAGCCTCTTCAAATAGAAAACTACCTTCTAGGGAATACCCAACAGTGGTCTCTTAGGCAGCAAGAATACTCACCCAGGCCTAAATATGGAGTAACGGTCAAACTTTAATTCTTCCACCCTATCTTCTACTTCTCCCTGTTTAAAAAAAAAAAAAAAAACTCACAATGTTAGTATTTAATCAAGACCAACTTACTATAATGCTTAAGAGAGAATAATGGGGTTTTGAAGATGACCTGCTTCTGAAGGTCTCACTAGAACTGACTCTTGAACAACACTGCTTCAAACTGCATGGGTCTTCTTACATGTGGATTTTCTCAAAAGACACACACAGTTCAAACACACATTTTTCAAAGATCATTCCAAGGCTTCAAGGAAATCCACATATGTGGTTACACGTGGATTTCTGATTGCATGGGAAGGTCAGTATCCCGAAGCCCCACATTGGTCAAGGGTCCATTGTACTTGTAAATATCCTTACCAAGATTTTTAGATTCCAAAGAGTCTGGGAAGTTAAGGAAGAGATCATTTAATCCTGACGTGCAGTAGTGTTAAAAAAGATGTACTGAATGAGTGAGCGCCTGCAAAGTCACCTAGCCTCTCATCTGATGGATGTTAAAACAGATCCAGAAAGAATAACTGACATGGACACGTGAGGAGCTTAACCATAAAAGAATAACCTCCCATCAGTCCAGAATTAATGTTGCAGGCTGGCAGACATTAACCTTTTTTTGGTTTCCGGGTAATTCCATTGACAGACCCGTAGACTTTCTGTGTTATTCATTTCCTAATAAACCCCACCAAATGTTAAAAGATAGTGAGATGACATCCAGACAACGTTTTAAATTAAATTTGTTAAACAAACCATGAATTTTCATGCCAGGCATCTCTATGAGCAGAAACGCCAGAGGAGCACAGGTCACAGGTGAATTAAACAGCAAGCTCTCCTCCTCTTAACCTGTCACAGCCTATAATCTTAGGTAGCTTTAAAATTTGTTTTAATGTTCTTTAATATATTCAGAGTTGTGCCACCTTCACCTACAATCTTAGAATATTTCATCACCCCTAAGAGAAACCCAGTCCCAGGTAGCACTCACTCCCACCCCTTCCCTTTGAGCCCTATCCAACCACCAACCTTTCTGTCTCTAGAGATTTGCCTATTCTGGCCATCTTGTATAAACGGAATCATGCACGTTGTGGCCTTTTGTGACTGGCCACATAATGTTTTCAAAGTTCACCCCTGTTGTAGCTTTTTCATCATTCCTTGTTATAGCTGAATAATACACAATGTTCACAAAAATTAGGGGGTCAGGGACCGTGCAGATACTCCAATACTTTCAGCCTTTTGTACAGTGCATTTTCACCACTGAAATAAAAGTTGGTTTTGCATCTCATTTGCATAAAGTATAGTATATTGTTTATCCATCCATCCATCAGCTGATGGATATTTGGGTTGTTTCTGCTCTGGCTCTTACGAATAATACTTCTATGAACTTTCAGATATAAGTTTTATGTGGATAGCTTTCTTGATTAGCTTTTTGCAAAGATGTGTTTTGTCTGTAGCAGCAGCGTGCATAAGAGTTAACACAGCAGGCTGATGCTGCTACCTTGGGAAAGCTTGCTCGCGAGCTTGGCCTCTGACTTGGGAACTTGAATTTTGGGAGTGTTCCCATCATCACCTAACTGATATGGGTAGTTCACGGTGCCTAAACTATTTGTACAAACAGTGTGGTTCATGCAGGAGGGCACTTGTTTCCCTTCTGAAAGTCTCTGATTTTTTCTAAGCTGAGGGTGCCTTTGTGACTGACCCCCATAAAATCCCTGGACTCCTGAGCTCAGGCAGATTCGTCTGGTAGACAGTACTCACTGCTGGAGAAAGTAAACACGTGCCGCCCCAAGGGGAGAGAACTCGGAAACTTGGACCTGGCTTCCCCCGGACTTCACTCCATGTACTTCCTCCCTTCCGGACTTTGCTGTCTGGATGTCCTTTCATTGTAATAAGTCATAGCTGTATGACTATACTCAGAGAGTCCTGTAAAACTTTCTAGAAACTTACCAAACTTAAGGATTCTCCAAAACAGGCATATCCTAGATTCCCTGACAAGAACCGTACACAGTAATAAAATACCATCTACTCTGGAAAAGTTTGAGAATCACTGCCTTAATGTTTCCTCTAATGTTAAGGTTCCATACTGATATTCAAGGCCAGAGCTGCCATATCTCATTTCACAATTACTAAATAACAAATGGGGGTGGGAGGATAACAGCGAAAATTATCTTCCTGGCCCTGGCCAGTTGGCTCAGCAGTAGAGTGTCCGCCTGGCATGTGGAAGTCCTGGGTTCGATTTCCGGTCAGGGCACATGAGAAGCAACCATCTGCTTCTCCATCCCTCCCCCTACTCTTTTTCTTCTTCTCCTGAAGTCATGGCTCAAATGGTCAAGCAAGTTGGCCTGGGTGCTTAGGATAGCTCCATGGCCTGTCTCAGGTGCTAAAATAGCTCGGTTGCTGAGCAATGGAGCAGCAGCCTCAGATGGGCAGAGCATCACCTGGTAGGGGGCTTTGCTGGATGGATCCCCATCAGGGCGCATGTGGGAGTCTGTCTCTCTGCCTCACTGCCCTTCACTTAATTAAAAGAGAGAGAGAAAAGAAATGTATCTTACAAATCGCTCCAGTTGACTAGGTATATCCCTGCAGAAAACAGTTCCTGTAGCTATAAAAATGTGTAACATAATACATTTAGTACATATTTGTATTATTTAGCATTCTATATTATTTGGTACTGCCAGTTATCCAGGGATCTCCAAAATTCATAGAAGAGAGACACTTGCACAAACCTTCACTTGCAGATATAAAAAGCTGCTTGACTTGTCGGCTCCTTTGGAGGACACCAAGTTGAAATGCTTGCACCCTCCGGCTTTTGCCAGCTCTGCAGATTTTAGGACATAATCTCGATCAACACGAACAAATCCGTCCTGAGGGAGGGAAAAGAAGATGACTTATTTCCAAAAAGCTGTGAATTCACCTTAAAGATGACCACTCAGCCTGCGTGGAAGGCTGGGGAGCCTACTGGAGGATGGTATCTGAATAAGATGCTTCCAAGCAATACAAGAGTGTCAGGCTTAGGCCCTGGGAAGGGCTCCAAGGATGGGCTTCAAGATAAATGACCAGCTTTAGCAGCAAGGCCAGACTGCAGTGAAAAACCAGAGACAGTGGGTGAACCGTTTCTTTTTTTTTCCTAGTTAAAAAAAAATTAAATAAAAACAAAAAAACAAATGAACAAACAAAATGACACTGAAACACAGACATCAAACAAATCAGCAAGGAGCAAAAGGAACAATAAGATCAGGCTGCAAAACTGCTGTTAGTCACACGTTTCTTTGTTTTTTCACTAATTTCACAACGTTCCAGCTCTCTCTGTTTTCTCTATTCAGTCTCAACTCTAACATGGTAGAGTCTCAAAGCAGGGCTGAGAACACTACCCACACACTATGATAACAGTCTATTTAATTTCCAATTTTTGTGTATGTTTTATAACATACTTTACATATTAGTAAAAAGGACATCCTCAACTTTTTTACTGACATGCCTGACCAGGCGGTGGCACAGTGGATAGAGAGTCGGACTGGGATGTGGAGGACCCAGGTTCGAGACCCCAAGGTCGCCAGCGTGAGCGTGAGCTCATCTGGTTTGAGCAAGGCTCACCAGCTTGAGCCCAAGGTCGCTGGCTCGAGCAACGGGTCACTTGGTCTGCTGTAGCCCCTCGGTCAAGGCACATATGAGAAATCAATCAATGAACAACTAAGAAACCGCAACAAAGAATTGATGTTTCTCATCTCTCTCCCTTCCTGTCTGTCTGTCCCTATCTGTCCCTCTCTCTGACTCTCTCTGTCTCTCCCACAGGAAAAAAAAATTTACTGACAGGTGTATAATCAAGAATGTTTGGAGACTCTAATCTAGACTCAGTCTGGTGAGGGCAGTGGTTTGGTCTTTTTTCTTAATTCACATCTCAGCCTAGGTACATACCCAGCACATGGTAGGTGCTCTAAAAATACTTGAATGAATACATACAAGTTCAATGAAAGTAGATAAAAGGCAAATCCAATTTAAAAAGAACTAGGAGAGAATAAAAGGAGGAGGGGAGAGGATGGTACAAACAACAGAAGTATAGATTAACTTCCAGGTCATCGCTGAAGGAGACGTGCCTGTCCCCAGACACAGGAACTCCACGCAGCAATGCTTCTCAGCAACACCAAAATCCTGGCATCCTCAGACTCAAAACAGCTGGAGAGAGGCCTAGAGTCTACTGAAGCTGACTTCATAAGTACCCACAATTATGCAAATGAGGTTTTATATAATGAGGATTCTAAATAGGAAGGTTGATTACTGCCCCAATAATTTTTTTTATTATTATTAAATTTAATGCAGTGACATTGATAAATCAGGGTACATATGTTGAGAGAAAACATCTCCAGATTATTTTGACATTTGATTGTGCTATATACCCCTCCCCCAAAGTCAAATTGTCTTCTGTCACTTTCTATCTGGTTTTCTTTGTGCCCCTCCCCTCCCCCACCCCCTCTCTCCTTCCTCGCCCCATCCCCCCTCCCCCCACCCCCCATCCCCGTTGCCATCACATTCTTTTTTTTTTTTTTTTTTTTTTTTGTATTTTTCTGAAGCTGGAAAACGGGGAGAGACAGCCAGACAGACTCCCGCATGCGCCCGACCGGGATCCACCCGGCACGCCCACCAGGGGCGATGCTCTGCCCACCAGGGGGTGATGCTCTGCCCCTCCGGGGGGTCGCTCTGCCTCGACCAGAGCCACTCTAGCGCCTGGGGCAGAGGCCAAGGAGCCATCCCCAGCGCCCGGGCCATCTTTGCTCCAATGGAGCCTTGGCTGCGGGAGGGGAAGAGAGAGACAGAGAGGAAGGAGCGGGTGGGGGGTGGAGAAGCAAATGGGCGCTTCTCCTATGTGCCCTGGCTGGGAATCGAACCCGGGTCCCCCGCACGCCAGGCCGACGCTCTACCACTGAGCCAACCGGCCAGGGCGCCATCACATTCTTGTTTATGTCTCTGAGTCTCATTTTTATGTCCCATCTATGTATGAATTTATATAGTTCTTAGTTTTTTCTGATTTACTTATTTCACTCTGTAAAATGTTATCAAGGTCCATCCATGTTATTGTAAATGATCCGATGTCATCATTTCTTATGGCTGAGTAGTATTCCATAGTATATATGTACCAAAGCTTTTTAATCCACTTGTCCTCTGACGGACACTTGGGGCTGTTTCCAGATATTTGCTATTGTGAACAATGCTGCCACAAACATGGGGGTGCATTTCTCCTTTTGGAGCCATTCTATGGTGTTCTTGGGGTATATTCCTAAAAGTGGGATAGCTGGGTCAAAAGGCAGTTCGATTTTCAGTTTTTTGAGGAATCTCCATACTGTTTTCACAGTGGCTGCACCAGTCTGCATTCCCACCAGCAGTGCAGGAGGGTTCCCTTTTCTCCACATCCTCGCCAGCACTTATTCTGTGTTGTTTTGTTGATGAGCGCCATTCTGGCTGGTGTGAGGTGCTATCTCATTGTGGTTTTAATTTGCATTTCTCTAATGATTAGTGATGTTGAGCATTTTTTCATATGCCTATTGGCCATCTGTATGTCCTCTTTGGAGAATTATCTATTCATTTCTTTTACCCATTTTTTTATTGGATTGTTTGACTTCCTGGTGTTGAGATTTACAAGTTCTTTATAAATTTTGGTTATTAACCCCTTATCAGACATATTGTCAAATATGTTCTCCCATTGTGTAGTTTGTCTTTTTATTCTGTTCTTATTGTCTTTAGCTGTGCAAAAGCTTTTTAGTTTGATATAGTCCCATTTGTTTATCCTGTCTTTTATTTCACTTGCCCGTGGAGATAAATCAGCAAATACAATATATTGCTCCAAGAGATGTCAGAGAGCTTACTGCCTATGTTTTCTTCTAAGATGCTTATGGTTTCACGGCCTACATTTAAGTCTTTTATCCATTTTGAGTTTATTTTTGTGAGTGGTGTAAGCTGGTGATCTAGTTTCATTTTTTTGCAGGTAGCTGTCCAATTTTCCCAACACCATTTGTTAAAGAGGCTGTCTTTACTCCATTGTATTTCCTTACCTCCTTTGTCAAATATCAGTTGTCCATAGAGCTGTGGGTTTATTTCTGGATTCTCTGTTCTGTTCCATTGATCTATATGCCTGTTCTTATGCCAGCACCAGGCTGTTTTGAGTACAATGGCCTTGTAGTATAACTTGATATCAGGAAGTGTGATACCTCCCACTTTATTCTTCTTTTTTAAGATTGCTGAGGCTATTCGTGTTCTTTTTTGGTTCCATATAAATTTTGGTAATATGTGATCTATATCTTTGAAGTATGTCATTGGTATTTTAATTGGTATTGCATTGAATTTATAGATTGTTTTGGGTAATATAGACATTTTAATGATGTTTATTCTTCCTAACCATGAGCATGGTATATGCTTCCACTTGTTTGTGTCTTCCCTGATTTCTTTTATCAATGCTTTGTAATTTTCCGAGTACAAGTCTTTAGTCTCCTTGGTTAAGTTTACTCCTAGGTACTTTATTTTTTTTGGTTGTAATAGTGAAGGGGATTGTTTCCTTAATTTCTCTTTCTGACTGTTCATTTTTGGCGTATAAAAATGCCTCTGATTTCTGAGTATTGATTTTATATCCTGCCACTTTGCTGAATTCATTTATCAGGTCCATCAGTTTTTTTGACTGAGACTTTAGGGTTTTCTATATACAATATCATATCATCTGCAAATAATGATAGTTTTACTTTTTCTTTTCCAACTTTTATTTCTTCTTCTTGTCTGATTGCTGTGGCTAGGACTTCCGGGACTATGTTGAATAAGAGTGGTGAAAGGGGGCACCCCTGCCTTGTTCCTGATCTTAAGGGGATTGCTTTTAATTAAAAAATTTCTCTCTGGTAGTTACTGATTCTAAATGTTTTATTTTGTATGGTGGTGAGTACCCTTCGTAGAGTATCAGAAACATCCCTGAGGAAATATCAAATCCAGTCTCCTCATTATGGAGAGGTGACAACAAGGTCCAGCGGTCCGGTGAACTGCCTGATAATAAGGGAGAGCGCTGAGCGAGTGCCCACAGTGGACTCTCTGAGCAGTCTCTCTGCTCTACACGTGTTCCTTCTCACCTCATACTATCTCCAGCTAACGGAAGTCACTAATTTGTACTTGTGGGAGGCAGAACAGTGGCCCTTCCATGATGTTCCAGTCCTAATCCCACACCTGTGGATGGGTTAGGTTACATGGCAAAGATACAGATGGCTGCCAGAATAGAGAGAGGGTTTAGGGGCGGGGCATTGTGACATCTTAGGACAAGCAGTGCTGGCCACCAGCCATGAACACTGAGTACATCCAGTACATGGCTGGAGGCAAAAGATAAACAACCGTTAGAAATGTAGCAATATTTTCTATGTACCCAGCATCGCATCCAGGAAGCCTTACCCTAGAGATTTAGCCAAGAATGAGGTCAGCTAATCGCACCTCTTCCGCCCTTGTAAACGCTGCTTGCTTGCTCAGCCTAGATAGCCACCCTATAAAAAGGAGCCATTTTAGAAGCTCGGGACTGCAGTGTTCCCTTGCGTGGGTTGCCTGCAGTCCCTGCGCAGGTTTGCAACAAAACTTATAAAATTCACTTTGGGTTTGCTGTGGTCTGTCTCCTGGGATGTAACAGGGATGAGTGAAAAAGTTGAGGGATTAAGATGTACAAGTTGTCAGATACAAAAATAGTCCCAGAGATATAAAGTACAGCATAGGAAATATAGCCAGTAATATTGTAATAGCTATGTATGGTTCAAATGGGTACTAGACTTCCCAGGGTGATCACTGCGTAAGTTATGGAAATATCTAATCACTATGTTCTACACCTCATGCTAATACAATACTGTGTCAACTGTAACTGAAAAAGAAACTTAAAGAATAAAAAGGGAAATTAAGATTATAGGTGGAATTGAGGTTACTAATCAATCAGCTGGCCTAAAAATCAGATTATTCTGTATTCTCCAACTGGTCCCAATGTAATAATAAGAGTCCTTAAAAGAAGAAAAGGGAAACAGAAGAGGTGAGTGTTATGCAATGGGAAATGCACTAGTGCCCCCTACTGGCCTTAAAGATGGAGGGAGGGGACCATGAACCGAGGAGTGTGGGCGGCCCGGGGAAGTAGGAAAGGGGAAAGAAGCGGATTCTCCCCCCAGTACCTCGCAACACCTTTATTTAACTCAGCAAAGTCCCTGTCAGACTTCCAATTTACAGAACTGTTAAGCTAATACATTTATGTGGTTTTAAGCCACTAAATTTGAGACAATTTGTTACTGCAGCCATAGAAAACTAACACAGAATTCAATTTTAAAACAAGAGCCCCAAACATTTTACACTTGATATTGAAAGAGATCATAAAAGAAAAGTAAACAGGCCCTGGCCGGTTGGCTCAGCGGTAGAGCGTCGGCCTGGCGTGCGGGGGACCCGGGTTCGATTCCCGGCCAGGGCACATAGGAGAAGCGCCCGTTTGCTTCTCCACCCCCACCCCCTCCTTCCTCTCTGTCTCTCTCTTCCCCTCCCGCAGCCAAGGCTCCATTGGAGCAAGGATGGCCCTGGCGCTGGGGATGGCTCCTTGGCCTCTGCCCCAGGCGCTAGAGTGGCTCTGGTCGCAGCAGAGCGACGCCCCAGAGGGGCAGAGCATCGCCCCCTGGTGGGCAGAGCATCGCCCCTGGTGGGCGTGCCGGGTGGATCCCGGTTGGGCGCATGCAGGAGTCTGTCTGGCTGTCTCTCCCCGTTTCCAGCTTCAGAAAAATACAAAAAAAAAAAAAAAAAAATTAAAAATGAAAAGTAAACATATAGTAAGTATAGAGCTTGATGAATTTTCATAAACTGAACATTACTCTGCAACCAGTTCTTAAAGCAAGAAATAGAACATTAATGCCCTGGCCAGGTATCTGTATCTCAGTGGTTAGAGCATTGTCCCAATATGCCAAGGTTGTGGGTTTAACCCTCACATACCAATATCATACCATAATCATACTAGTCAGGGCACATACCATAATCAACCAATGAATACATAAAATAAGTGGAACAACAGGTCGATGCGCCTCTCTCTCTCTCTCTCTCTCTCTCTCTCTCTGAAATAGAACATTACTATTAACCCAAAAGCTTCTCTTATCTTTTCTTATTACTCACAGTACAGCAATAACCACGACCTGCAGGGCAGTGATATTTTTCTGCCTTACTTTAGGAAATATAACCTTAACTTTTAACGAATGAATCAGCACCGGCTCCTTTTGTGTTGTTTACATTGACATTCTACCGTAACTGACTTGCCAACCTGTCCTACACCCTGATTCAAACTTGTGTTGTTGTTTCTTTAAAGCAGTGTGAAGCAAACCACATTTAATTCTCAGCACATCCTGAGAGAGGGATGTGATTCTCCTCAGAGCCATTCTCTGAAATGAGATTTTACATGTGCTGAAAGTGTGCCAAGAAAAACAATTCAAACCTACATAGAAAAATTCTAAAACACTCATTTTCTCTTCCATGTCTGTTTCTTCCCCCCCCATTCCAATTCACCCCAACTCTGATTTTAATAATAGGTTCGTTATTCGTAATAAAATGACACAGTTGACTAGTGAAATACATTCTTTTTCATTGTTGCTGAGGTTTTAGCACTATTTTTTGGAAGATGCAGTATAGTTGTCTCTGTTAAAATGCTTTTCTTTCATCAGCTTCTTTAAAAATAAGGGAAAGACCCAGCCAATCACAAGTCTGTAAACCGACGCTGTCTCTCTCACTTAATCCAGGGCCAGTAAAGGGATCATTTGATTAAACTGGGGCCCTAATTTATTTGGCTTTAGTTCTGGATCAAGCTCTCCTTAATAGAGTGCTGTCGGCTCCAATTGTTTGATGAAAATTAAAGTGACATACATACCATGGGACTTTCTCAATCTGATTAGTCAGCTAAGGCACATCAATACCACCCCAGCCATCAGACTCCAGCGTCCTCCTTTCACCCGCCCGGCCTACAACTGACAACCGCTCCTTGAAGGAGGAGCACCCAGGCTGCTGCGGAGACCCCCACGCTTAACCCATCATCCCCGCTCAATGGGCCCAGCTGACAAGGTGCCCATACCTTTCTCCATCGCTGTTCTCCGGACAAAGCTAAATATTGTTTTATTAGCAATCAATGGCTGTTAATCCAAACCGATTTCACAAATCCTCTGAGCCCTCAAGCTGATTATAAATACGCATTTTTCCAAGCCCACAAATTTTGAATTTCACTTCCCCTGCCCTGATGCCTGCCCTTTTAGCCGGTGAATGAAACTCAAAAGCAAAGGGGTCAACGGCTTTCAAGGACTTAGCACACGTAAACGTGGGCCCTGCTGACTGACTCAGAGACATCAGCACGCATCAATTTTCTGTGGCGTGAGGAAGATTCCATTTATAGAAAGAAAGGAGCTATCTTTAAAATCTTATTAGTAATACCTTTTCTTATTCTCAAACAGTTCAAATTAAAAAAAAAAAACAATAGAAAAACAAACTGAAACAAGCTATTCCATACCCCAGAAACAATTTCCAGAAAAACTGTACTTAGTTTCCCTAACTGTATGGCCAGAGAAGAGATATCTCTGTGATTTCACAGTTGGCGTACCCTACTCTAAGCTAGGAATCAGTTGCTTCTAGAAAAAGGAATTTATTAAATACGTTCTCACTATAAATTTCCTTTCTCAGTACCCACTTGAAAGAATAAACACAATATAATAGGACTCAGCAGAGAGATCTTCATAGGTTCCACAAACATCTAGGGAGACAAATTCTCCAATTACTCTTTATCCAAGTCTTATTAAAATCCAAAAGCTACTAAGTATTTCTTTTCATCTTCTTTACTAATGCCTGAATACTGAGCGCACTCTGGCTTAAGACCAACTCATCCAACAAGGTATTTCAGCAGTGACTGAAATATGACAAGCAAGCATGCCAAAATGACTCAAGGTCAGGGGGATCTTTTTCTTAGAAGGGAAGATCCATCATTTTGTAAAGGGTCCCACTTAGTCACATTTCTGCTTCCGATTCTTTCTCCTTTATTCCAACCCTCTACATTAGACTAGAAAACAGAGATGCTGACGAAGAACAAAGGCCATCATCTGACACCCCGTGGTGGGCATCTCTGGAGGGCATCTCTGTGTTTGATGTACTGTGGAGGAACCAAGACCTCGATTAGAGAAAGGGCTCTGGATAGAAAAATGAAATCAAACAGGTCCTGAGGATTCATGAGTTTTCACAGAATTTTTCCACTTGGAATATTCTTTTCTCTGTGTTATAAAAGTCAAAGAATTCTGCCAGGCCAAAGGGGCTTCAGGGGTCACCCCCTCTTGGTACAGACAAGGAGGCAGCAGCCCACCAGGGCTAACCACATACCCAAGTTCCCACCGCGACCTGGTATCCAAACCGAGCCTATAATCTGAGTCCCTCAAACCATCAAGGACCTTGTCACTTCACAAGTCCCCTCCTAGACATCAAATAAAACTGTAGAAATTACAACAGGGGTTGGCAACCTTTTCCTGTAAGGGACGGGATAGTAAATATTTTCAGATTTGCAGGCTTCTGTTGCAATTACCCAGTTCTGATGTCATGGTGCAAAAGCAGCCATAGATAGTAAAGTAATAAGACTGGCTATATTCTGATAAAACTTTATGGGTACTGAAATTATAATTTCTTACATTTTCCCATGTCCTGGCATTTTTAAAAATTGTTTAAAAGTCTAAAAACCTTCTTAGCTCACGGGCTATACAAAAACAGGGGGTTGTATTTGGACCACAAGTCTCTAGTTCACATGCCCCTGTATTAGAAGAGTATTCATTAGAATCAGAAACCATCAGGCTGTAACGATAGCTAATGAATGTTGCATCGGCTACATCAATCACATTAACGGCATCATTCATTCAATAGAATCCAAGAATCTGGACTACTGGAATCTCTATAGGCCTAGTAGGTGTAGAGACAAATGAAGAGGTGAAACCACATCATACCACTACAAACCACCTAACCAAATCCTTTTCTTAATACCGGTGCTGGGAAAACACTATTTTCAACGGCATCTGGGAGTTTTTGCTCTTCACTCCAGGCCAATAGATATCTGGTTTTCAAAGGGTATTTCAACTTTCACTAGCACACAAGTTACTCACTAAGCAAGATGAAGCCCTCTGGGACCTGATCCCAAGAAAACCAGCAGGTGAGGAGGACTAACACATCCCAGCTTCTTGTGAATTCTCGCCTCTTTTAAATTGCCTAAAGTTGGCCTGACCTGTATGTCACCCTGGAAACGCTGAGGTTGCTGGTTCAAACCCTGGGCTTGCCTGGTCAAGGCACATATGGGAGTTGATGCTTCCTGCTCCTCCCCCCTTCTCTCTCTCTCTCTCCCTCTCTATAACAAATAAATAAAATCTAAAAAAAACAAAACAACAACAAAAGTTGTCACAAACTCCAAACTGCATATTGCATACAATCTAAATTAGCTTCAAACAAACAAACAAACAAGGCTGGAGGAAATGTCAGCTTTCTTTCCATCACTACTGTCTTATCTTAAACCATTTAAACCCTGACTCATTTATAAGACTATATTTGGCTTATTAGTCTTGTTTCTGCTTGCTCATTAATTATGTTTATCTTTTCTTTGCAAACTGATTTTGGAGAACAAAAGGTATTAAGTACCCTGAGAGGAGGATAACCAAAGCCATCTAAAAAATATTCTAAATAAGAAATACACCCAGTGCTTCTGATTAAAGTTGCATTACACAATTTGGATGCAACAAAGCAATCTGTATTTTCCCTAAAGCAAGGCTAGGAGATTGCCTTATGTCATGGAAATCAACTGCTCTATGCCTAACGCAGTGTTTTTTGTTTCTTGGGTTTTTTTTTGCTGAGTCACCATCAAAATCAGATAGGCACTTGAGACAGAACAAAACTTTTTCAATGCTTTTAGAGGGCACACTGCTTGTGATTGTCCCTGGGACAAAAAGGCTGTACTAGCCACTGAGCAGGAACATGATATAGAAGAAATAATGGCCCAAATCCTGGGACACTACTCAGTATAGAGCTCAGAACCCAGCTGTATTCCCAAAGTGAACATGGTAGAACTGCAGAAGGTTTGGAAACAGATCTCTACCGAAAACAAAAAAATAGAATTTTTCTTTGGATCACCAGGAGGCCCACAGAATTACAACTGAGCCTAACTCCCTGGCTGTATATACCAATTGTTCTTAAATGTGTGTTCTCCTAATGACTCTGATGCATGGGACTGTTTATAACCTATGGTAAGCCACTATGGCAGCACTGTGCTGCTGCATATTAAATAGGCATGTTTAGCTCCAGCAAGTAAATTCTGCTAGAGGGACAAAGTACAAAGTATAAGTATGCATTAACACTTGCCCAAGACCTATGTAGTAGTAAACTATGACTTCTCGATAAGGGCTGAAGCAATTTACAGCACCATTAAAAAGGAAAGAAAATGTTTGCTGGAACAGTTCTGCGTCAGTGAAACCTGAATCACCAGTGGGACTGACTCACTGCTGGGGGCTGAGTCATCATGGAGGCTCCTTGAATCGTGCCTCTGTTCCGGTGTTCTAGCCCAGAAGTGTAAAGCCTGACACAAAACTAGGCCGAAAGCAAATCACTCAAGTAAGAGAGAATGCTTTAAGTTTAATACATTTATGAAGAAAAAAAGAATTAAAAAGCTTACTGCTAACAGAATGAGCCAGTGACTTTTACTCTGATGCAATAGTTTGGAAACAGATACTATAGTCCCTTAGGGGCTGTAGTAACAACAATATTTACAAAGGTTTGTAAATATATATGACTGTTCCAAGCACATCTTAAAGGAAGGAAAGAGGAACTTATCAATGTTATTCAAAGAACAGCTAAGGCTAGAGCAGAGTACATGAAATTTTAAATGATAAGAGCTTATTTACATTTAAGCACTGCAAATGGGAAGAATAAGAGTGAACAAGAAAGGAATCTTCGACATTATTGGCCAGTGAAAAGGGATAAGGGTGTAGTTCTTCCTTACCGCCCCAGCTTTTCTTCTGGTGGTACCCAGGCAGCAGAAGCCAACATCGTGACCTTGAAAGGCAGACGCGTAGTCATCCAATTTTTCAAAGTCCACCACTTCTTGATTCTAGATGACAAGACACAGCTGCATATAACTTCATGCTATTAAAAAATAAATAGCCCTGGCCAGTTGGCTCAGTGGATAGAGCATTAGCCCGGAATGTGGACATCCTGGGTTTGATCCTCGGTCAGGGCGCACATGAGAAGTGACCGTCTGCTTTTGTTCCCATCTCTCTCCCCCTTTCTCTCTCTTCCCCTCCTGCAGCCAGTGGCTCAATTGGTTTGAGCATCAGCCCCAGGTGCTGAGGATAGCTCGTTGGTCTGGGTGCCAGCCTCAGGTGCTAAAAATAGCTCAGTTGATTCCAGCATCAGCCCCAGATAGGGGGTACTGGGGGGATCCCAGTTGGGGCACATGTGAGAGTCTGTCTCACTATCCCCCCTCCTCTCACTTAAAAAAAATATCCCTCTACATTTAAAGAATAAATTACAGAATATTCCTGAAGAGTCTGCCCACCTAACGTCAAATTTTGCAAGCTAATTTTCTCCTACCAAAACCCAATTAATCTGAATTCAAAATCAATAATGCACTAATACAGCTCCAGTACACATAATTGGACTAGGGATGATCCAGATCTGTAAAGACAGGTTCAATTACAATTTTCTCTCTGGAAAAATAAAAGATCTGTCTGCATATCACCAGCAGGGAAACCAATGAGGTATATGTGGGTCAGGGAATGGTGTTTGGAATCTTAAATGTCTATGTTAGAGTCTTAGGCTTGCTACTTCCTGAACATGTAATTTTGGCCAAGTAATTTTATTTTGTGCCTCAGTTTTTCAGCACTCAAATGTAAATGATAATCTTTCCTTCAGTCCAATCCATGAAACACCTGCATTAAAATCAGCCAGTGGAGCCATGGACAGTTGGCTCAGTGGTAGAGTGTTGGCCTAGCATGTGGAAGTCCCAGGTTCAATTTCTGGTCAGGGCACACAGGAGAAGTGCCCATCTGCTTCTCTACCCTTTCCCGTCTCCTTCTTCTTTATCTCTCTCTTCTCCTCCCACAGCCAAGGCTCCATTGGAGTAAAGTTGGCCCAGGCTATGAGGACCGCTCTGTGGCCTCTGCCTCAGGTGCTAAAATGGCTCCAGCCACAACGGAGTACCATCTGCCAGGTGGACCCTGTTTAGGTGCATGCAGGAGTCTGTCTGACTGCCTCCCACTTCTAACTTCGGAAAAAATACACTCACACACACAAATCAGCCAGTGGGTGCTTGATGAAGGGCATATTCTTGGGTCTCACACCAATACTTCTGAGTCAGACACTGCATTTGTGATAAGCACCCTTGGGAAGTCTCATGCTCACTGAAATTGAAGATCCTCCACCTAACTTGGTAAGTTTGTTGTGAAACTTAAAGAACTATTTTCCTGGCACAGTGCTGAAGAAAGATGTTTGCATAAAGTGCCTGACCAAAAGATGTACCACCAAAACAAGACTATCAAAGCCACAGACCTCCATTTCCGTTTCTAACTACTAGAAATACCTGACACATCCCATGAAGCCGGAGTAGAAAGACTACATGTTATTGCCTAAGTTTGAGCAAAGATGTCCATTTTAAACAAAAGTCCTGATGGACCAAAGATGTGCAAAATGACCAGAACATGGACCTGCAGGAGTCAGGAGCATTTATTTGTAAGACCGTTTGTTATCTGGAATGTGTGTCTGTGAAACCCGTGGAACCAAGTTCTATAATTACGGGGTCTCAAGATTCCACTGTAATTTACTGAAGTTCACAACTCCGTTTAAACATGGGAGGACTCTTCACAAAGCTCGGACTTCAACTATTTATGGAGTTTGTACCAGACTGAATTTTAGTGTATTGTTTGGTTAACCGTGAAAGTGTAAGTGACAGTAAGGGGGAGGAATATTCACCTTACGGACACAAGGCTGCGGCCCTGGGAAGTCAGGCAGGGCAAATTCTTCTGAGTACCCCCACTTTCACTGCTATAGACCAGTCTTGCTCTGCATTTTCTGGGTCACTGATAACATTAGTGTGGAGTGGACAGAGAAACAAGACTAGCAAAATGGACTGTTTCTAGAACCCAGCTTGAATGACGCTAGAAACAAAGCTGTTCTCTGTCTCCCCAGCTCCCATTACAACCCAGGCCCAGCCTCACAGGTGCCTGGACTGAGAGGACTTTGCCAGGGGCCACACAGTGAGGGCAGGCCCCCCTGAGCCTACAATCCAGAACTCCAGCTTCCAGGACTCACACAGACCAGTCTTGGCCACCTTCTCATCACCCCAGCAGCCCCTACCGCTGGCGTGCAATATTCAACCTTTAGGCACAAAATATGTCCACCCACCTTGAGTACATTTTGAATCTCAGCCCAAATACCCACCACATTTTTATAAGCTTCCTCATCAAAGGTCAGCTTCCTCCGGCCAATGATTGTGACTTTGGAGAACAGGCTCTGTTTCAATATTTCTTTTAAGAGCACTCTGCCGGTTTCCCCGCTGGCGCCCAGAATAAAGACGGATTTATTCTGCATCCTGAAGTCTTCTCGAAGCTTGGGCAGCGCCTCTGTCTCAGCCATGCTACGGAAATAACATCAACAAGTGCGGCTCTTACGATGTTTAAGGGATGGCCTGGCTTATCACGGGGAACAAGGAATGTTTATTCGCTCTGAAAGAAAATATTATTATTCTCTGCAGTCTGGGCCCAGAGGAACGTGCTGAGTCACCTGCAGGGCTGGTGCCAACTCAGCCACACACAGGAAAGGGCCACAAACTGCTAATACCAAGAAGCCTCGTTTCCCCTTTGTAACCTGACTGCTATCCCTCCTTCCTCCGCCCAAAAGGTGCGGGCGGGGGCGGGCAGCTCTGTCCCCTAAGCGTAGGGGTTACCTGGAGCCCCAGCCCGGCCCCGCGTCCTCACTCCGTAGCAGGAGCAGGGCGGCCACCAGCACCGCCACAGCCGCTGCCCCTGCGCTCAGTGCAGTGGCCGGGTGCATCCGGACATCCCTCCGTCCCTCGTGTGCTTAGCCCCCTGGTCCCAGGACTCCGGTGCCCCTCCCAAGTCCACCATGGGGGTCGGAGGCGGCTCCGCCCACGCCTACCAGACTTCTTCCTGGTGACTTTGCAACGCGACTGCCTCGCCCCGCCCCTAGGGGCGGGGACCTGGTAAGGACACGCAGGTCCAACTGGAGCCGGGAGTCCGGAGCCAAGTACTGGTCACGTGGGCGCGAGAGCATGTGCGCTGCACAGGGCAAGGTCTGGCGCTCCGAGACTTCCACGACCCTCTCCGCGGCGTTCTTGTTTTTCTTCACCGCCTGGGCTGAGTTCATCCATATTCAAGGTCTCAGCCAATGGGCTTGACCATCGCTGGTCCCTTTCTTAAATCGTAATTTCAGTTGAGTATTGGGCGTTTTCACCTCAAATTCATCATGTGTCAAAAACTTAACCCTTCCCATCTAACCATCCCAAAGAGGAATAATACAAACCTTCTTTCTTGCTTCTCTCGGATGTCACTGTCCCTATCATTCGCACACCCCTCCCCCCTCCCACCTTGGCGTCTTGGTGATCCGGGGCACACAAATCATCAACACAGGAAGACCTTCCCCTGGGAGGGAAGGCACCACATCTGTCTCATTGCTGTAACCCCAGCTCTCCTGACAGTGTTAAGCACTTAGTAGGTGTTTGAGAAAATTTTTTGCAGGGATGGATTTCTCAGAGATCTAGATGGAGAGTAGAAGTCAACTTGTCAAACATTCTTATTTTACAAATAATGCTCAAGGATGAGGTGTGAATTAAGTTTCAGGCATGCTCTTCGATGGAGACACCATAGCAAAGGGTAAAAAATAGGGGGAAACATGGCAAGTAGCTGATGGGCAAAGGTACCCTGCCCGTATGTTCTTGCAGGTATACCACCTGCATACCTTTGTGGAGCTCATCTTTCTCATATCATGCCACCTCAAAAGACAGTTCCCTTCTGAGGGGAATTCTGTTGAGATGATGTGTCTTCTTTACAACGTGAAGGAAGGCACATAAAGGACCCGAGGGCCCCACGCAGAAGACAGTGAAGGAGAACCAGATTTGGCAGAGGTTTATTCAAGACAGGGACAGATGTGCAGGGAAGCCGCACATGCCATGAGCCCCGAAAGTCAAGGAGGGGTGTAGGGATGGTGTCCTAGAGCTGCCATAACAAATTAGCACAGCTGAGTGGCTAACAAGAATAGAAACTCTCTCACAGTCCTAGAGGCCAAAAGTCTGACATCTCGGTGGTGGCAGGGCCATGCCCCCTCTGGAGGCTTTAGGAGTATTCTTTCTTGCTTCTTCCAGTGCCTGGTAGCTCCAGGCATTCTGTGGCTACAGAACTCCAACCCCTGCCTGCCTTCGAATGGCTTCTCCTCTGTGTGTCTGTGTCTTTTCTTCTATCTTTTATAGGGATACTTGTCCTTATTGGATTTAGGGCCCACCCATGTAGTCCGGCATGATCTCATCTGGAGATCCTTAGCTTAATTACATCAGTAAAGATCCTTTTTCACACAGGTTACATTCACAAGTCCTCGGGATTACTATATATACATATAATTTTGGGAGCCACTATTCAACCCACTACAGATGGCAAACAGGACAAATGTTAGTCAGATTCTAAACAGAAGGGTTTCTTGAAGAGCTATACATTTAGTGGATGAAGCTGGAGCTAGAAACAGTGTGCAATGAGGGCATAAAGATAGAAGAAGGCTTTTGGTTGAAGCTCTTGCCAGGGGGGCCTATAGGATGAAGGCATGGGCCGAAGCAAGAAAGAGAAGGAGGCAATGCGTATGGAAGACCTTATAAAATAACATTTATGGTTGATTGTTGCAGTTCTCTGCAACAATATGGAAAGAGCATAACTCAAAATAATGAAACCCAGGTAAAAACCCCAGATGATACATTGACTAGGTGTGTGCATTTGGTCAAGTCATTAGTCTAAATCTCCTCATCTATAAATTGAGAGTAATGGCAAAACCAGCATATTTCACAAATGTATGGTAAAGTTCAAACTAGATACCACATGCAAAGGCAGTATAGGCTGGTAGTTAAGTATATAGGCCATGGCATCAGTCCATGTGGTTTAAAATCCTGGTTCTGTTGCCAGCTAGCGAAGTGACTTTTGGCAATTCCTTGAGACTTTCAGTTCCTTGGTTTTCTATCTGTAAAGTATGCATGGTAATAATTACCTACATCATGGAGTTTTTGTTGGACAGTTAAATGAGAGGATCCAAATTAAAGCACTCAGTATCTAGCATGTAGTAAGCATGGAATAAATATGACCTTATTATGGAAAAGAACTTTGTAAATATGGAAGTACTATGTCAGTGACTGGCAATTCTGGCTACCCATGGGCATTTCTTGAAGCTTTAGGAAAATGAAGATTCCTGGGCCATGCCTTAGACCTACTGAATCAGGATCAGTAGTTTTTAAAGGTCTTTGGGTGATTCTGCTGCACAAAGGAGAAATTCACCATGGCAGGACATGGTATTAGGATTCATTTCCTAATAATATCAATAAGGAGAATAAACAGAGTCTTCACATTAGGGAGACCATATAGTTACCTTAAGCAACCTGAGCTTCACTTCTCCTTTCTTAAGAAGCATTTATATAACACTTAATATATGCCAAGTTCTAATCACTTTATATGCATTAACTCATTTAATACCTGCAACATTCTTATGAAGCAGGCATTATTGTTATTAAAGATTAAGAAACAGCCTGACCTGGTGGTGGCGCAGTGGATAGAGCGTCGGACTGGGATGCAGAAGGACCCAGGTTCGAGACCCCGAGGTCGCCAGCTTGAATGCGGGCTCATCTGGTTTGAGCGAGGCTCACCAGTTTGGACCCAACATCGATGGCTCCAGCAAGGGGTTGCTTGGTCTGCTGAAGGCCCGCGGTCAAGGCACATGTGAGAAAGCAATCAATGAACAACTAAGGTGTTGCAATGCTCAATGAAAAACTAATGATTGATGCTTCTCATCTCTCTCCGTTCCTGTCTGTCTGTCCCTGTCTATCCCTCTCTCTGACTCACTCTCTGTCTCTGTAAAAAATAAAAAATTTAAAAAATTAAAAAAAAAATTAGAAAAAAAAAAAGAAAAGAAAAAAAAAAGATTAAGAAACAGGCACAGAGAGGTTAAGCAGCTCACCAAAAGTCACCCAGTTAAAAAGAGGAAAAGCCAGCATTGGCACTGCAGTCTTTACCCTGGCCAGTTAGCTTAGTGGATAGAGCATCGACCCGGCACGTGGACGTCCTGGGTTCAGGCCCGGGTTTGGTGCCATCTGCTTCTCTTCCCCTTCTTCTCCTTCTCTCTCTTTCTCTCTCTTCCCCTTAAGCAGCCAGCGGCTCAATTGGTTCGGGGATCAGCCCCGGGCACTGAGGATAGCTCCGTTGATTCGAGCATTGGCCCCAGATGGGGGTTGTTGGGTAGATCCTGGTTGGGGTGCATGCTCACTATCTCCCCTCCTCTCACTTAAAAAGAGAGAGAAAAGAAAAGGAACTGCAGTCTTCTGACTCAAACAACTCCACCGGACAGATTCTCTCAAAGCTGCAGTGTCTCCAAGCATGTAACCTCTCTAAACCTCAGTTTCCTTACCTGGGAAATGAGGGTTATAACATTATTGACTTCATAGGAAACTTGTAAAAATTAAGCGAGGTGCTGCATGTAAAGTAAGCACTTAGCAATATATTTAGTACCTACTGAGCACTAAATGAAAGTCAGCCATTCCTATTAATAATTTTAATAGTATAGTTAATTGTTCGGTTTCATGGAAATATAATGCAGGTTCCAGCTTAAGTCTAACTAAGAATCAGAAACATCTGAGCCTGTTTATCCAGTTGCTGGGATAGGACACCTGATTCAAGGCAGTGTGGGATCTGCCACTTGCATTTACCTCCCGAGCCTCTGTTCCCTTCCAGGGGCCCTATGAAAGAATCCCGTGGCACACAGGGAGGCTTGGGAAGGTACCGGGCCCTTTCCCTGGTGAACAAGCAGAAGGCTCGGGGAGACCTTGAAGAACAAGTGGCAATGCTTCTAGGATGCTTTTAAGTAAAGGAAAGTGAGTGCTTATGCTTTCTTTTCCCCAAAAGAACTTGTAGCTTTAATTTCTCAAGGAATTCAGAGCCTTGGCCCAAGAGAGAGAAAGGGAGGAAGAGAGAAAGAGAGAGAGAGAGATCAACAAGAGCAGTATTGCCAGATAACACTCTTGACACTTACTTCCCCAAAACACGTAAGTGCATTTTCTAAGTTGCGTGAGTCTCTAGGAACAGGAGTGGAAGGAAATTCAAACTGATAAGGTTAATTACAGCCTAGTGGGACTAGGAAACCCCAGTGGACATAACAATTTACAATTTCTGACACAAGCATTGATTAGAGTAACATAGAGCAAGGGAAATCAAAAGTTTTATCTGTAAGGTGTTGTGTGTGTGTGTGTGTGTGTGTGTGTGTGTGTGTGTGTGTGTGTTAGGAAAGTAAATCCGGATTGAGTTTCCTGTAAGCCTTGGCACTCTTGATTACTTTCCACCACAGAGCACAAGAGGGCGCCAGAGAAGGCAGAATTTTTGTTTTCCCAGGAACCACTAGTATTAGAAAATTCTCTCCAATCTTTTTATATAAGGATGCATACTATTAGTTCTCCTGATTTTTTAAAAAAATAAAATGACTATGTGCTTAAGTTTTTGGCTAATACTTTTGGGCAAAATAGGTAGTTCACAAATGAAAAAAATAAAATAAGTAAGCAATGTTGGAGAAGGCAGAGAAAGGGCAAAGGAGATTGCTAGTGATGAGCTAATTTATTTGTCAAACATTTATTAGTTAGTTGCTTTTTGTGTATCTACTAGTTAGATGCTACAGAAGCAAAAATAAATGAACCTGCAGTTTTGCGTTGTACTCATTAGTAACATCAGAAATCCACTTTTTTCCTAATATTTTATTTTTTATTATTTGAAACTCTCCTTATCCTTTTCATGTATTCACCTATTAACATCTTCAGAGGAAGTCTGTCTAGTAGTTAAGCACAAGGGCTTGAAGTTAGATAGTTGAGTTCAATTCCCAGTTCTGCCACTTGCTAGGTATTAACCTTCGGTGCCCTAGTTTCTTCATTTGTAAAAATCGGATGATTATAATACCTACCTCATTAGGTTTTGTCAAGATTAAATGAAATAATCTATGCAAAAATGCTTGAAACCATGTTCTATTTAAAAAGCTCAGTTTCTATTAACTATTCAGATATTACCCGTTACAGAGACAGAGTGAGAGATTGGGCCTTCAGCCATTGTTTGATATAATTGTTAGGGCCAATAAATTGTCTTCATTTCCATCACTTGCAGCTGAAAGAATCCTGACTAGTTCAGCAGCTATATTTCTTCATTTCCTAATTTGTGCCAGTTACTGTACTAAGTGCTTTCCGTATTTTAACCTTTATTTTTTAATTATCACAATAGCTCTGTGAGTTAGAGATGAGATAGGTACTAATATTATTCCATTTTACAGATGAGGAAACTGAAAGTAAAAACCATTAAGATGAGGAAATATAACCAAATGTCAAAATAGCCTGAAGATGTTTTCTCTGAACATCTGTATCCTGATTTATCAATGTCACCCTATTAAAATTAATTTAAAAAATATGAGGAAACTGAAAGTAAAAACTCAGATCTAAGATCACACAACTAATAAATGAAAGAATCCTTTTCTAGTCTTACTCTTATTATAAAATTGACGCTCACGGAAATGACACAAATGCCCCCTCGTATAATACATGTTTAAAAAGATCTGAGGCCACTGGCAAGAAGCTCCCCACCACCATGTTGGGCTTCTCCAACACTGACGAGGAGCAGATGCTCACCAGCTTCTGGTGGAAATGGATGCAATGGGCACCACCCACTACGTTGTCCTCCTGATGTTCACCAACCATGCCCGACATTTTGGGTGATCGGCAGAGACCAGGCTGACTGGACTCACACGTCTCCACTAACTTTTCCACACTCTGGGAAAGGCAGGAGATTTTTCCAGCAGCACCAAGAAAAGCCTAAAGCATGTGCTGTTGCTGATGCCAGGGGTCAGTGGTGCCACATTGCCAACTTCTATCAGATGGTCAGGATGTGCGCTGTGTGGGAAGGCTGTGTGTCCACTCATGCATTGAACACGTTGTCTTCTGTGGCCATGGAGCATGTCATTGCCCAGATTGCCCCAAAGAGCAAGATCTTCTCAGAGGAAGAGCAGAAGGTAATTACATTTCATGAGTCAGGCATGCTTCGTCGGCCGATGGCTGGACCATACTAAGGCTGTGATGAAGTTCTCCAACACTCAGGGACAAATGCAGGACTGGACTTTGCTAAGAAGGTTCCTGAGAGACTAGCACTTCTTTGCCAAGGAGTTGATGAGCAGATACAACTGGACGTGGGTGGCTGCCCAAGGGAAACATCTCCTTCAAAAAGGTCACTTCCAGGGCTCAGGACGATCTGAAGAAGGTCACCCACACCTACTATTGTAGAGCTTCCAGGTGGCATAACCAGCTGTGGGGGTGCAGACTGACTGGGGCTTCCCTGACCTCTGGCTCTGTCAGTATTTATTTATTTTTTACAGAGACAGGGAGTGAGTCAGAGAGAGGGATAGACAGGGACAGACAGACAGGAACGGAGAGATGAGAAGCATCAATCATTAGTTTTTCATTGCGCATTGCAACACCTTAGTTGTTCATTGATTGCTTTCTCATATGTGCCTTGACCGCAGGCCTTCAGCAGACCGAGTAACCCCTTGCTGGAGCCAGCGACCTTGGGCTCAAGCTGGTGGAATTTTTGCTCAAACCAGATGAGCCCGCACTCAAGCTTGAGAGCTCAGGGTCTTGAACCTGGGTCCTCTGCATTCCAGTCTGATGCTCTATCCACTGCGCCACCGCCTGGTCAGGCTGGCTCTGTCAGTATTACCACCCAGAAGACCCCAGAACTCATTGCCCCCAAAGAACAGAGGTGATAAATATGAGGGACACTAGCTGGGACCTTCCTTCTCCTTGCCAGGAGGAGAGTTTCTTCCCAGAGGCCATTGTCTTAATCTGTTCTGGGTCCCAGCAAGTGGAGAGTAGGTTCTTGGTACTTGGGTCATGCTACTTGTGCAGTGTTTGAAGGTATTAGGAGAAGCCACGTTGCCATGAGTGCGAGGCCTAGGGCTTGGGGTATGAAGAGGCCAGATGCTGTTTGTTTGAGAGATTTTAGCAAAGTCTGTATCCTGGGCCAGCTCAGGCTGTTTGTATAATAAGCCACTGAAAATGGCTTTGGTGTGCAAGAAAGTTGGGTACTAGGGAATCACAGGTGGGGTAAACAGTGTTGGGCAGGTTGGTGGAAACTCAGATATAGCTCTTGTGTGCCAGCTCTGTCGGGGGAGGGTTCAGCAAAGGAACTATGGCCTCTGCCAGCACTTCTGTCTGGGAGAAAGCTGCCCTCCCAGCCCCAACGCCAGAAAATTCAGTTCCTCCCCATATGTCCCTAGTGTCTTTTGAGGTGGTGCCCTAGCGCCTGAGCTCAGAGCCAGTGAGTCTAAGTAAGTCCATGCAGGCCCTTTAAGAGAGACACCGGGGACTCCAGCAGCCCTCTGTCTCACTCAGACACAATCTCCACTGACTTTGACAGCCAGAAGTTATGGGGACTTCTTTTTCTGGGCTGGGGCGGGACTGGTGTGGGTCTGAGACCCCTTGCTCCTCAGGGGGGACCTCCTAAACTGACATATCCCTCCTGATTTGGACCTGCCACATGTAGGTGTGGGATTCACCTTTTCCTTGGCTCCGCCCCTTCTACCACAATCAGTGTGGTTTCTCCTTGACATCCATAGTCATAGGACTACTGTTCAGCTGGCTTTCAGGTGGTTCTCACTGATGCTTGTTCTGTAGTTTGTAATTCCGAGATGGTGATGGGAGGATTGCAAGTATGGCATGTACTTGTACTGCCACCTTGGCTGGAAGCCCTCCACATAAACTCTTCAATGAATACTTGAAACAGGTCAGTATCAACACGCAGAGCAGAATGCTTTCTTTTCAGTCAATTACCAGTTTCCCAGATATCAGAAAGTGTTCCACCATATACCCGGTTTCTTAAGGCAGTAATCTAAACGTTTGTTGCCACCCCTACTTACCACTACATCAAATTTGTCAAGTTTTCATGATTCAAGTTTTAGTCAATCTACCTCTGAGATATTTATGAATATCTTTACTGCTACCACATGTGTTAATCCTATTATCTCTCATCTGAACTTCTAGAGCCACCTTTCTAGTGGTTCCCTTGCTCATACCCTTGAGACCTCCAATCCTTCACTACATGTCATCTTAAAATGTGAAGCGGATCCTATCCTTTTCCTACCTAAAAGGCTTTTCATTACATTTGGAATAAAAATTCAAATGGGCGCTGGCCAGTGGCTCAGTGGACAGAGCGTCAGCCTGGCGTGTGGACGTCCCAGGTTCAATCCCCAGTCAGGGCACACATGAAAAGTAACCATCTGCTTTTCTTCTCCTCCTTTTCCCTCTTCTCTCTCTCTTCCCCTCTCACAGCCAGTGGCTCAATTGGTCCAAGTGGTGGCCTGGGCACTGAGGGCAGCTCAGCTGATTCGAGAAGAGGTCCCAGACGAGGAGGGCCAGATGGATCCAGGTTAGGGCGCATGTGGGAATCTGTCCATCTCTCCTCCTCTCACTTAAAAAAATTTCCCTGTGCTTTTCAGGGGTTTATTAGCCACAAAAATGCAACTTTAATAAGATGAGAAGAAATGTTATGAGAAAAAAGAAAGAATAAGGCCATAACAACAACAACAATGCATTCTTCAGAAGAACTCCAGTTACCTGACAGAGATAAGGCTAAGAAAGGTTAAAACGGCAAATATGTACAAAAAATAATTATTCTGCTCATGTAATTTTTATGGACGCTCAATATAAAGAAGTTTTGTTTTTGTACACAGGTATATTATTATTTTTCAAAGGAATTATTAAAAATAGTTTTGAGCCTGACCAGGCGGTGGCGCAGTGGATAGAGTGTTGGACTGGGATGCAAAAGGACCCAGGTTCGAGACCCCAAGGTCGCCAGCTTGAGCGCAGGCTCATCTGGCTTGAGCAGAGCTCACCAGCTTGGACCCAAGGTCGCTGGCTCCAGCAGGGGGTTACTCGGTCTGCCGAAGGCCCACGGTCAAGGCACATATGAGAAAGCAATCGATGAACAACTAAGGTGTCGCAACGAAAAACTGATAATTGATGCTTCTCATCTCTCTCCGTTCCTGTCTGTCTGTCCCTATCTGTCCCTTTCTCTGACTTTCTGTCCCTGTAAATAAATAAATAAAATAAAATAAAATAGTTTTGAATAAAAGTATATCATAGGTCCATCAGTATATTCAAAGCAATTTGTAATTACTCAAAAATGTAATACTAAGCATGATTGCTAATTTTATGTGTCAACATAGCTCGGCCATAGTACCCATGTACAATATTTGACAGCCCTGAAATACATCTGTCAGGGAAGCTCCCCCAGGCATCAGGTCCCTGGGCCTGGGCTCTGGTGGCTTGGTTGTTGACAGAAGGGAACTAGATAACATCAATCTTGTCAGAATCCCTATTGTCAGAATCTTATACACTTTATTTAACCCTATATTTCTTACCTTTTAATTAATTTAGTCTTTTAATCTCACCTAGTTCAGATCTGTAACCTCACTGACAGAATATAGAACTAAAAACCTTGTTCTATTTAACCATGCAGACATTTCTCAAAGCAAATGTCCAAATCATCATTCCTTTCCCAGCCCATCCTTCCGCTCCCGTGAGGTCAAAGTCATTTTCTCTCCATACTTGGCTGGTGACTCATGAAGAGAAGCAGGAGGTTATATAGGAATGTGCTGCTTTTATTTATCTTTTAAAACATGATGGACAACAGAACAGAAAATGTCCTGGTAAGAAAATAGGGACTTACTCAGTTACAAGTGATACCAGTTTTAACTAGTTTAAGCAAAACAAAACAAAATAAAACACAAATAGGAACTTAATGGCCCTATTAACCGAGGAGGAAGGGATTCCATACTACAAAAAGAGCAGGCATCCACCATATTGCGCTAGTTGGCCTCCTAGCATGCCTATAAAATCCCCACTTATACATGCTTCCTCCAAAATATAGAATTCATGTGTTAGTATTTGTTTGGAATTATTCATACAATTACACAAGAAATGTAGATTGCATTCTGATTGTTAAAACACAAAATATTGTAGATTAAGGTAAAACTCAATTACCACTGGTAATCCCCATTATCCTAGGTAATCAGATTAATGAGTATATTTCCAGTCATTGTTATACTTTAGATGGATATTACACACAGACACTCAAATATTTAGAGAAATAGGTAGTGTTGATGAGTCTGTGTTTTTGACAGAAAAGTTATACAACACATATTATTATGAAAATTGA
Organism: Saccopteryx leptura; assembly: GCF_036850995.1. NCBI lineage: Eukaryota > Metazoa > Chordata > Mammalia > Chiroptera > Emballonuridae > Saccopteryx > Saccopteryx leptura. Next base: position 39,883,913 of record NC_089503.1, read on the forward strand.
AATTGCTTTCTTCTTCTGCCCTTGGAGAGGATCAAATTATATAGTTATGAAAAGACTGAAATAACCAAGCAAGTATATGAAGGAAGATATAATTGAATTTATACCATTTCAGTAAAAGCAGTTTAAAAATCTCATTTGATAACTGAATTCCTTCCGTATTTTGGCTTGTGTGGGTAGTAGTGCAGGATTTGGTCTAATGTAAACTGGAAACAGTTTAGCCAAATCTGACTTGGAAGAAAGCAATTGGGTTGACATTAAGTTGGTTCATAGGACAATTTAGTCAAAATAATAGTTTAGTGAAGAAAGCTGAGTTTTCTCAGTTATTGGTTTTTTAAAAATGGTTATTTTTTGTTTACTCTGGGGAGAGAGTCTTTTTACATTTTTTGGCCTTTTTTGTTGTTATTTTAAAGAACTCAGAGATTATTTTCTTTTTCCTGTTTAAGTCATTTTTAAGGATACCTTGAGTTGTTTTTTTCCAACTGTTTGGCTATTTGTCAAAATGTGTTTACTCTCAGGAGATCTGATTAACATTGATTCATTATTTATAACTGGACATTCATAATTGAGTAATTATAAAAATAAATTACCAGAACACAGTCAACTTCTTATCTCTATAAATGTTGCAGCTTCCCTTTTAAACATCTGAACTCTTGGAAACCAGCTGCTTTGGGGTCTTTTTAACCCTTTTATGCAATTTACTGTTGAGAGAAAGCAATGAAGGGAAGAAAACCCTTGAGTGCAGGGGAGGAAGCATTGAGGATGCCAGCGTGGACAAAGACACCATTATCTGCTAAGAGCCTTCTTAAAAAACCCTATTTAAATTTAAAACTAGTGAGCGAACCCAACTGTTGGAGTGGAAGAGGAAAGTGTGGGTGGGAAGAAGGCAATGAGAGTATTTTAGTTGTCTCCATGCCATAAACTCAGTCCTAACCACAAGGGGGCACTGCATTGCTAAATATCTCAGCACGACTGTGCAAGCCTACACACTGACCTGAATCTAAATGTGGTGCTGTGTTAAGGGAAAAAGTCAAACTCATAGAAACAGAGCAGAATAGTGTTTGTCAGGGCTGGAAAGTGGGGGGCAATGGGAAAGGTTGGTAAAAGGGTACAAACTTTCTATGAAGTGAATGTCACGGGACACAGGACTCTTGGGAGGATTAAATGGGAAGGTCCTGGGACATAATAGCTAGCTACAGCATAACTGAAAACTATTATTACCACCAATTTTTATTTTCATAACACTTATCATTTCTGAACAAGAAAAGTAATACACAATCTGATGGCAACAGCAAACATTCATTTTCATCCTCATCATGAGTGAAAAGTATAATTAGTTTAGCCCTGCCGCATTCATGCTTATGCTGGAAAAAACCATTTAATGACTATAGAGATCATGATACTATAACTCATTCAAATGCAAAAATTGTATTACTTCTTGCAGAACCACAACAAATGCAATTGTCCTATTATATATCAAGATGACGTTAAAGAAAGGTTTTTGAGTACAGTCCAGAAAGTCAGGAATTTTTCTTGTCAAATCCCATTTTTCTTGTCAAATCCCAGTACCTGATACAATAACAATAGTAATGATGATAATTATGGTATTCCTTACTCTTCCAAATGACAACACTGCCAAACTTTAACGAATGAAAAGTATTCACCTGGGCATCCGACAGACATCCTGCTGTGATGTCAATCACAATAAATCTCTACAGCTAAATAGCTCAGCAAATAAATGTTGCCTGGTGGGTAGTTAAAGAAAAGAGCACCAAGGACTGGAAAGGGTCACTGAAGTATCTGGTCTACTAACAGTTATTGTGTGAGAATCTAACATTTAATAGCAGTAAATATTCTGCAGGTTCAGAAAGATTTCTTCCACCACTGCTGGCCTGGACAGAGTCAATCTGAATCACATGGGAATAGAAAAGTGGAAAGACATAAGTTTATTCCCCAATCGTATATAAACAAACAAAAAGAAGAGAGTGAAGTAGCCTGCTAGTATTTTAAACATTTCTTTTAATTTTTATTTATTTATTTATTTATCTTTTACAGAGACAGAGAGTGAGTTAGAGAGAGGGATAGACAGGGAAAGACAGACAGGAATGGAGAGAGATGAGAAGCATCAATCATTAGTTTTTCATTGTGCATTGCAACACCTTAGTTGTTCATTGATTGCTTTCTCATATGTGCCTTGACTGTGGGCCTTCAGCAGATTGAGTAAACCCTTGCTGGAGCCAGAGACCTTGGATTCAAGCTGGTGGGCTTTTCCTCAAACCAGATGAGCCCGCACTTAAGCTGGCGACCTCGGGGTCTTGAACCCGGGTTCTCTGCATCCCAGTCCGACGCTCTATCTACTGCGCCACTGCCTGGTCAGGCAGCCTGCTAGTATTTTAAATGTAGTTGGCTGGTCTAAAGTATTCCATGTATATGCATTTTAAAAATCTTACTTTTTAATTAAAATATGAGCATCCTGCCTCATATCCTTTTTGGTACAAATCCAGCTATATGTAAATGAATGAAATAAAATTAAAACATAGTAGTTAATTTTTAAAGTAAACATGCGCTTATGTTAAAATAAGTACATATGCTTATTGAGAAAAATCATCCAACACGCAAGCATTCATTTGAAGAGAATATAATTTTGGCAATAGTTTTGTTATGCTTATGCAACAAAAACTAACCCACATATACCATGTTCTATTGAAAATGATTCACCACCTCCCCAGTAACTTTAGAAGTATCTGTCTTAATTAGTTCTGCTTATTATAAAATCATCATTCAGTTTTCTAATATGCTACAAAATTACTATTTTAAATATATTATATGTTTGTACTGAAACGCATGCTGTCTAAGTTACAAAGACTGTATACAACAACAACAACAAAAAATATGTTCTTTGTAGGCAAACTAGTGATTAAATCAAACCTACACTAACGAATTCAAAGAGAGGAATAGTTATCAATGGGATAACTGTGGTTAATGACCACAGGCATAACTTCATCTGCAAACCAAATTCCTCAGCTTAAAATTGGAGGGATCTTATAAAAAGGAAAGAAAAAGAAAAAAGGAAAAAAAAATTGGATGGTTCTTTCTTTTGGAATTGCATGGAGATCACACATTTTAGACAGGGCCGACATGAATTCATTTGGTTGGTATTATTCTCTTTCCCTGGGATAAGATGGACTGCCAGAGAACATTAGGTCCTTCTGTGGTCATGCTTCAAAAGTGGACATAATTGTTAATAAAACATGCCAATTGTCAGAAACAGATGTTTTAATATGGTAAGTCATTCTTGACAAGGTAATCAAAGCTCTTGGGATGATAATATGCCCTTGAAATATGGATTCCAGAATTTAAGAGTTGGATGAGCTTAAGTTCAGTCATTTAACTCTTCCTGCAGCCTGTTTGGATTAAGCTGTAGACTCTTCTGACCTTGTAAAACTCCCCAAAGATGAGGATTCTATTCCTGTCTTACTAATTGATTCTAAGTGCTTCCTAACGCAGATGTTTAAGTCCTTTCCTAGAATCCAAAGTAAATCTGATATTTTTGTAGTAGTTCCTATAAATTTCCAAATGTATGCAACATGCTGTTGTAGAAACAGCACTGAACTTGAAATCCAGAGACCTGGACTGGGCATATCCTATTTGGCCCAGCAAATCCTTTATTCCTTCCGGGGCTCAGTATCCTCATCTGTAAAGTAAAGCTAAATAATCCTTACCTATCTCTGAGGAGGTTGTGAGAATCATATGAGCTAAGTTATGTAAGAGTATGCAATAATAATAATAAAGTTGCAAACTTTTATCTTAAGCCTTATGGTGTTTAGGAAGTGTAGAAAAAACAGATTTAGGGTTTAGATCTTAAGTAATTATGCCCCTAGGAACTTTGTTTATGATCATTTTCAGTACACTGTACATATCACTCACTCAGGGGCTGACCCCTAGGCATAATAGCTACAAAATTTCAATATCTATCCATTGCTCTTAGGCTCTTTTCAAGCAACTTGCAAACTGTAAATCAATATACAAATTAAGCTGTTACCAAAATGACTAGTACTATTATACTAAGAGCCAGGGAGCCACCTGTCAGGAAAGGGATGGGCTGAGGGTTTTTTTTCTTTTTCTTGGAACCTATAAGGCATACCTTTATGAATAACTCTAATTTCCAAGAAACTTGACTATCCAAAGAATCATACAATCCTAGCATGCTAGTCAGCATCTCCGAGGTCAGAGGACCATAGTGACAAGCAAAGTAGCAAAGAAAGTGTTTGCCATTTCATAGCATTTCACAGTTTTCTAAGCTCTTCCATTTATTATTAACCAAATGTGTAATATGACTCTCATCATGTGGGTAATCTCAGAAATTTCAGAGGTGGCAACAAAAAAGTAAGGAAGGAAATACCATATACTATGTGTTAAACTACTTAAATATCCTTTTTTAAGTGTTTACTTTGTATTGATTTTAGAGAGAGGACAGGAGAGAGAGACAGGAACATTGATCTGTTCCTGTACATCCCCTGACCGGGGATTGAATCGGCAACCTCTGTGCTTTGGAATGATGTTCCAACCAACCAAGCCATCCAGTCAGGGCAAACCACTTAAATATCTTAAAGCAATACTCTAAAACACACAGCTGTATACCAAAACGAGCTATGCCACGAATATCCATCAGAATAGAAAGCTGTGCCATTTATACTATAGAGTGGAGATTTGTGCACACACAGCATGTATTTTCTTTTCTTCCCTCCATTTCTAACTTTCCTTTGGAAAAAAATCACTCATTCTAGCATCTAGGTATTCTGGTTGATATTGATACCATCCTTTGGTCTTGGGGTCAGCTCTGGTTGTCCAGGCCTGTCTGGATAATCCTGACTTCTGTGATTATTCATAAGTGGTCCAATTACAATAAAATTTAGAACTCTTATTTGAAGAATATGGGAAGCACCTTTCTTCCTCGGATGTGACTTAGCCCAGCGTCCTGCTGACACTCATGTTAAGACTAAGAATGAGGCCAACCTGATGATAACAGCCAATCAGAAGAGCGGAGTAGAGGCATGTAGAGAAAAGAGGGGAAGTCTAATCCCTCTCAGGGCTTTCCAGTTATGAAAGTCAAGACCTTCTCTCTGTAGTTAAGCTACTTTGAAATTGATTTTCTGTTCTTGTCACACAAATCATCCTAAAAATGATATACGGTGATCCCTCGTCTATTGTGGGGGTTAGGTTACCCATTTCCTACACTGTTATTAACCTTTCCCACACTTATTTTGCCACAAAAATAATTAAAATAAAAAAGAAATTAAAATACTCATATACCACAAAATTCTGCGATATAGTGAAAAATCTGCAATACAAAATTATATACATACAATTTAAAAATCTGTGAAACAATGAGACCGTGAAAAGTGAACTGTGGTATGGCAAGGGACGACTGTATTTATTATATAGAGTACTTTTGTATCATCTATTGCATAATTGGACACTCACAATGACTCAGTGGAGTGGGTTTTAGCGTCATCTCCATTTTACAGAACAGGAAAGAAGTCTCAGATAGGTTCACAACATGCCTGATTTCCATACCAGGTAAGAGTTAGAGCAAGAAATGCAATCAGGTGTTCTCCTCTAAAACGATTGCTTTCTACTCTACCATGTCATGTTGAGATGGCAAATCAAGGGCAGATTTTTTTAACTTTCATGACCTAGGCAACATATAAGTTTTTGTAATTATTAATCTTGTTAAGAAATGGTAAGCACATATTACAAAATTTAGAATCATACTGTTTGGTTTTTAGCACTGGTTGGATTCTTTGAATTTTTAATCCTTCTGCCATATGGCTCTAACCTGTGGTGTGATTATGCTATAACTTTCGCTGAGTGTGTGACAGTTCTTGCTCTGCACTATACAACAAGATAAAAATACGGATCTGATGTTATGTGAGAGTTGAGTTATAAGCGTCTCATGGTTAGTGCTACTAGCACTGATGTTAAGAGTGTCTGGTGGAAATCTTTGAATTGCTGTCAATTTTAAAGCGTATTCTTCGAAGACAAGTGGAGACCCTACATTAAGTCATTGTTTGTTTTACAGTGTTTTATTAAAAAGACCATTCTCCAATGTCATTGGTATGGAGTGTCATTGTAATACAAAGACTCAACTGATATGCATTCATTCATTTGGCAAAAATTTATTGAGGATAAACTACGTGTCACAAAATACCAGAACTCAGTCACACCTTTGAATAAACTACCCTTTGGTTTACTGGTCCATTAATTTTAATTCAGCCAGCCGAGAACTATTAATGAGTGAGCATCTCCTAGGGGAATATGAGGGATTTAAGTGTGACCTTTGTCTTTGAGAAGCTCGCAGTAGAATTGGGAGAAAAAGAAAAATACTGAAACATTAAACTAAGAATAATTAAATTATGTCTGTAGCACTGAATCTGTTCACAGTTGGTAGCCACACAATAAATGTCACTGTGAGTCCAACTTTCAGGAAAGATTCCAAGAAGGTAATGGAATATGAATCAAGAACAGGGGCAAAATTCCTATTTCCCATAATAAAGGGTCAAGTCACTATGCTTCTATAAGACCTAGCTCCATGAACCTGGCTCTAAATTATGCTTGATTTGAGCAAAGAGTCCAGCTTTTTTTAGCTGATGTCATCATCCATAAAATAGTAATAAAACTAAAACCTTCTTCACAGATGGTTGTGATTATTCAATCATATAATATGTGAAAGTAATTTTATATCAGAACACTTTCAGTTGTAAATAACAGAAAGCCACTTTTAATTTTGGCTTGAAAAATACAAGGACTGTATTCTCTTTCTTAATTTTTAATTCTTAAATTTATAGCTGCAGGTATGGCTTGATTAAAGTTCTACCTTTGTTTCTCTTTCTAAATTTCTCTAATAATTTCCTTTTTGTGTGTGTAATGGTTTTATCCTCAGACTGGCTTCCAACATTTTTCAGAGTATGGTTCTGAGACCACCCTCATCAAAATCTCCTGTTGAACTGGAATCTTGGGGTATAGGATGAGGAGAGTGTGTCCAGAAATCTTATATTTGAACAATATTCCAGGTAACTCTTAGGTATACTAAAGATTAGGAACCATTGGGTAGCCCTGAAAAAGAAATGTTGAAGGTAGCCTATTCCAGCTTTTCCAATCACAGCCTATAATGATTATAGGGCTCTGGCTAACTACTTGGTAAAGCATAAGTCTGTTTTTTCTTACCCCAAAGGCACTTATAGGGAAATGGAAGGCTAAGAGTCTGTGATGTTTAGCTCAGGTCTCTTTTGCCTATGTTCTTTCCTTCAGACATTTGACACATAGATTCCCCCATCAATCTATAAAGGGAAAGGCAGATGGGAAGTGAGCTTTCAGACAGTGTCATTAGGATTTTTTATTGCAGAAACAAAAATAGGCTCTAGCTATTTCAGAAAAAGAAAAGGAGTTCATTAGATAACTACCAGGTACTCACAGAATTGACAGGAGGCTGCAGGACCAGGTTGGGAGATAGTGAAGGAAACAGGGGAGACTTGGAAGGTGAAGCATCAGGAACCGCTCCACAGGCCCTGCCACATCAGCAGTCTAGTCCAGGGGTCCCCAAACTACAGCCCGTGGGCCGCATGTGGCCCCCTGAGGCCATTTATCCGGCCCCCGCCGCACTTCTGGAAGGGCACCTCTTTCATTGGTGGTCAGTGAGAGGAGCATAGTTCCCATTGAAATACTGGTCAGTTTGTTGATTTAAATTTACTTGTTCTTTATTTTAAATATTGTATTTGTTCCCGTTTTGTTTTTTTACTTTAAAATAAGATATGTGCAGTGTGCATGGGGATTTGTTCATAGTGGTTTTTTTTTATAGTCCGGCTCTCCAATGGTCTGAGGGACAGTGAACTGGCCCCCTGTGTAAAAAGTTTGGGGACCCCTGGTCTAGTCCAAAGTCTGCTCGGCCAAGCAGATGATTTCCAACTCTCCTGAATCCTTGCACTACCTGCTCAAGAGTTAAAGCCCCCTGGGAGATGATGTCTGATCAAATGGAAGTCACATGTCTGTTTTGTTGAACATGGGATGGAGAGTGAAATCTGGCACTTTGGGCTTCTGGCATAAGAGCTAGCTACTACCTCCTACCAAGACTATACACAAAAGGAAAGTTTTCAGAAAGGAAATAAGAAATGAGACTACCTACAAGTCAATAGCAATCAAGCAATCAGTAACTAGGCAAAGGACTTGAATAGACATTTCTCCAAAGAAGCATACCAATGGCCACCAGGTACATGTAAAGGTGCTCAACATCACTAATCATCAGAGATCTGCAAATCAAATCCACAATGAGGTATCAACTCAGGCCAGTGAGGATGGCTATTATCAAAAATACAAAAGATAACAAGTGTTGACAAGGATGTGGAGAAATTGGAGCCCTTGTACCCTAAAGGTAGAGAATGTAAACTGGTGCAGTTCCTTTGAAAAACATGATGCAGGTTTTTCAAAAAGTCAAAAGTGGAACTATTATATGACCCAGTAATTCCACTTCAGGTTATACAGTGGTACCTTGAGATACGAACAGACCAACATACAAATTTTTAAGATACAAGCTGCAACTCGGTTTATATTTTTGTTCGAGATCTGAGAGAAATTCCAGGATATGAGTCATGATTCAGGAAGCTGCCGCTAATTGGCGTGTTGGCACAATGGTCCAGTATCGGCAGTTTGATATACGAGTTGACTGACTTATGAGCTCGGTTACAGAACGAATTAAATTTGTATCTCAAGGTGCCACTGTATAATCAAAAGAATTGAGATTAGGATCTTGAAGAGATTTCTGCACTCCCATATTCACTGCAGCATTATTTACAATAGCCAAGATATGGAAACCCCTAACAGAGAGCTGTATAATCAGTCTATGCTAGTAAACATGGCATTAATTTGTTCATCCAATAAATATTCATGCATCTTCTATGCCCCAGGAAACGGGTGTTTGTCTAACTGATTGATCTGTTCAGGGAACAGCAACTCTAAGAGACAATCATCATTTATCTTCACTCACTACTTCCAAGAGGTATTGGTACCAGAGATATGAGAGGATAGGTTATAGGGCCAGGCTCTGTGAACTATAGAGTATCATGCAAACACCAGGGATTTCCCATTATTATCAATATCACTATGAGGCAGAGATGAGGGACTTAAAATATGATCCCTGCTTCACCTTCCAGGAGAATAGAGCCTTTGTAAACTATTTTTTGATCATTTGACCATTTACTATATCTCCAGGTGCTGAGGATACAGCAGTGAGCAAGATGAACACATTCTGGGTCCCCATGGAATTTACAATCTGGTGGACCGAGGGCCGAGGGCCATGTAGTGATTACAGTTGCTTTGAGTCAATTATTACTTAACGCTCTCTCTGTGGCAGGCCTGCACTAGGGTTACAAGAATTTAAAAAACCAGCCACTCATCCTTGTTAACAGGGTACTCACAGACACATAAACAAGCAGCTAGAATGATGTGTTAAAATTTCTAGCATCTGAAATATATTTGTAGAGCTACCGGGCACAGGTAAGGCTGCTATTACTTCTAACTGGGAAGGGGGAAGTCAGGGAAAGCCAACAGGAAACACTGACATGCGGAGCTTGGAAGGACAGAGTGGCATTCCCCCTCTGAATCTCTGAATGCTGGGTTGAGACTTACTCCTTGTGGTTAACAGTGGACCATTCACAATAGATAGCTTCAGAAAATGAACAAACCTGCCTGACCAAGCAGTGGCACAGTGGATAGAGCGTTGGACTGGGATGCAGAGGACCCAGGTTCGAGATCCCGAGATTGCCAGCTTGAGCGCAGGCTCAACTGATTTGAGCAAAGCTCACCAGCTTGGACCCAAGGTTGCTGTCTCGAGCAAGGGGTTACTCAGTCTGCTGAAGACCCATGGTCAAGGCACATATGAGAAAGCAATCAATGAACAACTAAGGTGTCGCAATGAAAAACTGATGATTGATGCTTCTCATCTCTCTCTGTTCCTGTCTGTCTGTCCCTATCTATCCGTCTCTCTCTCTGTCTCTGTAAAAAAAAAAAAAAAAAAGGAAAGAAAAGAAAATGAACAAACCTAAACAACTGCAACAAAGTAAATTTAGGCTTAACGTGGCTTATTTACAAGCATAGCTATTTAAAAATTAGCTTTCTCCCTGATTTTGCTGAAATGCCCCCAGTGAAACCTGGTCATTAGTAACATACCACTCTGCACAGAAGGTGTTTGTTGAAAAGTGTGGTTGACACACATAACTTCCCACTTATTTCTCTATTTTAACTATCTCTCCTAGACATTGTTTACAAGTAAACAATGGCAAAGTGAAAGAAGAGAGAAGGTGGGGTGTGGGTAAGGGGAAAGGGAAAGGGGAGAGAAGAAACATTGGGAAGTAGGGGAGGGAGGGAGAGAAGGAAAGTAGGAAAAAGAGGAGGGAAGGAGGAAAGAAGAAAAGGATTGATATTGATTCTAGGGGCACATTCTTTGCGAAAGAAATGCTAGATCTAGAAAAACAAAACAAAACAAAAAGAACAACATAGCATACGAGGTGTGAGACAAGCATGTTGGAAGAGTCAAAAAACTAACATTCAAAATAAGCTGAGAGGTGCCTGACCCGTGGTGGTACAGTGGATGAAGCATTGACCTGCAATGCTGAGTGAGGTTGCTGGTTTGAAACCCTGGGCTTGCCTGGTCAAAGCACCTACGAGGAGCAACAATGAGTTGATGCTTCCCACTCCTCCATGCCCCCCCTTCTTTCTCCCTTCTCTCTAAAATCAGTATATAAAATATATATTTAAAAAATCTGAGAGGAATAAGTGAGAAAAGCAAGGTAATGGAGCAGCATGTGGCAGAGATGACCTGATTCCAAAGCCAGACAGACATTAGGCTGTTGCTCTACTTCACCGGAAAAAGGGCAAAACACATTTAAAACTTTACCGTTGTGCACACAATCACCTAAAAATAAAAATTGCTTCAGCAGGGGGAACTTAGTTAAAAAATGGGCGGTGTGCAAAGGAAATTAAAATTTCATCTCCTGCGTGAGGTGAGAGGGCTGAAGCCTCTCCCCAAAGCCAGCTGAGAGTGTGCACGGAGGGTCATTGGCCCAAAAGGCCAACGACCGCTGTAGTTTCCGACCCTACATCAAGCCTCTGGGCCAGAGCAGTCTGCCCCATCGATAGTGATTCCTATTGGTCACCAGACCACTAAAAAAAAAAAAAAAAAAAAAATCCAGCCGCTTTGCAAGAGAACAGTTGGAATAGGCTTCTGGGGAAGATGACAAAGCCATCCTCTTTCTGCTTGCTATGGCCGAGTCCTAGAAAGTTCTATTCCTTGCAATATCCGGATGCCAGGCAGCTGTGCATGACTCGATTGTCAGACAGAGTCCTGGGACCATAGGTTGTCTGGGGATCTGCCCTTTAAGCCGCCAAGCAGACAGGCACCAAATGATACCCATCTCGACACTGGGAGCCCAAGGAGAATTTTTACGTTTCACAGCTGAACCAAACTTCACAATGCGCCAGGGAAGAATTGGTAAAAGGTTAGGCTAGAGCGATGGTCTTCAATTGGAATACTAATGATGACCTCTAATGAAGCCTGACAGTACAATCTGTTTCTCATTGTTGCTTAAGTGCCGGCTCCCAAGCTCACCCTGGCTTTCAGGGAAGGGACAGACTGGAATAAATGGGCACTGCTGGTGAGCAGGCCTGAGCACAGCTGATCTTTCAGCCGGGATTAAATTAATTAAAGTAATTCTCTCGGCCAAAGAATTAGTCTTTTTATCTGTCATTATCGTATTGTTTATTAATCTCCGATGGAGGCTAATTGGTGTTTGAGCTTTTGGGGGCGAGGGATCTTGGAGTGATAGGGATGAAATTGTCCTCATTTGGAACGGGGAGAACAGGAAGGCTTGTTTTAGTTCTAGATGTGAAATAAGCTTGTTAACTTAAGACCTTCATCAAAAGACTACAACAGCCCAAGGCAAGAAGAGTAAGGCAAAAACGAACCTATATGGAGAAAGGTTTAGCTTTGCGGGCTTTGCCCGAGATTAGTAATCAATGGAATATTCACTAAGAAACCTACTACAAGGATGTCATTGTGCCAGAGAATCAGAAGGACTCATTCATATGCCATGGTCCTTAAATAGGGTACACTTTAGTGAGTGAGATGACTGAATCCCATTCCGTAGCCTAGACGAATTTGGAAAACAATTTAATACTCATCTAGTTCCAACTCACATTTTAACAGATAATAAAGAAAGTGAAATCAGTAGTGTTAAAGTTTATCAAAGCTGGGGTATTTCTTAGACTGAAAGTTGCCAGGCTCTGTCTGGAACATTACAGTGTTAGCTGGGTTCCAAGGTAATAGGTCTTTTCTTGTTCTCTGCTTTCCATTTTACTCCAGGGCTGGGATGAACTTGGCAGGATAATGACTCACAGAGAAGATCTTGGGGCTGGGAATATATAAGGAATATTCACACAATGTATCTTGAGACAGCATAACCAGGAAAAGAGAGAACCAAAGTTTTGTTTGTATTAGTAAAGGCTTTTTAACTTGCAAGTGACAGAAACCCCACCGTGCTTTGCCTTCGTGGCCACTCCAGGGAGGCATGTTCCAGGGGACTCCCTATCTGAAGGCTGTACTGCTTTAGCACTTCTCTCCTGTTGGTTTGAGCTCTGGCATGCACAGATTACAAAAGAAGCTGATCGATTTCCAGCCATTAGTTTGCAAGCTTGGGAATTCTGGTAGTGACAGTGGACCAAGGTTCAAAGTCAGAAATCTTGTTTCTGATCCTTGAATACAGATACCACCTTGTGGTTTCTGTGTTTTCACAACACTCTGGCCACTCTCTTTCCCACTCTGATCATTAGGTGGTACCTTGGCCTCTGCTAAGCAAAATAGTAGCCTGAGGTGGGACAGAGTTGCTGTTCTCTTGCCTCCAGGCTGCATCCCACTGGAAGGCGGTCTACAACAGAGCCAGACAGGCATGGTCTACAACAGAGCCAGACAGGGCATGGTCTACAACAGGGCCAGACAGGGCATGGTCTACAACAGGGTCAGACAGGCATGGTCTACAACAGGGTCAGACAGGGCATGGTCTAACAACAGGGTCAGACAGGCATGGTCTACAACAGGGCCAGACAGGGCATGGTCTACAACAGGGTCAGACAGGCATGGTCTACAACAGGGTCAGACAGGGCATGGTCTAACAACAGGGTCAGACAGGCATGGTCTACAACAGGGTCAGACAGGCATGGTCTACAACAGAGCCATACAGGCATGGTCTACAACAGGGCCAGACAGGGCATGGTCTACAACAGGGCCAGACAGGCATGGTCTACAACAGGGCCAGACAGGGCATGGTCTACAACAGGGTCAGACAGGCATGGTCTATAACAGAGCCAGACAGGCATGGTCTACAACAGGGCCAGACAGGGCATGGTCTACAACAGGGCCAGACAGGCATGGTCTACAACAGGGTCAGACAGGCATGGTCTACAACAGGGTCAGACAGGCATGGTCTACAACAGAGCCAGACAGGCATGGTCTACAACAGGGCCAGACAGGCATGGTCTACAACAGGGTCAGACAGGACATGGTCTACAACAGGGCCAGACAGGCATGGTCTATAACAGAGCCAGACAGGCATGGTCTACAACAGGGCCAGACAGGGCATGGTCTACAACAGGGCCAGACAGGCATGGTCTACAACAGGGCCAGACAGGCATGGTCTACAACAGGGCCAGACAGGGCATGGTCTACAACAGGGCCAGACAGGGCATGGTCTACAACAGGGCCAGACAGGCATGGTCTACAACAGGGCCAGACAGGGCATGGTCTACAACAGGGCCAGACAGGCATGGTCTACAACAGAGCCAGACCTTGTGCACGGCCATGGGTGTTTGGGAGGAACAGGGATGATCAAGTTCCCCTTTCCGTGATTACACTGAGAGCCCCGTATTATTTTCTATTCTGTTTTCTGTCTCCTTCCTTCATTTGCACTATCTGTCAGCTTGATAAAAGATTCAGCTTTTTCAACTCAGGCAGGTACAACCATTATGCATTGTTGGCTACAGCAGAAAGAATATCTCAATAATGTTCCCTTGTTGCTGATGCTCAACTGGTGGATGTCAGAAACTCACAAGGGCTCAGCCCTGGATTGGTCACCTCCATCATGCCAGTGTTGAGGGAAGAATGCCCCTCTGTAAAGCCAGTAGCCACGGCCACCATCACAGCTGCCTGGCCCATTCAGGTTTGCATTTAATTCAGAAAGACGGTAATGAAACAACAGAGCCAAGAACTGGTGGGCCATTAGCTTTAATCCTAGCTTGCACCTGATGGGCAAGAAATACACACAGTGGGAAAGCACTTCCCTTTCCATTCAGGGCTCCCAAAGCCACTGACTTATCCGAGTTTCCTAGAATCAAAGGTTTGTACTCACCAGCCTTATTCACCTCTGTTCCCCATCTCCTTCTATCTGTACAAACTGCACAAACTGGCTTCTCCTTCAGCACTCCGCCATTTTGGCTGCCTCTCCTCTCCTCCACGTGGCCTTTCTCTACTTTCCTCCTGCATGGGTTCCTCTGTCCATTTTATAGTGTAGAAATCAAAACCTTTAATTCAATATACAAACAAGGAAGTCTCTGATACAAAGTCACTTATCTGAGGCATAATGGGATTCTTCATGAGTGTGTACCACCCCACACCATGCAACAATCAAGGGTGTAGGGAAAAGCTTAGTTTTGAAAAGATCTTAGTATTAAAAAGGTGGGAAAGGATTAGTCTTAAAACTAAGCCTTAGGGCCCTGGCCGGTTGGCTCAGCGGTAGAGCGTCGGCCTAGCGTGCGGAGGACCCGGGTTCGATTCCTGGCCAGGGCACACAGGAGAAGCACCCATTTGCTTCTCCACCCCTCCGCCACGCTTTCCTCTCTGTCTCTCTCTTCCCCTCCCGCAGCCAAGGCTCCATTGGAGCAAAGATGGCCCGGGCGCTGGGGATGGTTCCTTGGCCTCTGCCCCAGGCGCTAGAGTGGCTCTGGTCGCAACATGGCGACGCCCAGGATGGGTAGAGCATCGCCCCCTGGTGGGCAGAGCGTCGCCCCTGGTGGGCGTGCCGGGTGGATCCCGGTCGGGCGCATGCGGGAGTCTGTTTGACTGTCTCTCCCTGTTTCCAGCTTCAGAAAACTAAAAAAAAACAAACAAAAAAAAACAACTAAGCCTTAGGCTATAACGATCCTGCCTGCTTATAGCCTGTCCCCCACACCCAATGCAAACTATAAGCGAGCAAACAGATACATCATATTTACAAACTTATTTGACCAACACACATACTACCCATAACAGGCATATATCCAACCAGGATGTCCGCTAGAGCCAAAGGATAGTCAGTGCCTTCAGACTATCAGATTGTTACTTACGTCAGGTTTAGCTGACTAAGAAGACGAGGCATTATAACTCCAAAACTTCTCAAGGTTTCAGTCCAAGATATATTACCACCTAAAATAAGAAATCCCTCTTTATTTTTATGCCCCATGTGTATTTTTCCACTGAGCCAGTGAGGGGGAAGGATACTAAGTAGGTGCGTGTTGATTAGGGATGGTGTGCCCTGGCAGGACGATTCGCTGGGTCCTTCCGCTCTAGAGGGCCACTGGGGAGCCTGCTGAAGGGGCTGGCACACTTCTCAGCCTTTCTGCATTCTTACTAAAGTGTTTTAAGTCCTGGCCTGCTGACAGCGATTGGCTATAGAAAGGGGGAAAATGACCATGAAATGGCTCGGTTGGTTGGAGCATTGCCCCCGAAGGACAGAGGTTCCCAGTTTGATTCCTGGTCGGGGCACATACAGGAACAGAGCTATGTTCCTATCTCTCTCTCTCTCTCTCGCTCTCTCTCCCTTTTTCTCTCTTCCTCTCTCTAAAACAAAGTCAATAAAATAAACATTAAAAAATAGAAATTCTGGCCCTGGCCAGTTGGCTCAGTGGTAAAGCGTCGGCCTGGTGTGCGGAAGTCCTGGGTTCGATTCCCGGCCAGGGCACACAGGAGAAGCACCCATCTGCTTCTCCACCCCTCCCCCTCTCCTTCTTCTCTGTCTCTCTCTTCCCCTCCCGCAGCCAAGGCTCCATTGGAGCAAAGATGGCCCCGGGCGCTGGGATGGCTCCATGGCCTCTGCCTCAGGAGCTAGACTGGCTCTGGTCACAACAGAACGATGCCCCAGATGGGCAGAGCATCGCCCCCTGGTGGGCATACTGGCTTGATCCCAGTCGGGCGCATGTGGCAGTCTGTCTGACTGCCTCCCCGTTTCTAGCTTCAGAAAAATACAAAAAAAAAAAATAGAAATTCTGTAATAGAAAAAAGATGAGAAAAATAACATATATATTATTAAATATGGTATATGATAATATTAGAATGATATAATTGAGATGATATACATACAGAACTTAGAAGACTCAGCACAAAGACTTGTGTTTTTAGTGATCCTTTTGATTCTTTTTTTAAAAAAATTGAAGTTTCTTTTTTTTTTTAATGTATTTATTTGAGAGACAGACACACACAGAGAGAAATATCGACCCATTGTTCTCTCTGTCCATGCATTCATTGGTTGACTCTTGCATGTGCTCTAACCAGGGATCAAACCTGCAACATTGGCATATTAGGATGACACTCCAACCAACGGAAAGTTTCTGAGTACAGGTATACCCCTCTCCCCCCATCTCCTACTATGATGATTAACAGTAATTCCACAACTATATGGCAGTCCTTTTGGTAAGCACTCTGCATATATTAGCTCATTTAAGCCTTAAAACAACCTAGTGAGGCTGGTACCATTATTATTCCAAGGTCCAGAAAGAATAAATAACTTGCTCAAGATCACTTTGCTTGCAAGGAGTAGAGGAGAAGTTTTGGGTACAAAGTCTCAGGGATTTTGTGTATTAAGACTCAGGGAGCCTTAATCCTTGAGTAAGAAATTCCAAAACAAGTTGCAAAATATTTTCACACCAATTTATTGTGTGAAAAGATTCAGACAATATTGATCTAAAATTATGAAGCCTTGTACATTGTAAGACACATACCTAGCACTCTAATACCTAGAAAGAGGCTGTGGACATATGTTCAGAAAAAATGATAATAATAAAGATGAGAACAAATACATATAGCATTGACTTTGTATCAGACACTGTTTCAAGCACTTTATATATACTAATTAATTCAATTTTCACAATAATCTTTGGAGGTAGGTCCTATTATTATTTCCACTTTCCAGAAGAAGAAATGATACTGAGAGGTTTAGTGACTCACCTAACATTATGCACAACTAGTAAGTTTTGGATGAGGGATTTAAACTCAAGTAGTCTGACTCCAGAGCCCCACTCACCAATTCTGTATTATCCCAAGTGTTGCTAAGCCACAGCTGATAATGTCACTTCCTGAAAAAGTAATCCAACCACAACAACCATTGCCATTCACAAACTTAAAAATTCCCCCAAATTGAAGCTGCACAGTCATTAGGCTAAAGAGAAACATACACTTAGAAATGTTCAAACAGTAAATCTAGTTGTTATGTGTATCTTATTGCCATGGACTACTGGATTCTTTACCTCCCCACTCAGACATTCTCTTTTTATTTATTTTTTATCATTCTCATAAACACACACACACACACACACACACACACACACACACACATACACACACACACCTCCTTTAGAAAAACCCAGCCATTATGTTTGTCTTTCTGAATTATTCTGACTCTTGAGACTTGTAGCTCCTTGAGATGCAATATGCATGAAACAGAGGACAAGACCAGTTGAAAAACATGAGTGTATTTTCTTAGAAAATTGCATGCTTCCATCACAGGGTTGCTGTGAGGATCAAAGCAAGAATGTGTGTGATCTCACTTTGAAAATTCTGAAGGCCTTCAGAAATGTAAGGGATCATTACTGTTGCCATACTAAAAACAAAATCCCAAACTCTCATCCCAAAACAATTACCCCAAACACAAAATTAATGGGAAGGCAGGGCTTGTGGCCCAGTCTTTTCATTGTGGCAGACTTTAGAGTTTTTAAGTGTTTTGTTATTGTTGTTAATATTTATTTAACTGTCTTTCACAGCATTTGGAAAAGCTCACAGAGACTCTGCAGTGAGATTCATGTATGCAGTAGCCAACAGATGACAAAAATTTTTTTGCAGGGAAATTTGCTTTTATCATTGCAATTATTAAATTCACTGCTCAACACATCAGTCAATTGCTCAAAGAAGTCTGTGTTGTGCTTTGGATTAAGAGTATCTCTTTCTGTCAAAGCCAGGCAAGTTCTGCCTGAAATTAGTTTTGTTTGTTTGTTTTTTGTGGCACACAAATAAAGTAAATTGATAAAAAGATGCTAAGACAAATTTTTAGATATCATGACCTCACTTGAAACCAACTCACCCTGTGGCCTGAGTAAAGCCATTAAATTTTTCTTGAACGTAGTTTTCCTAGCTACAAAATGGGGAGGGTGGACTAGGATTCAGTGATCCCTTCAGACTCTAATATATTAAGATTCTATGATTCTTCTCTTCTGAGGTGCTCAAAAGATTAAACGCAGGACACCTAGGTATTACTGGGTAAACCTTAATGTTCCAGGAGGAAATGTGAGACTTCAACTTAATCAAAAATAGGTACCTCTTATTTGATAGTTAACAGAGTATTTCCAGATATTTTATTTCATTTGATACTTACCATAAACCTTTGAAGTAGCCATTTTCATTCCATTTCAGTTCCATGATAGGACTGAAACTCACTTGAAGTGAGTAGGAAATCTCTGTTCCAAAATTCTACATTTAATGAATGGTAGTCCTGAACTCCAATGATAAATTTGGAGTACTGTAATCTCCACTACTCCATGATGCCTGGAAGTTTGTTGTAGGAGATTTTTACTCCCTCCTAATGGTTTGCAAATGTCGGCATTGAAATTTATGCCAGTGACCCACATATTCTCTCATGAAACAATGATAAGAAACTGATTGAATAAAACTTTTGAAATCTTATTGGGTCTATTTCATAAGCATTGTGAAGACAAAAATACCATTAAAAAAAAACCCCTAAATGCTTATCTCAACTTTCACTCACTCATTCATTCTTTCTTTTGTGAATTCAGCACCAAGTTATCGTTTTTAGGCATGGTGTTGGGAGACACAGCATTGAAGAGGGCCAAGTTCCTGCTCTCATGAAATGTATACTCTAACAGAAAACACAGATAGGAATTGTTGTGAGTGTTCTGGATATTACAGGAGCACAGAGAACAAGCTCCGGACTGTTGTCTGGAGCAGTTAGAAAAGGCTTCCCAAAGGACATAAGGTCTCACCTGGGAACTGAAGGAAGAGGAGAGATCGCTGATATGTAAAGGAATTTTACGTAACCTTTCTACATAGGAGATGTTCCATGTAGAAGGTAGAGCACATGCAAGGCAGTCTTGCTTTGACTTTTGTAAACTATGTTTCCAAGATTAAAAAAAAATTGTTTTAACTTTTTTTATTACAGTTGACATACAATATAATATTAATTTCAGGTATACAACATAGTGATTAGACATTTCTATAGCTTACGAAGAGATGATCCCTATTAGTACCCACCTGACACCATACATAGTTACTACAATATTATTGACTATATTCTCTATGCTGTACTTTACATCCCATGACTGTTTTTATCTCTAGCAACCTGTACTTCGTAATCCCTTTTCCCTTTACACGTTTCCCAACCCTCACCCCTCTGGCAACCATTATTGTTTTCTCTGTACCTAGGAGTTTGTTTCTGTTTTATTTATTTATAGATTACACCTATAAGTGAAGTCATAGGGTATTTATCTTTCTCTTTCTGACTTTATTTCACTTAGTATAATATCTTCCAGATCCATCTATGTTGTCACAAGGCCAAGATCTCATAGTTTTTTTATGGCTGAGTAATGTTTCATTGTACCTGATCTTTATTCATTCATTCTAAGATTTTTTAAAGTACAAAAATGAATGAGTTCTGTCATATTAAATAATAGAAAGTTCTATAAAAAGAAGTTAATATTCTCTTTATCTTCATTCCCATTCCATTTCTTTCCAACTAACATTAATTCTTTCTGTGTACAATCTTCCTCCCTATCATATTGTTATGATGTAGCTGATCTGTTTTAATATGCTTGGACTCAGAAAGTTTGATATTATGTATTAGTTTAAATTACAAACCAAGAATAGTCATCACCCTGATCTAGATGTGGCTTCTATGACTGCTCCAGCAATCTTCATCTTTGATTGACACAAGGAAACTTTGTTGATTTGTATGGTGAATGTCAGAAGTGGGTTTTTCATATGTGAAGTTAGTAGCTTGTTAGCATAATAAGTGTTAAAAGTTGGCTTTCATTGGTGAAATTGGTGGTATGCAATTTATATGGCTTTTTAAAACTCTTTTAGACATAATCCACTTCCCTGCATGGATAGAGTTTAAGACTCTACTAAGGTCTGTAGCCTACTCCCTTAGGGATGGTATCTGAGACTTTATCTGTACTGGTCCTATTTGTTTTGAGGGATTTCTGATGGCCTGATATAGACCATAGGGAAATACATCCTGCCCCTACAGTACTGTCACATCTGGCTCATGCAAGATAGTGAGTAAAGCAACTAAAAGACAGCTGGGCCTGACCAGGCGGTGGCACAGTGGATAGAGTGTCGGACTGGGATAGAGGACCCAGGTTCGAGACCCCAAGGTCGCCAGCTTGAGCGAGGGCTCATCTGGTTTGAGCAAAAGCTCACCAGCTTGAGCCCAAGGTCACTGGCTCGAGCAAGGGGTTACTCGGTCTGCTGAAGGCCCGCGGTCAAGGCACATATGAGAAAGCAATCAATGAACAATTAAGGTGTTGCAATGCGCAATGAAAACCTAATGATTGATGCTTCTCATCTCTACGTTCCTGTCTGTCTGTCCCTGTCTATCCCTCTCTCTGACTCTCTCTCTGTCTCTGTAAAAAAAATAATAATAATAAAAAATAAAAGACAGCTGGGTTTAGGTGGGCTTCCAGAACTAGTTATGTGACCTGTTTGTGCTTGCTTGCTAATAACTGTTCATATATGCAATACAATAGAGTTAGAGTCTTGTTTGTATTACAGCCTAGTAGTGAGGCTACCTAAAAGTTTTTTTGTTTTTTTGTTTTTTTTCATTTTTCTGAAGCTGGAAATGGGGAGAGACAGTCAGACAGACTCCCGCATGCGCCCGACCGGGATCCACCCGGCACGCCCACCATGGGGCGACACTCTGCCCACCAGGGGGCGATGCTCTGCCCATCCTGGGCGTCGCCATGTTGCGACCAGAGCCACTCTAGCGCCTGAGGCAGAGGCCACAAAGCCATCCCCAGCGCCCGGGCCATCTTTGCTCCAATGGAGCCTCGGCTGCGGGAGGGGAAGAGAGAGACAGAGAGGAAAGCGCGGCGGAGGGGTGGAGAAGCAAATGGGCGCTTCTCCTGTGTGCCCTGGCCGGGAATCGAACCCGGGTCCTCCACACGCTAGGCCAACGCTCTACCGCTGAGCCAACCGGCCAGGGCCGCTACCTAAAAGTTTTAAGAGATTAATATTATTTACCAACATGACACTAAAAGTGGTCTTGACTATAATGGCCTAGGTAAATTCACAGTACACACACACACACACACGTAAAGTTTAAAAAAAGTAAAAATGTATCATACCAGATTCAGTTTTCTATTTTTTAATAAATATATCATGGACTATCTGGATAAAATGACAAAAAAAAAAACTTTGTTTAGATGCTGAAAAATATTCTATAGAGCAGATCACTATTTTATCCTTTACTATACAGTACACCACTCTTAATGAATCAATCCAGTTTTGTTTTATTTTTGTTTTTATAAGCATTGCTATAATAAGCACCCTTGAATTTAGAACCTTATTATTGATGTTTCATTTCTATTGAATATATTTTTTAAAGTAGGATTGTTAGGCCAATGGAAGTTTATTGTATTAAAATGAAGTATATTTTAATAGATATTAACAGATTACTTTTCAAAAAGTTTTAGCAATTGACCAATTCTCACACCTCAGTAATTTATGGGAATGCCGACTTTCTAGCATCTTCTCCAGTTTACAACAGTATTGCTCTTTTTATGTCATGCCAATGTGATGGAGCAAAGTGATCCATCATTGTTACTATGTTTGGCATCTCCTAGCTTCCTGAGATTAAGCCTTTTTTTTTTCTTATGTTTTAGGACTTTTAGATTTCCTTTTATGTGAATATCCTGGTTGTTTGCCCCATAAAGTTTGCCTTTTAAATTTTGTAGGAACATTTAGTATAAAAGAAACAAGAAGTCCTTGTTTTATTATAGTTCATATTTTTTTCTAGGCTACCCCTTGCTTTTTAATTTTGTCATGGTATCTGTTGTCATGTCAAAAACAAGTCTTTTTCTTTGTGGCTTCTGAGTATCCTATAATTAGAAGGGTCACCCACATAACAGGCTTCTACAATGTATTTTTCTAAATTTTCAATTTTATTTTAAAATATTAAAATATTTGATCCATCTTAAAACAATTTTTTTTACATAGATGTGAGTTAAAGGGTCTTTTTTCTTCCAGGAGGGCAGCCAATACCTTTATAAAATGAACCATTATTTTTACTGAAATAGAACATCACATCCTATATTGTAAGTTCTCAAACGCACGATATATTTTTAAGATTTTCTAGTTGGCTCTGATGCGTTGTTTTTCTTTTATTTTTCTATGTTTTTGCCAATCCCATACTGTGAAAACAGTAGATTTATGGTGAGTCTATTGTTATTTATTAATAAAAACAAATTAATGAAGTGAGAAAATTGTTTAAATTTTAAAAGCTTATTATTCAGATAAAAACAACAACAACAAATAAAGACAGGCCATAAATCAGTTTTACCTAACTGAGCAACACTGATAACCTTCTTTACTTCCCTCACCTTCAGTTTGCTCATCTGTAAAATGGACATTTATAATTGCACCTACTTTATAGGCTTATTGGAAGGAGCTAAGGCAAGTAAACAGAAAATAGCTTATAAATTCAACAGGGTGTTATAAATGTCAGTTATTATTATTCACATAAATTCATATGTGGGACACCTATGTCTTTATGGAATAGCATGATGACATCTTTTAAAGTGTCATGAGCCTGTTCTTGTTTTCCCCACTCAGAACAGAGAAATGGTTTGCAAACATTAAAATCACATGTGTTTTTCAAAGCCCTGGCCATCTAATTGGGAGGAACTATAGAAAACAAATGGTGATGATGAACAATGCAGTGTGGCAAAGCTGCCTCCCCAAATCTCCAGGTTAAACAGACTTAAGCATACCACGTTGTGACCTCGCCTGGGGAGGATGCTAAGAGGATCATTCCCCATGGCAGGCTGGGTAAAAGGTGAAAGGTTAACAGGCCAATCCCAAAACAAGGTGTTGGCCAAAATTAGGTGTTTAGAACATTTGCAGAAGGTTTTAGTGTGCTGAGTTTTACTTCCAACAGCAAAAGTATTTAGGGAACAAAAAAAGACTTTTGTGTGGAAGAATTAAAGAAACATAGTTGCATTCTCTCTTCTTTAAAGAAACCAAAAAGGTTAAAAAAAGTTTCACCCTATTTTAAGGAGGCAACTACAGATAAAAAACACGAAAGCTCGTTTTGTATTCTGAGAACCAACATCATATAGGTATGACTTCTTGTTCAATAACTTTCACTTGCAATTACTCTTCCACTGAGACCAAGCAGAACCACCAAGAAGTGCATATGGTTGCCTGGTAACGTGGCATCTACTTTCACTATCTTTTTTTACTAGAATTCTCCAGTGAAACCTAGGTTTTGGGCAAGGGCAGGTAAAAGGAGACAATTTTAGGGTTTGACAGAAGAAGTGTAGTTAGACATCTGCCACTGTTCCTAATTCCACATACACCAAGGTCAGACAATCAATATTCTTCAGTTATCCTGCAAAATACTTAAGCACTGGCTTTGGCTATACTGTTATTCTAAGATGGAATCCTATACCAATGAGATCATACATCTGGAAAATGGCATTTTTCAAGGAAGAGAAAAACATTTCCTTAGGTATTTGTACAACATACTTAGGAAAAGCCCCTGGTCAATTTAATCTAGAACCTTAATGTTTATATCACCTTTCTGAATTCTGAAGATGTTGGCATAGATAGAATACAAAGGATCATATTAGCAAAGCCACTTGAAGCCAGCACCAGTAAGTTTACCTTAATTTTGTAAGGACAGGCCAGAACATTTTAAAAATCAAGCTATTGTTCATAAGACTAACTTCAAACCCTATAAACTACAAAATTTAGAAAATTAAGGGTATGGATCCAGTGTAAAGGTAATTTGGGAGATTAGTAGTGGTGGTAGTAATTATTCAATCTACAGAAGGAACTGGCAATAGAATTCTTTTGGATAGCAAGATGCCTTAATTAGTTTAAATAAGATGGCATATAGCAGGGGTTGGGAACCTTTTTGGCTGAGAGAGCCATGAACACCACATATTTTAAAATGTAATTCTGTGAGAGCCATACAATATGTTTAACACTAAATACAAGTAAATGTGTACATTTTATGTAAGGCCAACACTTTTAAAGTACAATAAGTCTCTGAATTCTTTTTAATAACGTTGTTATGCTGTTGCTAACCAATGATGAATAAAGCACTTCTTACCATTAATGCGACTTCTGGTGCTGCATAGTTTTGTTAATGGCTTTGTAGTCTGGTTGATACGTGGTGAGGTCAAGTTTCATGCAGGTGTTGAGACTTCCAGCCATTAAATGTGATCGTAGGTTGGTCTTAATGTTCTTTAGATGTGAGAAAGACTGCTCACATGCATACGTAGAGCCAAACATTGTCAGTACAGCAATACTCACATGCTGCAGTGTGTGGTATGTGACAGGGAGCATGTTCCACATTTTGACAATCAGCTGGTCCGCGGGGAAGTTTTTTCATTTCTCCTCACTTGTGTTTTCTCACCAACTCTGCTTGCTGTCGTGCAGGTCTTTCCAAATCTTCATTCAGTGTCTTGAACTTAGTCACCCACGTCTGAGGCCTTCAGGTCAGGAGCTTGTAGCTCAAAATCTCTGATGGAGACACCGGGGATGTAACTCAGGTCAGCGCTGTCCACTGCACACTTGTGTGGATGGGTGATGAACTTAAAAAGACAAGTGCACTCACGAAATTCTCCAAAGCATACTTTAAATGACTGCAGGAGATTAGATGTGAAGCCTGCTAGCTGCTGGAGATCAGGATGTTGAACACGGTCACTTGCTGTGCATGCATCTTTAAACTCTCTCAGTTTTTCAAACTGTAGTAAACGACCTGTTTCAATGTCGGTGATGAAGAGTTTCAGCTTGTTTTCAAATGCAAACACTGCTTGTTGAAGGAATTATATTTCCAATGCCTTGAATTTTCACATTGAGCTGGTTCAGATGTTCAGTCATGTCCACGAGATAGTAGAACTTCAGGAGCCACTCAGTGTTAGCTAACTCAGGATGCTCAACGTTTTTCATTTCTAGAAAAGTCCGGATTCGCTCAGACAGGCCCCAAAATGGCTGAGCACCTTCCCTCTTGACAACCAACGCACATTGCTGTGCAGAAGCAGACCAGGATAATTATTCCCAACTTCATCCAGCAGTGTTCTTAAACTGGCAGTCATTTAAAGCTTGGCCAACAATAAAGTTGACCACCTGAATGACCAGCGACATCAGCTCACCAAGCTGCTCACCACACATCTGAGCACAAAGCGCCTCCTGATGTAGGATACAGTGAAAACTTAGGGTGGGTCTCTTTTCATGTTCACAAAGAAGCACTACGAATCCTCTATTTTTCCCCACTATGCACGGAGCACCATCAATACACGCTGAAATAAGTTTATCCATCGGTAGATTTTTTTCTTTAGCGAACTCAGTGAAAGACTTGAATAAATCCTCCCCTCTTGTTGTCTCTTTCATAGGCAAAACAACAAGACTTTCCTCACATAGTGTGTCACCTACACCTATCCCAATCATGCTGAACTGGGATAAATGGCTTACATCTGTTGACTCAACCAAAGCGAGAGAAAAGAATGGTGCTGCATTTATGTCCTTCAGTTGTGTTGCCTTGATTTGATTTGCCATCATGATGGTACGATTGTGAACAGTTCTTGCCGACAGAGGCATGTCTTTTACTCGTTTGATTATCTTGTCTTTATCCAAAAAGTCGTCAAAAAGTTCACTGGCAACATCAAGCATGAATGTCTCGGCATACTCCCCATCTATGAATGGCTTTCTGTTTCTCACAATTGCTAAAGCACCAGCAAAGCTAGGCAAATTCCAGTCATATTTGGGTCCGAACACGGAGTTGCTGCTGACTAACTTGCACTCTGCACAGTAGCTCTTGACATGTTTTCTTCCTATTCTCCCCCGCTGGATATTTCGATGCAAATGTAGTATGGTGTGTGTTGAAGTGCCGCGTTATATTTGACTGTTTCATCGATGCAATTTTATCATTGCATATTAGACACACTGAAGAACCTGCTCTCTCCACAAAGGCAAATTCCTCTGTCCATTCCTGCTGAAAAGTATGATACTCATCTTTTTTTGTTTTAGCCATCCTCTTCGTCAAAAGGGTTTCTGCAATTAGCTAGCTGACTACTTGATTAAAAGGGGGGAAGTTTACTTTCTGACTTCACAGTGACCCCTGTACATTATGCATTATCCAATAAAAATTTGGTGTTGTCCCGGAGGACAGCTGTGATTGGCTCCAGCCATCCGCAACCATGAACATAAGCGGTAATGTTTTATATTTTTAACATTTTTTTTTTTATTAAAGATTTGTCTGTGAGCCAGATGCAGCCATCAAAAGAGCCACATCTGGCTCGCGAGCCATAAGTTCCTGACCCCTGGTATAGAGAAAACAAAAACATGAATCACATACCTCTTGCATAAGATAAAATAAAATGCCACAAAAGCAATGATGAGCCTGAAACCCCAATCCTTAGCAACACAAAATTATTCTCATCTGAGGCCCAAGTAAGCATAGTTTGTCCATCAGTCACTTTTTCAAGTATAAAGGGCATTTCATGAAAAAGCTGCTAGTTCATCTCAGTGACTGTGACTTGAACAGTCACTCTGCGTTTCCTTGAGGTCCTTGTCATGCTTTGGCAGGACAAAGTGCTTTATATGTGCTTCCCAGGATATCGCACAGAATATTAAAACAACATGTCTTCAAGGGTCAAAGATTAATAAAAGTAATTTTTTATTGCTTCCTCTAGGAAATTCTTAAGAGATACTGACATGTTTTGTTTTCCCACAAGTATGTGGTGGTGCAGAACCCAAAGATGGTACTAGCATGCCACACCTTGATTTGTGCTAAGCCTCTGTTGTTTTTGCACCATCAGAGCAAATGTCATCATAGTGATGGAAAAAGGCAAACAGCATTTTAGTATAAAGGGAAAATAGCTTTGACCTCACAGACCCCCTTTGAGAACTATTGCACCGGACTGTAAGTAATATGAGGACAAGGCCTGGCCAGTGGGGTGCTGGAGCCAGTTAGGGATGGTTTACAACAGTGGTAGTCAAACTGGTCCTTACCACCCACTAGTGGGCATTCCAGCTTTCATGGTAGGTGGTAGCGGAGCAACCAAAGTATAAATAAAAAGATAGATTTAAGTATAGTAAATTGTTTTATAAAGATTTAGTCTGCCAAACTTAGTGAAAATCCAGCATAAAGTACTTGGTAAGTAATTATTATTATATGCTTTAACTTGCTGTAACTCTGCTTTATATATTTTATAAAGTAAAGTTACTTCCCTACTTTATAAATCACCATAACTGTGGAACCAGTGGGTGGTTAGAAAATTTTACTACTAACAGAGATACAAAAATGGGCGGTAGGTATATAAAGGTTGACTACCCTTGGGTTACAAGAGCTAATAGTCAAGTTTTCAGGAAATTTTGCAAGGCAGCTAATGTTACATTGGCTATTTGATATCAGTCGAGGTAGGAGTGTTTACTCCACAGAAATAAGCAAACATTACAAACCTGGGTTTTTTGTTTGTTTTTTTCTGGAAAGCTGCCTGTTCAAATCCTACCAGCACACCATGGTCCGTGTCCCCGCTTCTTTGGAAATCAGCGTCGCCCACTGTGCCTGTCTCATAGACGTATTCAATAAATATTTGTGAAATAAACAACAGTCAAGAAATAGGTCCACTAAAGCTTGATTTTCTCTGGGTTAACTGAATATTCAGCTCCACAATTCCTTTTCTGAAATGCTTGGGCCAGATATGTTTCAGGATTCAGATTAAAAAAGTAAATCTGAGAATGACAATATGGAACATATTGCACAGATTACGTGAAACCCACGACAGTGTCTACAACAGCTCGTCCGTGGGATGTAAAGGTTTTAAGAAATTTCACATCAATTCATGCCAGATTTTTCTGTCAGATAAATTAGGGAAAAAGAACCCTTTGCTTTTCTGAGCTTAGAATTGCAGAAAAAGAGTGTGGACCTCTGCTGGGCTTTGAGCTGGCAGAGCTGGGAATCTGAGCCTGTCCAGTAGTGAGCCCTCCGTGGAGTCTGCCGGGGGGAAGCCAGTCCTGCCCCTGCTGCCTCTCCCCAGCTGCGTGTTCATCCTGTATGGAGTCATTCTCTGCAGGTGGGAAACCAGGTAACTACCTGAGGCCCTATAAAACCAAACCATGGCGGGCTAGGTGCAGCTCCCAGAGTGCTGGCCTGGTGGAGTCTGCAAAGGCACAAATAAGTGGAGAGTAATGTTGAATAAAATCCCTCCTCACAGCAGATTCTCAGGCCCTTCCTCCGAAGGGGAAAGAAAGAAATCCCCTCTCACGGTGCTGTGTATGCCTAAACACCCAATGCCCGGATTTATTAGCTTTGTATCTTTAGCGAGGAGGTTGCAGCAGACCTACCACAGGCCTAAAGATGGCTCCTGCTGGGCACCCGGGCTGAGGACAAACGGCGGGGCTAAGAGTGCAATCGCAGCATGAATAGGCCTGAATCGGGCTGAGCCTAATAACGCGTTTACTAACACCTGTATTAGTCCTCTATCACTAGGGGTGAACTGCTGTCCGACAAGCCATAATCCCATAAGCTTTTCATTTGCATATCCCTCATTAGCTGATTAAAACTTGGAGAAGGCAGGTTTCTGCAGCTGCCGGGGGGCCCATTCCTTCACACACCGCCTGCCTGGGTGGTTTTGGTAATGAAGTCATGTGGGTGGATGTGAGGTTTATATGTATGGAAGGGATTAAGAGCATTAGAATTTGTGTGAGCTGATGTTGCCATATTCTTTCTACCGGAGCCCTGTAATTGGATGGGAGGAGAAATGGCAGACCCATTAGTTTGTCTGTTTACTCAGGAGCAGGGTGCTAGAGATTCAATTTTGCTTTCTTTGGCTCCCTCGCCTTTGTGAAGCGGGCCTGCTTTGTCTCCTCTGGGCCTGAGCACCTCCGAACGGCGCCCCGCTAAGGCGATTGGGCCACAAAGAAGAGACGCTGCTGCCTGGAGGCCTGGGGGGAATGAAAATGCAGCCTTGGCTCAAGTACTACTTGAAGGCAGCCCCGTCCTGCCTCGGCCAATCCCAGGATAGAGAGCAAGAGATAATTGAAATTGATCAACACTTCTGGACCTGTATTATTATTATTATTATTATTATTATTTTATTAGTTCCCCATATTTGGGATTAACAATCCTCAGCATCAAACGCACCGCAGTCTCCTTAATTGGGAAGTGAATGGTTAGACATTTCAGAAGCTTCACAAAGCAATTGTTGTGTTTGCCAAGTTTGCATAATTTTAATAGGCAGAAAATAAAATGAAGAGAAAAAAAATCCATTTCCTGTGCTGTTTGTACAGCTGGAGACAGAGCTCCTTGTGCTTGGTAATGTAAGAGATGCTCCATTGTCTCACCCTCATCCCAACAGTGAGGTTCCACTAATGTTGTTAACCAGACCAGGCAATTCTGAAAAGTTTGAAGCCAAACATTGTCTCCAAAGTGTATGGGGCACCCGCAGGCAGAACGTTGTTTATTCATCAGCAGAGCTGGGGTTTGCAAAGCCCAGAGAGGAGGAAGTGCACCAGCTAAGAAGGGAGAGGTAGACTGATCACAAGGCCAGAGCTTGAAGCCAGAAAATATAGGGGATTCTGTGAAGGTTATCTTATACTTTTATTTTTTTAATGAAAAGCCACAACCCACACCCCATCCCTAAATTCTGTTGTGAAACTTATTGTGCAAGTCATTTTTATCATTTGTGGAAATATTCCATTTCAGCTGGGCTTATGTTTTTGAATGTCTTTAACGAAGAACCAATTAAAACATCCCCCAAATGCAAGTCTGAATGTCTGAGTTAGGTCATTTGCAGGGTTTTTAGTGGAATTTTTTCACGAGATTAAGGGACTCAAATGAGACCCTGATAGGCAATAGCAGAGAAACACAATACCCAGTTATTACAAAAGCTTTCCCACAGTAAAATCAAATAAAAGACAAAATGAATAAAAGAAAAACCCAAGAAAGCCAGAAAACCAAAGAAATAAATGAAACACCAAACAATAACCATCCTGTGAGCAAGCTTATGTCAGTAAAACAAACTTTTCCATTTCTATCTTCCTCTGCCTTTATTATTTTAGTCATTTTTCCCCACTACTGGTATCAATGTTAGTAAAAGCAACTGGATCACCTGTGTTTGATGCTAATTCAGCCAACATTTTGGAGCCCCTAATCCCCACTGTGTGTAAGTTAGGGTTAGAAAGAGGTTAACCCAACAAAATACACTAGATTTTTATCACAACCCGTCACTGATGGTAGGGATAAAGCAAATCTGGTTAGAAAGATAGTAAGGAAGAGAAAATAGGAGAAAGTTTTATCCTGGTTCATTAAATTTCAAGAGTAGAATGATTTTTTATTTTTATTTTTTACAGAGATAGAGAGAGTCAGAGAGAGGGATAGACAGGGACAGACAGGAACAGAAAGATAAGAAGCATCAATCATTAGTTTTTTGTTGCACATTGCGACACCTTAGTTCATTGATTGCTTTCTCATATGTGCCTTGACCATGGGCCTTCAGCAGACCAAGCAACCCCTTGCTCGAGCCAGCAACCTTGGGTCCAAGCTGGTGAGCTTTTGCTCAAACCAGATGAGCCCACGCTCAAGCTGGCGACCTCGGGGTCTTGAACCTGGGTCCTAGGCATCCCAGTCCAATGCTCTATCCACTGCACCACTACCTGGTCAGGCTAGAATGATTCTTTTGTTTTGTTTTTTTTTTAATTTTTTTTTTTTTGTATTTTTCTGAAGCTGGAAACGGGGAGAGACAGTCAGACAGACTCCCGCATGCGCCCGACCGGGATCCACCCGGCACGCCCAGCAGGGGGCGATGCTCTGCCCCTCCAGGGCGTCGCTCTGCTGCAACCAGAGCCACTCTAGCACCTGGGGCAGAGGCCAAGGAGCCATCCCCAGCGCCTGGGCCATCTTTGCTCCAATGGAGCCTTGGCTGCGGGAGGGGAAGAGAGAGAGACAGAGAGGAAGGAGGGGGGGGTGGAGAAGCAAATGGGCACTTCTCCTATGTGCCCTGGCCGGGAATCAAACCCGGGACCCCTGCATGCCAGGCTGACGCTCTACCGCTGAGCCAACAGGCCAGAGCCTAGAATGATTCTTAAAGATTCTCTAATCCAACAATACAACCAACATTCTAAGTCCTCTCTTAGCAACAATTCAATATTCCCTCCAACTTGTTGCAAGCATTTATGAGCTATCATCTCTGAAAGTTTTGTAGCCCTGATCTATAAATTAATCTAGTCATTTTGAATTTCTCTTAAGCTTATCTTTGTATAATATATTCTTCGTGGGGAAGGAATTTAACATTTTTGAGCACCTACTTACCATTATAGCAGGTACCAAACATGCAGTATCTGGCTAAGTGGGAATAATTATTCTCTTCTATATAAGGAAACTGAGACTCAGGAAGACTAAGCTACTTACCCAAGGACTCTCAGCCTGTAAGCAGGTGAGCTACCCTGGTCTGATTTCTTGCTACATAACAAACCACTCCAAACTACATGGTTTTAAACAACCTCTTTTTTTTTTATTTCTCATGATTCTGTGGTTTGGGTGGAAATCTTGCTGGACTGGGCTGATGTGGCTGGGGCTGGGTGGTTGAGGATGGCCTCACTCACAGGTCTGGGCCTCAGCTGGGATGGCTAGGACAGCTGTCTCTCCCTCTACGTCATCCTTAGGGAGGCTGCTTCAGGCTTATGCATATGGCAGCAGCAGCCATTGAAGGAAGTGAGGGCAGAAGCTGTGAGGCTAGGCTCTATGTTCTGAACTCATAGTCATTGCCCCGCATTCTATTGACCAAAGCAAGCCACAGGTCTAGCCAAAGCTAAAAGGCTGGGGAAATAGATTCTGCCTCTTGATGGTGGAGAGCTGTAGAGATTGTTTGGCTATTGGCAGTTGAACACATGATCTGTTGCCTATGTTTTCAACCCTGGAGTCAGTCAATGTTCAAATAATCTCAGTTTTGCTAGGTGTTAGCTGTGATGCCTTGGGAAAGTTAACTAACCTCTTCCTGCCTTATTTCCTCACTTGTTAAACAAAGATAATATTAGAACCCTCCTCAAAGGTTATGAGGATTAAGTGTGTGCATCTGTCACATAGAATACTGCCTGCTACAGAATCTGCACAATACTGTTAGTATTAGTGACTATTATTATTATTATGCTGTTGTTGTTAATGGTTATGGTGTACGGACTACCTTAGTATTTATTAATGCTAAGTCTGTGTTAAGGCCTGGGGACACAAAATATAAAAGTTGAGCGGGGAAGATTTAATATTTATTTACCACCTTTTTATGTAGGCTCCATGCTAGCTACTTCACGTGGAGTATTTCACTCAATTCTTACAAGAATTCAATACCATAGGTACTATTCTTCCTGGTTACGGGTAAGCTAAGGTGAATAAGACGTGGTTTCTTTTTTCAAAACACTCACACACCAGTGTGGAAAACATTATCCAAAAAATGACATCTGCTGGGTTATTTCACAACACACTCAAGCACAATATTAACCAAATAGAACTCAACAGCATTTTTGTTATCCCTATTAAGCAACCAAAGCCACGTGATGTGCAGAGAAAAGAAGCATCAGAGAGGTCCAAAACTAGTATGGAGAAGAGCCTGGACTAGGACTAGGGTCTTCAGCCACTTTGCTGTAGGCTTCTCCATGATGCCCCGACGTCTCACTGATTTAAATCTGTAAGTGTCATAGGAGGAGGAAAAACATCTCCAGAAATTGCTAAGAAAAACTTGACCACATGAAGGCAGAACAGTCAAAAGAAGCACAAGATGACTGCCCCTGGTACATACATTCCACACTCTGTCATAATGCTTCCAGTTGTTTGCTGAAATCATTTGTGGATGTGGTATGCCTATTAAACATAACTGGCAATACTAATGTACCATGGCCTTCTCAGGACTAGAATGATAGAGACCCGTTCATAACAGGAAACAGTTCCACAGCGGCTTGGTTGTAATCAGCTCACAGATGCAAAACATTAATCAAAGACTAGGATGGCCAAAACTAGAACAGCTTTAGAAAACTGGGGCCCGTCCCCTTCACTAAGGTCCCCTTCACTGGCACATGTGGCTCCCCTTGCACATTGGAGAGGGCCAATCAAAGCCATCAGAAAGAGCAGGGGCTGGAACCAAACAGACCTGGATTTTAATCCTGGTGGCACCGCCGTGTCCCCAGCAGGTCCTTCACTATGTGACTCTTGGTTTCCTTATCAATAACAAGAACATCTTTAGAGGACTGTTGTGTGAACTGTGTGAGGTCCTGCACATTAAAGTGCTGAGCACAGTGCCTGGTATATGGTAACCTCTTCTAATTGGTGAAAGATCAATGGGTAGTATCCATAATGAAGAACCAGGACATGCCCAACTCCTGCCCTTCAATCACCCTCCCCTTTTGGGGAGGCACTACATACATGAGGAACAAAAGTAGAATGAAAATCTAAGTTTCATTTGGGCATCAGCTCTTTGCATATCCTTGTTCTTGTTCTTGGAAAGCCGTGGTGGAGCACATGGTTTTAGCTTGAGGACAATGCAGAGTCTTTGCACTCTCCTCCAAAATTTAAATCTCAGAATTGTCTACCCTCTTTTTTTTTTTTTTTCATTTTTCTGAAGCTGGAAACAGGGAGAGACAGTCAGACAGACTCCCGCATGCGCCCGACCGGGATCCACCCGGCACGCCCACCAGGGGCGACACTCTGCCCACCAGGGGGCGATGCTCTGCCCATCCTGGGCGTCGCCATGTTGCGACCAGAGCCACT
The DNA here is from genome assembly GCF_036850995.1 of Saccopteryx leptura. Taxonomy (NCBI): domain Eukaryota; kingdom Metazoa; phylum Chordata; class Mammalia; order Chiroptera; family Emballonuridae; genus Saccopteryx; species Saccopteryx leptura. Next base: position 39,918,250 of record NC_089503.1, read on the forward strand.
CTAGTGCCTGAGGCAGAGGCCACAGAGCCATCCCCAGCGCCCGGGCCATCTTTGCTCCAATGGAGCCTTGGCTGCAGGAGGGGAAGAGAGAGACAGAGAGGAAAGCGCAGCGGAGGGGTGGAGAAGCAAATGGGCGCTTCTCCCATGTGCCCTGGCCGGGAATTGAACCTGGGTCCTCCGCACGCTAGGCCGACGCTCTACCGCTGAGCCAACCGGCCAGGAGCCTGATTTGTCTACCCTCTTGTGGATTCATGTGGAAGGAGGTCAAAGTGAAGAGGAAGAAAAAGTTGGCGAGGTTGGAAAGAGAGAAAAAGAAAAAAGAGGAAAGAAGAAGAAGCCACAGAATGAGGAGAGGGTGGGAGTGGAAGAAAAAAAAAAAAAGAACAGACAGATGATTGGGCCCATCTTAATGGGCTGGGTCCTGTCTGGATCTGCTCTTCACAAAGGTAGGAGAAAATGGTACGGGTTTATTAACACAGTGAGCCTTTCTATTGGTAACCACATCCCATTCACTGTTTTAGATTCTCATTACTAAGATTAACAATTCTTCTTCCCTTGACAGAGGTCATGGAAGAAGGTGAGCAGAGGTAGACCCAGCATTGGGAGACGGGGCTAAAGACTCACCTCCCCTATAGCACTCAGTGCAATGTAACTATAGTTATTGTCACTGACGTTGTTGCTGTTATTACATTCCTGTGATTCAGTGTCTCCACTATTAGTGGAAAGGAAATTAAATAGTGAAGCCTATGGCTTCTTTCAGCTCTAAATTAATGATAGTAATATTTCAGAAAAACTAAATAAATAAAACCTATACATCAAAATTCACTGTTTCTTAATGATACATTGAGAGAGAGTATGGCATTAAAAATAGAGCATAAAGAGCCACACTTGGACATATTATTTAACCCTTCTGAGTCTTAGTTTCCCCACCTGTAAATAAAAACTAATGACAACTATCTCCCAAATTTGGGAGTATTAATGAGCTGATATAGAATAAAGTCTTGCAAGTGGTCAAGGTTTAAGAAATGTAGTTTATTAGTATTACTGAAAAGATGGTGTAAGATTCTTTATTTTATCAATTTTGATCTTCATTATGCTTCTCCATTCAATGCACTGTTGTTTTTCAGCTCTAAGTTTGTGACTCCTTACCCACCACCTCCCACCCATTCCATAGCCTCACAGGCCGCGTCCAGCAGGAGCTCTGGAATAGAAGCAGCTTCCAATTCAGATTAAGGAAGAACTAGAATTAAATCGAGACTCTACAGTTTTACAGTTTTATGACTTGGAACCTATAATTTACTTTCTCTGAACTGCCTTCTTACCTAGATTTTAATTCTGTGGCAAAACTTCTAGTTGTTGACCTCAATATCCTTTTTTTTTTTTTTAAACTGGACATGCTGCTGCCTAGTTAGTAGACAACATTTTTCAGCTTCCTTTGCAGCTAGTTATGGTTGCATGACTAAATTTTTGCCAGTGGGATATAAACAGGAGTGTTCTATGACCCTTCTTTAATCTTTTCTATTTGTTGAAACAAAGGTATGATGGCAGGAACTTAAGCTTTTTGGCCCCTGGGGGTGATTGATCAGAGAGTGAAAGGAACTTAAATTCTGAGACAGTAGAGCTGTCATATGAGCCCTGTAATGACTACCTCTGGACATCTCATGAATGATTAAAAATAATTGTCCTGTTGAAAGCAATCTTATTTTGAGTTTTCTGTCACCTGCAGCCAAATCTATATGAGACAATGAATGTTCAAGTGCTTGGCATATCATCGGCACTCAATTCTAGTTTCTCTCCCCATCAAGTCCATTCTTCTTACTATAGTCAGACAGCCTTTCTTAAATTCAAATATTAAACAAGAAGTCCCACAGATGTGCTCACATTATCTTCATTTCAGAGTCACAGATGGGGTGTGATGAAGGTCAAATGAAATAATTCTGTAAAAGTACTTTGTACATTGTAAAACTCTGTTGAAATGGGAAGCACCAAGACCTTTCGAGGCAAAGCCGCAGCCCTCTGACCAGCCTTGTTCTTGCTCTCTTCTCCTGCCAGTCCCAACCCTCCTTCCACATGCCTCATTTTCCCAAGCTAAACATCTCATTCACAAGTCTCAAACTGTTCTACCGATAGCAGGGAAGCAGCACAGACGCCAGGACATTGGGAGATAAACCTGAGCATCCTTATGGAAAGGCCCAAGATTTCTTGGAAGCATTAGATCTTATTTCAAAAATTTAAAAATTAATTTGAATTTATCATTCTCCTCCACTATATCCTCCCATTTACATTAATAAGAATATACTGTTCAAATTACTCACCTTTGAGCAGCCTGTGCTTTTGAGAACTCCTCAGATCTAGATCTGAAAAGGTAGCCCAATTTTTTCTCATCTTTGTTCTTTTTCATACTGTTTCTTCTTCCAGAAATATCTTTCTTTGAGCTTTCTAGCCTCCTCTGTAGAAGTGTTCATGATTACCCAACACACTGTATATCCCTCCATTGTAGTATGTAAGAGATTGTATCGAAATTGGTTTTGGGGGTAGGGGTATTCAGAGTAGGATGGGCTGTCTCTTTCATTAGTCTAGTATCCTCCAGGAAGATGGCTGCAATTTTGTGCAGTTATCATTACTACAATCATCATCCTCCCTCCCCTAGCACTGTGCCTAGTCCATAATAGATGCTCATTAAAATTAGACAGAAGGAATAAATGAGTGAATGGTCAATAAATAACTCAAAAGAAAGGCAGCTTTATGGATCTTAACCTCAGATTTCACCCACATATACTATTTAGTTTGGCCTGGGTCAATGCCAGCAGGGACCTCCTCTGTGTATGTGGCTTACTACACTTGTAAATTGGGCCCCAGACCCTTCTACAAGTACAATGCAAAGATAAAGGCAACCACCTCCAAGTCAAGTCAGCCCAGCCAGGAAAATCCACTGCCAACGTCCCAGTGGTCTTCAAAATGTCAATACTATGAAGGTTGACGCTAAGCTCCGCACACCCCACATTATCAAATGCCCGTTTGCTTCATGTTTTGTCTGGTCTGTCAGCACCATTTACTGCTGAGCAGGTCCCTTATCTTTATTGATCACTTAATTTATCTTTTCTTAACTTCCCTTGCACCGTCTGGTGCCGTGTGTCCGTCTGTTGAGGCTGTCATGACTGGTTTGCACTTGAAATAATAGGGGCAGCAGGTGGTGTGACTAAGTCGACCCTTCGCAGAATGGGGGACCATTCCCAGTCCCTGTCTCAACCTGCCAGTGTGTCTACACCCTCCCAGCTGTTCCACATTAAAGCAGTCAACTGTGACTTTACAGTCCGAGTTTTACACAACTGTTTTACAAACCGGGAAGAAGGTCTTTTGTCGCAAATCCTTTGTCAGGATGTAGAATGAGGGGAGAGAAAGCCAGTTTCAGACTTGGTGCATTTTAATGACTATGCAGATAGATGTATACTTCTTTGCTTTGGTGAAGGGGGTGTGGATGGGAGTGGGAGGCTGGCTGGCAGGAGAGAGAGAGAGGCTCTCTTCTTGCTCTTGGGACGATTTAGTAAGAGGAGCAACTGCTCTTTCAACACTGGTTCAGCTTCAAACAGACCGTCTACTTCATGAAAGCCTTCATTCCTCTTGTAAAGTGAAAATAAGGGCAGTTAGTTAGAGCCCTATGTCTTGGGGTCAGTACTCTGGGGGCAGGTATTGTGCAGTTGAGAATATAGCAAGAAAATTATGTCTTTGGGACTCAAAAGCCAAGTGTGTTTAAGACTTGGGGCTTGTAATCACATATGTGGGAAGAAATGAGACAAAGTGAAAAGAGCAGAGTTTGAGTCGGACACATCCAGGCTCCAAAGTTAAGTGACTTTAACATATTCTTTATTAATGATATGGTATGTTAAAATTCCTATTTCTTTAACCAGAATTCCTTCATATGACATTTGCTCTATTAACCAGAAGTTGATTAGTCAAATCTTTAAATAATTAAAATCTATATATCTCTACACACACACAAACACAGAGTCCTACATTTTGGTTATAAGCTAAAAGGCAAGTGGAGAATGATTAAACTTAACCTTGTGGAAAGAGTACCTTAGACTAAAGGTCAGAAAACCTTTCATTCTCTCTTTTTAATACTAACAAGTTGGCATCTCACTTAAGCACCATGAGCTTAGTAAACTATTAAATGTAGTTTATCTCTAAGATTTGTAAGTTGGGGAAATGCATAGTGATTGGGGTGGGTGACAAGGACAGTGGGACCACCGTTTCTTTTTCTCTGTATTTAATAGGTCTGAAGAATGGAAATTTCTACTTTCTTTTAGGTATTAGAATGGCACTGTTAGCCCTTTCTCCAAGGTGGGAGAGGGACAGAGTCTGATTCCTTGGAACCACATCTCTCTCCTTGGTGGTGTGGGGTGTTAAGATTTGCTGTTTTCACAGAGCCCATTCTTTTTCTAGTTGGCTGGCCTAGAGGTCACAGGTACAATATTCTCCTAGCTCTCATCTGTTTATTCATCCATGTGGTGAGCAAATATGGGTTAGAACCCATGTCTTGTCTTCTAAACCAGAGATACTCATATGTGATCTACTGACCAGAATGTTTATAACCACTTCATGAAAGTAACACAAACACTGTCAGTATTTATAAGTCTGTCAATCCAATAGAGACTATATTAATTAGTAAACATGAAGCAAACTTATTTTTCACATTTAAAATTCTATTGATGTAGCAAAGAGGAACATATATACCATTAAATGTTTATATTGGAAAGCAAATAAGTCCTTTAATTAATAATCTAGGAATGTATCTTATAAAACTAAAAAAAAAAGATCAAATTAAAACCAAATCAAGCAAAGGGAAGGACATAATAAAGATAAAAGCAAAAATCAATAAAACTAAGAACAAAATAATTGAGAAAATCAATGAAGTTAAAAGTGGTTCATTGCAAAGATCAATAAAATTGATATTTCTAGCTATGCTGATCAAGAAAAAAAGGGAGGAAGATACAAATTACCAATATTAGGAATGAAAGTGAAAACATTAGTATATACCCTACAGAAATTAAAAGGATAATAAGTTAATATTGTAAACATCTTGTGCCAAAAAATTATATAGCTTGGACGAAATGAACAAATTCCTTGAAAGACACAAACTAGTCAAGAGGAAATAGATGATATGAATTGTCCTTTATTAAAGCAAATGAATTTATTATCAAAAAGTTTTCCAGAAATGATAGGTCAGGCCTAAAGGGGTTCACTGGTGATTTCTACCAAATATTTAAGAAAGAAATATGCCAACTTAATACAAATAATTTTTTTTTCTATTCCAAGTGAGAGGAAGAGATAGACAGTCTTTTGCATGTACCCCAACTGGGATCCATCCGGTAACCCCTGTCTGGGGCCGATGATCTGCCCATCTGGTGCCATGCTTGCAAATGAGCTGTTTTTAGCACCTGAGGCGGAGACTACATGGAACTATCCTCAGCGGCCTGGAATGATGTGCTTGAACCAATTGAGCCATGGCTGCAGGAAAAGAAGAGAGAAAGAAGGGGAAGTGGGAGGAATAGAGAAGCAAATGGTCTCTTCTCTTGTGTGCCCTGACTGGGAATCAAACCTGGGACATCCACACGCTGGGCCAACACTCTACCACTGAGCCAACCTGCCAGGGGTTACTAACTCTTAAATAAGATAAAGAGGAGAAAACATTTTCCAAGTCATTTTATGAGGGCAGTATTACCCTGATAGTTAATCTAGAGGAAGACATTATAGAAAAGGTAAACAACCAGCTAATATCCCTTATGACACAAAAATTCTTAACAAAATTTTATCAGAATCCATCAATACATAAAAATTACACATCATGAGCAAATAGAGTTTATCCCCAAAAATGCAAACTCAATTGAAAGTTAATCTAAGCAATCAGGTCAGTGGACTACAAACAGAACACCCTATGGTCACATTAATAGATGCAAAAAAAAAAAAAAAGTTAAAATCTGGCATCTACTCATGATAACATTTTCAGCAAGCTAGAAATAGAAGGGCACATCCTTTACTTTATAAAGACCATCTATAATCATCAATTTAAAAATATCATTAACATTAGATGAAATTTTTAAAAAGTCAAAACTATAAGAATGGGGTCAGATTGCCAGGGGCTAGCATGAGGTAAGATTTTGGAGATAATTGGAATGTTTTATATCTTGAATGGTTGTTGGTTACATGACAGCATATATAGTAAAACTCACTGCACTGTACATATAAAAAGGGTTAATTTTACTCTGTGTAAATTGTACCCCAGCAACCCTGATTTATTTTTAAAAGTGTTATGGCTGATGACTCCTATAAAAGCTTTGAAACAAAACCAAATACAGTTAAGTCCACATCTTAAGGAACAAGTATGTTTGTGTATTTATACTATTACAGAGAACAGAAAACACAAAGTTTCCCAGTGTTACAGGAAAATAGCCAGAACTGATAGGTCAACTTCACAAAGATAGCAATTATGGAAAAGTCCAGGATTGTGGTTATGGTTATAGAAATAAATACAGGGTGGGCAAAAGTGGGTTTACAGTTGTTCATATGGAAAAACACATGCAGGTTATGATTAGTATAATTTATTAACTCAAAAAAGTCTCTCACAGCTGTAAACCTACTTTTGCCAACCCCCGTATATCATACAAAATATTAGCAAATCTATTTGAGCAATAGTTTAGAAGAATAATGCACAAAATAGGGTTTATTCCCAAATCTCAAAAATGTTTTAACATAAGATAATTAATCTACTTATGTGTATTCCTAATTTTGAAAACCTCAATGAACAAAAATAATGAAGCTATTACACAGAACATTATGAAGAATTATTTGAAATTATCAGCCGAAATAACAAACGAAGAAATAAAATATAAAGTCATAAAAGTAGAGATAAAGTTATAATTATTACAAATTATATAATTGTTCAGTTGGAGGGGTGGAGAAGCAGAAGATCACTTTTCCTGTGTGCCCTGACTGGGAATCACACTTGGGATGTCCACATACCCAGTTGATGCTCTACCACTGACTTAACCGGCCAGGGCCATACTGTAGTCTAATTATCTGGCTATCTCCAGTAGACCATGATCTTCAAACGTATTCATATTCAATATATGATGCAATATTTGGCATATTGATGAATAAATATTTAAATTAGAAAAAATGGGCAAAAAATCTGAACTAATATTTCACCAAAAGAAGAGATTGGTGACAAATAAACTCAGGTCAAGAGGCTCATTTTCATCAGTTATTTAAAGAAATACAAATTGAAACCACAATGATGTAGTTCACTTCAAGCCTATTCGGATGGCTGAAAAAAATGTAAAGGACAATACAGAGTGCTGGTGAGCAATGAACTCTCCTGTACTGCTGGTGGGAAGGCAAAGGGAAGCCACTTTGAAAAACTTTGACAGTTTCCAAAGATCTGGAAACAGCCCAAGTGTCTGTCAGTGGACAAGTGGATTATAAAGCTAAGGTATATATACACAATAGAATACTATGGGGCCATGAAAAAGAAGGAAATCTTAACCTTTTGCGACAACATGGATGGTCATGGAAACTATTATGTTAAGTGAAATAAGCCAGACAGTAAAAGAAAAATATCATATGACCTCACTCCTTTGAGGAATCCAATGAACAATGTGAACTGAGGAACGAAATTGAGACAGAGGAGAGATCAAAGGGACCAGAGGAAAAGAGAACAGAGGGAAAGGGGAATGATACGATGGGATAAACCTGAAGGGAAGGGGGGAGGGCGCTATCGGGAGGGGGCAAGGGAGATGTTGAGGGGAATACGGGGGAGGGGATTTGCATTCAGGGCAACACTAGAATCTATAGAAACACAATAAATTAAAATCAATAAAAAAATGTTCAACAATAAAAAGTCACCTTACAAAAAAAAAACAAAGAAAAACTTTGACAGTTTCTTATAAAGTTAAATCTACAATTGTCAGAAGACTCTGCAACCTCAGGTATTTACTCGAGAGATATGAAAATGTGTCCACACAAAGACCTGTATGTGAATGTTTATAACAATTGACGAAAAACTGCAGACAACCCAGATGTCCATCCACTGGTGAATGCATAAACAAGTTGTACTATATCCCATACAAATGGAATACTCAGCAATGAAAAGTAATGAATTATGGATATGTGCAACATGGCTGCATTTCAAAAGCATTATGTCAAATGAAAGAAGCTAGACACAAGTGGCTACATCATATATGGTTTCATTTATATGTTATTTCAAAAAGAAAAAATAATAGTATTAGAAATCAGATCAGTGGCTTGATCAGGCGGTGGCGCAGTAGATAGAGTGTCACTCTGGGATGCAGAGGACCCAGGTTCGAGACCCTGAGGTCGCCAGCTTGAGCGCAGGCTCATCTGGTTTGAGCAAAAAGCTCACCAGCTTGGACCCAAGGTCACTGGCTCCAGCAAGGGTTACTCGGTCTGCTGAAGGCCCGTGGTCAAGGCACATATGAAAAAGCAATCAATGAAAAACTAAGGTGTTGCAATGAAAAACTGATAATTGATGCTTCTCATCTCTCTCTGTTCCTGTCTGTCTGTCCCTGTCTATCCCTCTCTCTGACTCTCTCTCTGTCCTGTTAAAAAAAAATTTTTTTTAAAGAAATCAGATCAGTGGTTGCCAAAGAGTGAGGGTAGTGACACGGGTCTATAGAAGGGCACAGAGACCTTTCTGGGATGATGACATTCTATATCTTGATTGGTTACATGACTGTACAACCTTTTACTTATCAAACTGTGTACCTAAAAAGGGTGAATTTCACTGTGTGTGTGTGTGTGTGTGTGTGTGTATATATATATATATTTACATATATATATTATACCTCAATAAACCCAACTTATAAAATAATATTGATAAATACAATGTTCACTCAAAGTGTGCATATAGGCATTAAATGGATGGAACTGCTATTTTACTCAATATTTAAACTTTTGTTATGATTTAGGAGTGGCAAAAAATCTATGAGAGTAATAGCATTTCTATATGTTAATTGTCTACAGGCATACTTTCAATTAACTATATATACCGTTTTATAATTTTGCTTACCTAAATTTGTTTTATTGTATTAATGAAAAGTTATTTTATATATACTGAATCTAGTAAACATTTCAATTTATGTTTTTGCTTTCTTCATTTCATTTGTCTAGTAATTCATTCTTATTACATTTGAAAATTTTATAGCTGTTATAGATCAGGAATAAAAGGAAAAATTGGTTTTCCACACAGATAACTCTAGAAGTACTATCCTAGAGACAGGTATAGAGGCCTGTGTGTGTGTGTGTGTGTGTGTGTGTGTGTGTGAGTGAGTTGTTTCCCTTGTAATTAGTTTGGGTCACTGTCTATTCTGCAGACCCAATTTACCTCTTTATAAGCAGGTAGCAATTAAAGAAATTCCACTGGGTCTCAAGTATAAGATCATTTTCCAATAGAGCTCTACTGGCAATCTATGACTAATTCTCAACTCTTTCTGAAATTGGAGGGGAAAAGATAGGATTGGCCACATCAAACCTCAACATGAAGACCCTACCAGGTTTAAAATTCTAAGATTCTACCAGGATTTTATTAAAACAAACTACCAATGCTCAGGTGAGTTTGTAGCCAGCGACAATGCACAGGGGAGTCTCCTCACCTCAGTCCTTCTCCTAATCCCTTCAACTCATCAACGGTTTCAGACACCCCCTCTCTCTAGCCCCTCCTCAGCTCTTTGATAGGGAAGATGAACAAAGTGTCTATCCTCAACGGATTTACAGCTTCTCTTAAAATAAGCATTGCTCTTTAAAATGATCATCCCAAAGTCAATAAGATCCAGAATCATCAGAAATGATTCAACCATGTTTTCCTCCTTTAGGTAACAAAGTATTGCCAGCAATGCTAGAAAGATTTTATACTTAAACAATAGTTGAAATAAATAGGATTTTTTCCCCTTAAATTTCAGTGCACTAAGCATTAATTTTACCCAAACCCAGAATTAATCAAGGTTTTTATTCATCAATAGGAATCAAGATCCACTGCCCATTTGGATCTATTATCCAAAAAGGAGGCGTTCTCCATTCCCAAAGGGCCTGACCATTGTCTGCAAAACAGCCACAGGCAATTAGACACTACAATAACCTTGATTTTGATATACCTCTGTTTTCACCCTTTTTTGTCTTAGCTTTTCTTGCTTAAAATTTTTCTGTATTTACTTTCACACTTACTTATAGGTATTTCAGTTGAGATAACGGACATAGCACGAATTTCCTCTGGTTTGTTGATAGTTTCAAGTAGTGGGATGCCAGGTTTACATAGCATTCCTAATTCGTAGGCTTTTCTCTGCTCAAAAGTGAAGGCTGGGACCTTCAGAAATAATGATCTAAATTATTTTCATTTTGAAACTAATACTTTAAAACTGACTTTCCTGATAAACCCACATCCACCCATTTATTATAAAATGGGAGTTATGTATATATAACTTTTTTTCTTTTGGGTTTAAGCTAAATAACTTTGACTCTGGTTCACAATTACTTACCCCTTCCTCTATATGATATTTTGTTAACCTCGTCTGTCTTGCAACTTGATTAAACTGCCTCAGAACTCCTATGGAGGTTAGCAGGTATACAGCACTCAAAGTACACTGATTAAATTAATAATGGCAGTTTAAGAATAGATTCTATTAGGTCCTTCCTCTTGGTTCTCTACTATTTTGTTTAATTAGTTAGATCTCCAGGTCTTTCAAAAGCCTTGATTTATTTATTAAATCCATGTGCAGATATAATCAGGTAGAAATATTTATTAAGATAAAATTGGATGTTATTTATTCTTTCCCTCCTAAAGAAGTCAGAAATGACTTCTTAGGTTTCCCAAAAAAGGATAATTTTTTAGAACAATAATTTAAAAAATTACAACCAAACAAAGCCAGGTAGAGGGTAAATATGGTCTTCCCCAAGAAAATACTAGTATAAAATTTTTGAAATTTGTCTTTAAGAACAAAAATTCAGAATTATATATAAGACAAAATATTGGCCCAACCTGAATAATAAGCAACCTGTGTTCTAAAGACAGCACCAAGAGTTTTAACCAAAAACCAAACTATGGGGTTCAGGTTTACCCCTGAAGACAAGTGTCATCCAGGATGATGACATTTCCAATATCTCCTACAGCTTGCATCGGTAATAAAACAATAGGAGGGAGCAATTGAAATGCCTGCCATCACATTCTGGAAGTTGGCAGAACTTTCTCTAAACATCTTCAGTTGAAAGGTTTCCAGTTAGCGTTATTTACTGTGGTCAGGTGATCAAATCACGGGGTCTGTCACTTCAGGAACCCAGGGTGTAAATTAGAGAGAAGGCACAAGTGAATGGAGTTTGGTGGTCGTTTGAGTCCCTGATGGACATTTGTCTACCTCACAAAAGCCTCTGTACAATTGGGCTCAATTTGTCACAACTGACAGTTTGGGCTTTAAAGAGGCCCCAAATCTAGAGCGGCACAGATGTCATCGCTTTTCTCCTTTCTCAGTTTGGATCACAGTGACAGAATTCAGCCAGCAGAGTTAATAATTCCGAGCAAACTGCAGAACCCAAAACACCTTTTGGATACTAAAAGTATCTTTTTTGTTTTGTTTTGTTTTGTTTTTCTCTATCTCTCTGACAGTCTGATCTGTTTCCTGAGCGAGAGAGAAGCAGCCCCTCGGCCATCATGAGGCCCAACCACAGGAGCCCTGCAGGGACACCATCATTTCATAAACCATCAGAAAAGATCTAAAAATGACAAGCTGTGAAACCATCCCCACATAAACCTATAACCTTCCAGAAGGCAGAGCCCAGCTTTATCCTTTGCTTCATTCCCCCCACCCTCATAGCACCCAACTTGGTTGGTTTCACAACAGCCTCTCCATAAATGTTACACATGTTACATGGAATGACACAGGAGTTTGACGTGTCAGCTTAAATGCCAAGAAGCCCTTTGAACTCAAGTGCACCTTACAGTAGTCTCAAAGAAAGTCCAATTTGGAATCAGACATCCACAGCAGGGCCATGACAAGGTACGATTGCAATTGATTCTTGTGGCAAAAGTCATCACATTCTTGTGCTTTTTGTTTGTTTCCAGAAAAAAATGATTGAGGAAAACAAAAATTGTTGTGTAGGTAGGTACCTTGCAGGGAGTCCAGTTTCTATATAATTGTCTTAAGAGTAATTGAAGCTGTCCTTTAACAACTCACAAATTATCTCCTGACAACTTGAAATAATAGACCTTTTTGTTAAAAGGAGAAAGCCTGTGGAGACCAAAGGTTGAACAGGTCTTTTCATCATGATAAATCACTGGTTAATGAGGTCACTATTGTTGGGTATTATAACCATTCCCTTTAATGCCATTACCTCCTGGTTGTAAAGCTGACACTACTAATGGTCTGCATTCTTTGAACTTTTCCACAATATTAACTGGCTTTTCTGAGCAGATGTTCCTTGGATGTGATTGCAAGAGGGACTACAATTCTGAGTCACAGAAAGGGCTTCAAGAAAGCTTATGGAATCCAGATAGCCTAGGCATTTACAGGAAGGCAGTAAGAGGCAACAGAAAAACAAGGATATAAGCTTTAATTCTGTGATAACAACATCAATTTGCTATTAAGCACTAGGGGTGATTCAACATGGCAATTAGCACTGGAGCAGTTAATGAACGCTCATTAATAGAAATCAGGTGATAGGTATTAATATTTCTATTACTCCTTATGCTTTACAATAGCATACATCATCTCACTTGATCCTTATAAAACTCTCTTAAGTTCTACATATAATTACCACCTTTATTTCTTTAAATTTTTAGTTATTGAATTTAGAGAAAGAAAGGAAGGGAGAGAGAAAGAGAAACATCGATATGTTGTCCCACTTATTCATGCATTCGTTGGTTGATTCCTGTAAGTGCCCTGACTGGGAATCGAACCTGCAGACTTGCATATCAGGATGACACACTAACCCACTGAGCTGCCTGGCCAGGGCTTTATTATTACCATTCTTTGATGGGGAGACTGAGAACCTGTGAAAAGTAGTTTTCCTAGGTCCTGTTAGATGTTATATGATGCAGAAACACTGACTCCAAACCTCGTGCTCTTTCATACAGTCATTGATACCAGGAGAAGAAATGACCTAATTCTGCATCAGACTCTGTTGTAAGCATTAATAGCCAGAGGTACTTCCTTTCCAATGACAAGTGCACGATAGAGTAGCTCTTCATTTGTGCTTGATGCCTGAACAAAAATAGAACTATATTAGTTCACAACAGAAGATTTTAGTGATCTGTTACATAGAGAACAGAGGCCCAGAGGCAGGCAACTTAGCAATACTCAAAACCAAATAATAAATTAATAATCATCAATGTCATATTCGCGATTCTAAGGGCAGAATAGCTTCCAGAACACATCTGTAATTTTTAAATCACAAAATCTCTCTTGATTTATTTTTGCTGTACTGTTGTTTTGCCTATGTAGGTCAAAAATGAAAACTTGAATTCATAATCTAGATCAATAGCTCATATGAAATGAAATATGCACCTTGCCTTCCAAATATGCACAATTAGTATTGTGTAGTATGTATGCCAGCTTTATTAGCATGAACATCCTATTAGCATCCTATTCAACATCCAATGTCCACTGCTTCTGGGAAGAAAGAGAAGCAAAGGAACGATGCAATTGCAATCATGAGAGAGCTAATAGGCACTTAATAAATACGAGCTGAATGAAACTGAAAAATGTGTATAACTTTATACCGTAATTGTTTCATAAAAATTTGAAGCATTGAAATAATTTAAACGTTTCACTGTATGAGTTGTTGAGAAAGAACTTTTCTCTAGGGAAATGAATCGAGAATCACTCCCCAGTATTTGCTAAACTTTCCCCTCACCATCAGTCATTGCACAGGCAGCTTCAGCCACTCTCTGCTCCTTCTGTCTTTTTTTTTTTTTGTATATTTTCTGAAGCTGGAAACGGGGAGAGACAGTCAGACAGATTCCCGCATGCGCCCGACCGGGATCCACCCGGCACGCCCACCAGGGGCGATGCTCTGCCCCTCCGGGGCATCACTCCACTGTGACCAGAGCCACACCAGCGCCTGGGGCAGAGGCCAAGGAGCCATCCCCAGCGCCTGGGCCATCTTTGCTCCAATGGAGCCTCGGCTGTGGGAGGGGAAGAGAGAGACAGAGAGGAAGGAGAGGGGGAGGGGTGGAGAAGCAGATGGGCGCCTCTCCTGTGTGCCCTGGCCAGGAATCGAACCCAGGACTTCTGCACGCCAGGCCAACGCTCTACCACTGAGCCAACCGGCCAGGGCCTGCTCCTTCTGTCTTGAGTCCAGCCAACCCAGTCTGGGTTTATGTCACTTCGGAGAGGACATTAATGAAATTCCGAGAGGAATAAAAGAGATTTTAAAAAGGAAGAAGCAAGAGAATGTTTATATTCAGCACACTGGACACTCATTAAGGGCAGTAACTGTAATTTTATTTACTTTTCTACCTGGCTGATAGAAGGCACTCAATACATATCTATTTAATAAATACATAAAAATACAAATTCATGAATAAAAACTTTACAATATGCACTATAGAGAATGGCTTGAATACTTTTCCACTTCCCTTCTCAAAGCTAGTTCACTTCAAACACTTAAATTGTTCTTATAACCTCCATGGGTCAATTAAGTGGGGAAACATTTTGCCTATTTTGACAGACGAGAAAATAGATTCACAGAGCAGGCAGCAAATTGCCTAAAAAAGAAATACTGATTTCAAAAGGTAGTCACCATTTCTTAAAACTTGCAAAAGGGAGCCTGTTCAAAATGAAATTGATCAAGTTAGTGCCTGAAGAGGCAGTCCTGGTTGTGTGCGAAAAGGAAAGAGATTTCCTTTGGAAAAAGAGTCAACATCTTCCGTTTTGCACAACAAAGGACAAAACAAGGTATTGAAACATTAAGTTAATCTCCCCAGTGCTTTGTTCTGAATCACCAAAGACTCTGAAATAGGAGAAAAACTCTGGGTGTCTGGAATCTCATATCAAAGCCCTAATAAGTAGCTATTTTTCACTTCTTTTTGAGAACACAACCCTGGACCCACAGGGGGGATTAGGCAAATGTTAATTAGTAAGGCTTAATTTCCAAGCCAAAGCTCAAACCAGGCCTTTTCAACATTCAGAGGAAATCTGAAAAAAAAGAAAAAAAAGTCAGGAACACTCCAGGATGTTTTGAACTATATGGATATTAAGTCCTGTATTAGTAAAACAAAAATTCTGCTTAATTTCCTTTTTCACCACAGTCAGGTATCATAGAGAGTCTGAACTGGAGATTAAACCTCTTCTCTCACTATCCGAGTTTACAGAGCCTCAATGATTAAATGAACTTGAATTAGGAGATTCTGAGAACCTCGGGACAGGTCAGTAGAGAGACACAAAGAGAGGGTGACAATTTACATTTCCCTTGAACTCCAACAATCTTGTATTTGTTAGCTTTAGCTGATATAGTTATCCCCACTCTAGATGAGGAAAACTGAGGTTCTGAGAAGCAAAATGAGAGCTTAGCATATAAACCTATTAGGTGAAGACTCCTGCCTCTCTCTTCCATTATTCTGGAATCTCTCCTGACAGATAGCTCAGTTTAATGGTCATCAGGATGGGGTTACAATGTCTGCAGTGCCTTATCATACTCTAGTATAATTGTGCGATAGTACGGATGAGCCAGGCAGTTTAAACTATAACTCCAGGGGGTGGTCTGGTCAGTTCACAGGTTGTCAAGAATATGCTAGCCAGGAGTGGTCAGCTTAATGCTATCTCAGAAATGATACACTCCAGAGAGGACCAAGGCATTCTTGGGCAATAGTTCACCTATTGCTAATTGGCATACTGGGTGTCAAAAAGAGGACATTACTAGTAAAACTAGTATCCTGAAAAATAATATACATGTTAGAAAATGGGCTCTTGTTGGTGAAATGAGAGCCATTCAAGAATTAGAGATGGCTAAAATAGTTTAGGGACCCTTCCGATCCTTACATGAACAAGGTATAAGAATCCACTGAACCCTGTATTTTGGACTCTCTAGGAATGGCACCCGGGGACAAAGAGGAAGAGATCCAATGACTCTGAGAAGTTTGCCTTCAAGGAGGGGCAGAAGAGCCACCGGTACATCACCCATCAGAGCCTCCTGGACCCACCGCTGTCGTCGTCTAGTGCCTACCTTAGCCATAACTTTGTGCCAATCTTTAGAATAAATTCTGACCTTCAACCTCTTAATCTAAGGTATTCAGGGAACCTTAATCTAAAGTGTGGGACTCAAGCATCATCTCTGTTTGTGCTTATCTAGTCCTGACCTTGGGCTGTCGAGGTTTGATAACTTGGCTTCTGCCTTCTTCCCTGTGACTTGGTCACTTGGCTACCTGGATGAGTATCCTCCAGTCCTAAACAGTCATACCAAACCCAGGGTTTGGGTCCTACTGTTGAGACACAGGCCAGTGGGGGAGGTCCCTCTAGGATAGTCTAATCTCCATCAGTTTGCCCAAGATGGTCCCAATTTATGCCTGTTGACTCAGTGTCATTATTAATAGCATTCCTTTTCACTTTTAAAAGTGTCCTCATTTCCCTAAGAAATTATCTGGTCACTCTGCCCGTGAGAGACAATAACCTCTTCCTCAGCAGGCCATTTCAAACACTTAACAAAGGCCTTGACAGGGAGATGGGGTTCAATATGTGTTCGCTGAAAGAATGAAAAAGTAATGACAGAATATGTCACAGTGTGTCACCTGGGACCAGTCTTCTTTGTGTTTACTACTGCTGGTCTGATTTGCAAATACCACTTGCCCTGACTTTCCAATACATTCTTATTTTTCCTGCAGCCATTTAAATGAATTGAACACATTCAGTATGATTAAATCCATAATCCAAAGTGATAAAAGATTCCAAAGCAAAACTTTATGTGCAATCTTTGGAAGATCCTAGGGAAACAACTCATCATTTAAAAAACTGGTACATAAAGAAAAAGGAGTAAGCACCCATCCTGCCTTTCTCATAGGACTGACTGCATCTCACCTTAATCCATCAGTTGCTAAAGGGAAGTTTATAAAAGTGCATCAGCTAGTAAGTGAAGACTGTGTAATATATTTAGAATATCAACATTTTGCAAACCCTAAAGAAATAATGAGTTTAGAGCAACGATTCTCAAATGAGGAAATTATGCTGGTTAGGGGATTGTCCTACCTGGGGAAGGGGTGCTATAGCATCTATTGGGTAGTGGCAGGGATGCTGCTAAACATCTGAAAATGCACAGGTCAGTCCCTCACAACAAAGACTGGACTGACTCAAAATGTCATTAGTGCCGAGGATGACAAACTTCACACTCTAGGCAATGATCTTTGATGGTTACACACACCACAAAAAGGGAGTCAATCCGCCAGGATGTGCCTGCTGGTGGAAGTACACCACACCTCCTAGGGAGAAATCATGCCAGAAAATCAATCCTTAGTCTGTTCAAACATCTAGTTCAGTGGCTCTCAGACTCTAGGGTTCATTTCAATCACCAGGTGCTTGATAAAACACACTGTGCCGGGACCCTCAACCAAAGCTTTTGATTTGATAGGTCTGGATGGGGCCCCAAAATCTGTATTGACAGTAAGTTCCCAGGTGTTGATGTTGCCAGCTCAGGACCACGGTTTGAGATATAGTGACAATTTAAAAGGAATACAGAGGGCAAAGGAATATGTTAATTCACTATCATATTGATCCATTGTATTTTATTATACTATGGGAATTCATAATATTGTTCTCTCCACTTTTTTATAGGTTTAAATTCTTCCATGATTAAAAAAAATGAAAAAAAATTGTAGAAGAAAATTTAATAAATAGGAAACAGTTTAAGTTATATTAATAAGAGAAAAATATATACTCATAGGAGAAAGAAACTAAGGGGAAAAGCCTGATATGTTAATTTTCGATGTTTCTGTGTGGTAGAATTATGGCGATTTTTACAAACTTCTTTCTGCTCTCCTATTTTTCAGCATTAAAGACGCACTTTTTTTATTTCAAGAGAGCTATAAAAATTGTGCTGTGTTCAGTCTTGTGAACTATTATTGTAAGAATCTACTTACTATATCTGTGTCTGTCCTCTAGTGTCCTCCCTTGCCTCCTGGGGGGTCTTCTTCCCAGATACAGCCCTTTGCAGGCCACGGCAACCTGCCGTGAGTACCTGGCAGGCCTAAGCTAGATGCATGAAGTGACACAAAGTGACTACCACACCAGGCATGACAAGAACTCTAAGATAGTGCCACTGGGGTTGAATGCTAAATTAATTAAACAAGGAAGCCATTAGACTGAGGCAGTTCTAATGTCATGGCAACTACGTAATTGGAGACCTATAAATGCCTCAAGGTAATAAAAGCAATACTTAAGGATGATCAGAAATAGCCATCTCAGCTTTAAGCTGTAGCCAATTAAATATATATATATATATATATTTTTTTTTTGGCTTGGCATCTGCATCTCCTTTATAAAAGCCTTTCCCCTAGCTCCTTTTGGCAGAGTACTCCTAACCACGTCAAGGTTAGCACTATCCCATTTGAATGGATTTTTGTTCAAATAAACTTAAAAAAAATGTAATATGTCCAGGTTGTCTTTTAACAGGAGGTAAAGACCATGTTTCTCTTGACAAAAGAAATCAGGACAGGCTGCATGGAGTAGGAGGGGCCATTTGAATCAGAACACGAAGAGAATGCAGAATATTGTGACAGACGGAAAGGAAGTAGACAGGGCAGATGAATGAAGAGGCTGCTGGCAATAGAAGCCACAGGGGCAAGGGCAGAGATGTGGAATCAGGTGAGCGCACAGCCTGCTGGGCAGGAGCTCAGGAGCCTGGGAAGCTTGAGGAAGTTGTAGGAGGTTGACGGGGGACACTTTGTGAAGGGCTAAGAGTGCTCACCACAGCTTGTCTAAGTGTTTTGTTTTTTCAAAGAACTTGCCTTATTCTGGACGTCTTCCCTATACCGCTGCCTTGCATAGATCTGGTTAATGCAGGCTCTTTTCTACTTTCCTTTCCCCTTAACCCCCAGTATGGACCATACTGTCCTCAAATAGGTGAGTATATTAGTTTCATTCCACAAAGCTGCTGCAACACTGCCCACAAATGCATAGGGTTCCAAGTTGAAGGACAGACTGAAGAGATTGCAAGGGCAGGTGCCTTCTGTCATGTCCTTCTCAGCCTGCAAAATTCCTGACCAAGGCCACCAGCTGTGAGCCTCCTCCACTGAGGGGTGAGACAGCCCAGGCACCCCTCATATATTGGGTTTCTAAGTGAAAGAGGTAAAATTTGTAAAGAATGCTCATTTCATGTGCAATGATTAGCACAAAATTGCTCCTTTGTCTCAGCTGCAAGAGCAGACAATGGTGCTGAGACTCCTGGCTGGGGAGATTGTCCCTCTCCCTTTCTCCACCCTTAGCTCAGCAAGCCACGCCACACAAAGACTCCAGGAAACCAGGATCAACCAGACTTCCAACCGGAAACATTAGACAGCAGCCCTCTGGTCCAAACTCCTTCATCTTAGGGTAAAAGTATAAAATAGGACCTGGAGACTTAGATGGGACAGAAACTATTCCTCCCCAAAGTGTGGTTTCTGTGTTCCTTTGGGAATAGGTGAAAATACCAGACATTTCATTCACTCACTTAGTCTTTTGCTGTTTATACAGAGGCTGCTGGGTCACAGCCCAGACCCCTGGCTTCTGAGAAAGAGATGAGACACAGCAAATTGAGTCATTGCTTTTTCCAAGAAGAATATGGGAAAATTCACCAGGCTGATGATGCTGAGATTGAAGTACACGTATTTGATTCTTTTTTTTTTAAGTGAGAGGAAGGGAGATAGAGAGACAGACTCCACATGTGCCCTGACTGGGTCTACCTGGCAATCTCCATCTGGGACTGATGCTTGAATCAACTGAACTATCCTCAGCGCCCAGGGCCAGTGCTCGAACCGATCAAGCCACTGGCTGTGGGAGAGGAGGAGGGAGAGAAGGGGGAAAGGGAAGGGAAGAGAAGCAGATGGTTGCTTTTCATGTGCGCCCTGACCAGGGATTGAACCCAGGACATTCACACACCGGGCCAACACTCTATCCACTGAGTCCACAGGCCAGGGCTGTATTTGATTCTATAATACACAATGTTCTACATTTTAATCTCTCTCAAATGAGGATAAGTCCTATAAATGGCAGAATTTTTTTTTCTTGGTGGCACATAAAATATTGGTATCTCCAATATTTGAGGGTGTCTTGAATTGGATACAAATTTTATAGTAAAAATCAATGACAGGGTGTTCAAAAACGGTTGATTCTAAAGTTCGTTTTTTGAATGGGCTGTGGTTCTTCAGGAACCAGAGCGTAGGGCTTGTGGCCTGTGCTGGGGATTTTGATGGAATTGGTTTTTGTATAGAAAAACAAAAAAGCCTTGTATTCACAAACTCTGTCCATCTTAGAGGAACTTTCCTCCCCAACCCAATCTTCCAAAGGAATACCTTCCAGGAGGCAGACTGGTGTTTTATCAATCTGAATATGAGATTGTGTGTTTAAAATTCCCTAGGTATTTCTGGTCCCTAACAGAATGCCTAGAAATAGAATCAATCTTAGACAGACAGACTTGGTTTTTTTTTTCTTTGAATATATACACCCTGACCTATTGATGTTACCCCATTAACATTAATAAAAATTTATTTATAAAAAAATACTACAACTTGACACTTTATAGAGGCTAAAACCAAAATTCAAAATTTCATAAAGATATATTAAAGCCATTTTAGACAATTCAAGATCTCATTGACAGAACTCATTTAAGGTGGCAGTTTGCTATAGTGTTACTGTTCCCACAGGATATCATCTCTTCTCAATTTCATCTGAAGATTATGGACTTGCATTAGATGAAAGCTTCTGTTCTTCTGAAGAGAATTATTTAGGAAACTTTTTCTGGGGCTGTTTTTTCTGTTCTTTGATCGTTGAGGGCTGCTATCTTCTCGAACATCTGAAGCTTCACTCATCTTTGAGTTCTGAACTTTTTGCTGCAGTTTATGAACACTGTCTTTTTTTTTTTAATTTTATTTTTTTAATGGGGTGACATCAATAAATCAGGATACATATATTCAAAGATAACAAGTCCAGGTTGCTTCATTAGTTTGGAAATCTGCTCTCCTTTAATTTCCATTTTCTTGACTAAATGCTCTAGTTCACATTCTATATCTTCACAGATTGAATGGCTTTCAGTTTCCTTCATTTGATTCAATAGTTCTTGGTGCTCTACAGTCATTTGGGTCCAGCTCATCTTGCATTGCCATCAGAAGTTCAGACAAATTGTCACCAATGGAAACAGAATTTTCTGAGTCAGGAAGCACAGCTTTCCACTGGGAAGTTGTTCTAAGAGGCTTATAGAGACAACTAGGCTCAGTAACTTCAGCAGGTTTCTGAAGACTATGTTGCCTATAATGCTGTATCATCAGCAGAAGGTTTTGCATACTTGCACTGGCAGACTTCTCAGTCACCATCGGCACTGATCCAAACTTTGAATAAATGTGCTGAGGTGGTCCTCTTTTTAAACACTTCATTTTCTTTGAAGATTTCTTCTTTTCCTTAAATCGTTTTGGATTTGATATGGAAGTCATTAAAATTCTATTGACTTCAAGCCCAGTTTGAAGCTCTGAAGCTTTGTCTTGAAATAGCTTATGCTGATGTTCTTCTTCCTTAAGTTTTTCCTCTAAATATTTAATCTTGTCCTCAGGAATTTTCTGAGTTGTTGCAAGTTTAAAACATCCTTTTTCTAAGACATGAAGCATTTCAAGTTTTGCTTGCAGCTTCATATGATCTTGTTCTTTTTCCCTTTGAAGCTGAGCCTGTTGTTCTAGGATCATATTCTTCTCTCGCTCTACATTGACAACCATTCTCTTCGTATATTCTAGTTGCTTCTCTAGGAGTATACAGCAAGACTGAGCTGAGCTTAATTGTATACTTATATCTTTTTTCTGCTTTATCAGGTCCTGGTGTACCAGATTCCTCTCATTTTCCAAGGCCTATTTATACTGCGCTGCTTCTCTGGAAAGAAGGTTCAGGTTGTCTTCAGCTTGTGTTCTCTCTAACTCTAAATGATGAATCTTTTCCTGAAGAGTTTTTAAGGCTAAAACAAGAGCTTGGCTATTAGGACTATGAAGCATTTTAGGAGCAGTGACTTTAAAGGTCACAGAGTGGTTTTTCTGAGATAATTCATCATTCCGGGTGAATGATGGAACAAACAATCTTTCTGGAGGTTTAAGATAACTTCCTACAATACTATGTGTCAATTCAGAATCCATTACATTCTGCTCCACGTGCCCTCGGACTTGGACACCGGTCCTTCCCACGCAGATTACTGGAGTCCCTGGACTATAGAGGACAGCTGTAGATGGCTTCCCCTCCAAAATCTTTTTCTTTTAATTTTCCATTGATTTAATAGAGAGAAAGAAAGATAATCTTCAACTCCTTGTTTCACTTAGCTCCATTTAGTTATGTACTCATTGACTGCTTCTCCTGGGTGCCCTAACCCGGTGGCGCCGCAACCTTTGGTGTGCCTGATAGATGTTTTATCCGCTGGTCTACCCGCCCAGGGCCTCCTCCTTACTTTTCTTTCTCATCCAGTCCACAGAATCCAAACGTCAAGGTACCGAAAACATCCCCCCCAACACCCCCCCCCCCACCCAGACTTGGCTTTAAATTGCATTCCTGGTACCTATCATCTGCTCCCTCCCACCTTTTTTTGAAGCTTCACGTAAGCTGATTCGTAAAAGGTAGATGACATTTCCTCTCTGAGGTTGCTGGGGAGTAAATGAGATAATGCATGTCATGTAGGACATGCTCAATAAATGTTACTTCCCTCTTTATATAGAATTATATATCATACTGGACATATTGCTCCTAAAAATCTCATTCAGTCTACAAAGCATGCCCATCAGGTCCAAGAAACTGTTAACTTGAGCAAGGTCACACCTCTGGTGAAAGTGACAGAGCTGGGGTTTCCAAACCATCTAGTGCCCTATTTTCTCTACAACAGCCAACTCCATCACAGGCCACAGCCCTACACTCTGGTTCCTGAAGAACCACAACCCATTCAAAAAATGAACTTAGAACAAACAAATCCAGAGAATGGCATTAAAATGGCTAGGCTATTTATAAGACATTGATTGATTCTAGTGAACATCTGTGTGAGTTACTGTGTCAAAAACGCAGGGGTCATAATTAGCTCTGATATGATGCGATGCCTGTGACCCTCTCCCCCTGACATCCTCTGGGGGCCACCAGCTCTGGCCCGACGCAGCTGCTCTGCTACCCCAGTTTGCAGCTATATTGACACAGCCATTTTCATGGTAGGCCTGTTGTAAATTTGTTGTTACATGGTGCGTCTGCCCCAAATTGCACGGTGTACGTAAATTTTTGTGTGTGTGGCGGGGCTGGCACGGGGATTGGGGGGGTTACCGGGGCTGAATGGAGCGTGTGATGGGGCAACCCGCAGGAGACCTAACCCTGATAAATTGTTTACTTGTTAGTGATGGGGCTCAAGAGTGGGCCGGGGGCTGCAGGCTCAGCGGGACAGACGTAGAAGGTGGACCCACGCCAATTACCAGCCATTGTGGTGTCCCACCCCATGATTGACAGCAATGTCTCCCCTCTCACCATGGGTCCTTTTACTATCCCAGACCCAACACAAGCCCCACTGAGCTAATACCATGGTGTCTTCAATTTCCTCTGCTGCCAGCAAAAATTAACCTAGGCCTCCAGCCTGCAGAAGACCGAAGGCCTTTATTTTAGTATGCGTTTTCCCCCAGTTTTTCAAGGGTGAGGTAAAAAATAGAGGTTGCTAAGGCCAGCGGGGCAACAAAGGAAGCAAAGGGACAAACATTATCTTTGGATGACTGACTTCAAAGTTAATGATCTTCCCCACTGAATTGTGCCCTCCGCTCCTCAATGAGGTCTTTGCCATCAGATAAAGAAGCGCCTCTTTAATCCACTAACACTTCTTTGTCCCTTTGTGGCAAAATGATCATTTCATCAGTTTCGGGTACTTTCTGCGCGGAGAGGTTTTTAGCCTGAGTGATTCAGAGGAGGGGAGACAGAGAAGGGTATTTCTCTACTTCATTTTTCCTCAAGTGACGGCTGAATAACTATGCAAAAAAATTAAGGCATAATGACCCAGCAACAGTGACAAAACCTAATTAGTCACGGAGGCCACAGGGTAATGAGCCGCAAAACCCGGCTCTTGAGTGTGTAATAACTGTATTTTCCTCCATTTCTTCCCCTTTAGTCACAGCCTTGTGTGGCATTTTTAACAAACTAAAATGGCACCAGATGCAACAGGGTTCAGACATTTTAACTTGAATTAAGAAACCATATGTTCCGATAAGTCATGGTCTCTTCTTTCCCACAGGCTGGGTCCTCCATCTGTGGGGTAACACTCTGGCAATGAGGAAGTGATGACCGCTGGGACAACTGGCTCATGAAGGTGACAAGGTGTTGGGTTTGGGAGGGGGCCTGCACCCCCCCTTCCTGCACAGAGGTCCCAGTTCCCGCAGGATCCAGGCCATTCCAGCTGTGGGGCCCGTGTATGCTCCCCTGGCACTGCAAGAATGAGAGGCTTCAGTAGGAAGAGACAGTGGGAGGAGACAGAGGTCGGAAGGACTCTGTGTCCAAATAATAGAGTCTGGGATGCTGAAAATTGCCTTTAACCCTTTATGACAAGGTTATCTACTTTCAAGAGGTCTAGGCACACATTAGCCAAGTCTGAGGCTCCCAGAAATCTTGGGGTGTAGGACATGTTATCTCTGTCTTTGTGAGACAGAGCAACCAAGGATCAGGGAGGTTAGAGATTAGAAGCCACATCTGTGACCATCATCCCAGGTTGTGTCCTATGTCCGTTGTCATGATTATTACTGTTAATAATTTCCTCTTAAAGTTAGGAAAATATTAGAGGGTGGGAAATTTATATATCATAGTTTGGCATGATATCTCTCTTCGACCCCGAGATCCAACGTCAGTGAGGTAAAATGTCATTAATGCATCATTTTTATTTTGAGCAGGGCCTTGTCCAAAAGCATTAACGTTTATCTCTCTTATAATCCCACGATTGTTGTTTCACTTCGGGCCGTCGCCAACTTTGGGGCCGTGATTGGGCTTATGAAATAACTGGCATTACATGTGGTCTTTGTTCATTAGAGACAAGAAGGCTGATTTTTCTTTTGCCGTTCTCCATACCCAGCAGACCAAGAAAAAGTCTCCCCAAGATGAATCCAAGTCCCGCTGGACATCAGTAGGGACCTTACTTCCTCCTGAGCCTCTGGCCCTGGCATCTCAAAGGGACTCTTGACCAAGGAGTCTCGTGAGGAATATGGAACACAGAATCAATCAGTGAACACAGACACAGGTTTGGACAAAGACTGCTCCCTCCTTGGGGGTATTTTAAAGTAGCATGCATTAAAAAAATTTTTTTCAGCGTCAATTCTCTCCCTATAACAGAAACACATGAAATGAAAACATAAGCAAAAAAATAATAAAAACAAAACCAAAAAACTTAGGACTGACTGTATATTTTAGGGATTTGTATAATATAAATTATATTTTTAACTCCCCATAGAATTCTGACACAGCAAAGGACTGGTGCCTGGGACTGAGTAACGTGACAGCTCTTTGTCTCCCTGATCCAGGACCAGCTGCATAATTTGCTGGGCCCAGTACCAAACGAGAACGTGGGGTCCCTTGCTCAAAAGAAAAAAAATTAAGAATTAAGAATAATTCTTAAGCATTATTAAGAATTTCAAGATGGCTACGGCAGAGCATTAAAACAAGTGCAGGGCCCATCTAAGCACCTGTGCAGTCACACACCCGACACAGCCGTTAAGCCAGCACCACCAACACTGCTGAGGCATCAGCGCCCGCGTGGTAAAGACACACACGAGACACTGTGAACACTTCAGCTGAGGAGGCCCCCAGCATTATTCCAGCTTCTCACTCAAAACTGTTCAAAGTTGCCTCTTTCTTCTCTAAACTTTGAACTTCAGAAAGTCTACTTTAGAGTCTCAGAAGTACTGTATGTAAAATGGGGAGTTTCTCGATGCAGACAATGCCATTTCTTCTTGACTCTTCTCCAAACTTTCATCTATTCTAATGCTGGCAAGCTTGGCTGCCCTGTTCATTGGGCCTTTTCCTGCACTCAAGTCAAGTCATTATCCTCTTTTTATATACTGCACTTCGTGCCCTTGTGAACCTGTTGAAAAATAGTGAAAGAGAGTTGAAAAGTACCACTGACTCCTAAAAATAGTGCTGACTAGGAGGCAGAAAGGGGGAACTCCGGTTTTATTCAGTGCTAAAGATAACACCACCAGAATGATAGACTCCTCCGAATTGTTTGTCCCCACTGGCCATTGTCCCTTGGGCACTGAATGAGCCTCTTAGCAGCTCTTGAGCGCCTGTCACAGGTAGGCACCCAACAGAGATAATTCCCAGCCTATGCTTGACTGCCCCTTTATAGACACTCACTCATGGCTCTGAAAGGCCTCAGACGCTGTTGAATAAACTCCTACTCGCTTCCATAAACTTTTTCTCCCACTGAATTTTCCGGGGATGTGAGCAGCTTCCCAGCCTCGCCAGAGGATGCTTCTGAATGCACTCCTGTTCTGAATCAAAGCCTGACAGCCAAGCTTCTTTCCAAAACAAGGAGAAAAAAACTTGGGGCCAACAGTCCCCAGGAGAATCTCTGCTCATTCTTCTGCAGGTGAAGGCCAACCCCCAGCGGCTCTGGCCTTTGTCCGGCTCTTCGTATAGGTTTATTTATTTGGGTTGCAGGAGACTTTTTTTTTTTTTCTGTGAATGAAAAAAGTTTGTCTTTTTTGGTTTTGAAAAAACAAAGACATGAAGACACTGGGCATGCTTGTCCTCAGAGCCCCAGAAGAGCATGGCTTTAGAGCTGTACCAAGTTGGATTTGAAGCCAAGCTCTACTGCTTACTCACTTGTGGGGCCTTGGGCAAGTCACTTGCCTTTCTGAGCCACATATTCTCATCTATACAATAGGGCTAACAATAATCTATCTCATAGGCTCTTTTTTTTCAAGGATTAAAACAGATCATGTATGTAAAGTATTTAGCATAATGCTCAGGAGGAAACAGAGCTCAATAAAAGGCAGATTTTATTACTATATGATTACTCTATTTTTCCTATGTTCTTTCTCTGATTTGCTAGATTCTAAACTGCCCTTTTATGCTAGTCCTTTGCTTCTGATGGACAGTTCCCACCTTCCATCCTGCTCTTTCTAAACTGGTTGCTCAGTTAAGGGGACACTACTTCCTCCTTCATACCTACAACCCAGCTCGTAAAAGTGTCCCAGGTAGACACAATTTGTTATATTTCCTCCTTCAAATAATGGAGTGGAAATGAATGTGACCTCCAAGCACTGTGTTAAGGTCAATGGGGCAATGGGCATGAGAATGCTTGGGAAGGAAATTACATGAAACTTTTTATTATTGCTCTTTTTATTCTATACTCCTTGCTCACCTTTAATTTCACTATGTGAAATAAACAATGTGGACACTTTGCTCCCCTTCTCCTTTTCCAGAAAGATTGAGACATCCATTTAGCCAGAAAGAGAAAAATGAGTCCGACAGTAGGGCTACCTCCTCTTCCTTTTCTATCCCTCCAGCATTTCCACTGAAATATTATTGATAGAATACACAAACTTTCAGTAGACCATCTCTGAGGTCTGTTTGAAATATTTAGCACCAGCAACACTTCCTTAGTGAAACCACATGGGATTTGATCAACATGCTGTTTAGTGTGTGGATCTTCAAAAATTAGCAGTGTTGGAGGCTAGAGGGGAGGCTGCCCCACTGAGCACATTAGCATTCTTTCTCTTAACAAGAATGTGCGTTTGTGCACAATTCTGGTTGTCCTCCCTGTAGCATTAGCACAAAGCTCCCTGAGGCAAAGTACTAGGAAAAGCTGTTCAAAAGAAATCCTGCACCAATTCTAACCCACCACTGTAAAGAGTCCAGGATTCTGAAACATCTTTCCTCTCAGTTTCATAAAGCAGAACTGCTTTTCAGTAACTTGCTTAGTCGTTCAGCAACCATTTATTGAACATCTACTTTGTGCCTGGTCCTGTGCTATGTGTGGCTATATAAAAATGAGGCAGGAACAGATCTCCATGGCCAATAACTCACTGTTTGGGTAGGACAGTGGGGCTATAGACAATTCTAAGACGTGGTTTTTAAAAATCCACTATGCCTGCCTGACCTGTGGTGGTGCAGTGGATAAAGCATCGACCTGGAAATGCTGAGGTCGCTGGTTTGAAACCCTGGGCTTGCCTGGTCAAGGCACATATGGGAGTTGATGCTTCCTGCTCCTCTCCCCTTCTCTCTCTCTGTCTCTCCTCTCTCTCTCTCTCCCTCTCCTCTCTAAAATGAATAAATAAAAAAATAATAAAAAATTAAAAAAAAATCCACTATGCCATGAAGAGGCACATGCCAATTGCCGTGGGAGTTCAGAGGAAAGGAATATTAATTCAATTTTGAAGAGTAGCGAGGAAAGAGGATAGGATCAGGAAAATCCTCTTGAATTGTATCTGAAAAGGTAAAGTTGTATTTGTCCTTGAGGAGATTGGCTAGGGCTGGAAAGGAGGTTTCAGGTGGAGAAACAGTCAAAGCTCGGGAGTGTGAGGCCAAAGGGCGAGTTCAGGAGCCAGGGACTTAGCACATGTCCATCCCATGTTCAAGCAGGAGTGAACTCTGAGACTCAGGTCCTTCCTCACCCACATCTTTAGCAGCTAGCAGGCTTGTGTAAAGCCACCTTCCTGCTCTTGGTTAGATTCCACAAATGTGCACCCCCTTCCAAAGTTGGCAGAGCTCCACCGGGAGTCCTGGGAAGCCAAGCCAGGGGGAGACTTGGCCCTTGTCCCCCAGGGCTCAGAGCTCTGCCTCTCAGTCCACTTCTTCCCTCAAGCCAGTGTGAACATCCTCTGACTGTACTGAAACTATCTATAGCTGTTATCATACATGAGATAGTCTACCTACATCTATAATTTCAAAAAAGCAATGTGTGCTCTATCAGGATATAAAGGAAAAATAAAAGGAAAATAATTCATAATAAAACAGCACATATTTCAATATGTAAATGCTTGAGGAAACTTAAACTAGTAGTTACGAGAGTTCAAAAATGTTCATCCATAGATAGAATTGGTAAAAATGCACTAGCTATAAAAGCAGTTCAACATAGCTGTATTTTGTTAGAGACTCAAATACCACAACCATGGGTGCTATCAGTGGGTGGAATTTCTGAAATGGTGAAAAATTCTTGGCCAAAGGACAAGCTAAACAAAGTATAATTGTCTTTTTTTGTGTGTGTTTTTAACAACGGTTGTTGCATTCCTGGTTAAAACTGTGAAAGATTACTTGTTCTCTATATGTAAAACAGAATTAGGTTTGAGCCTTGGATAATTATAAACAAGTTTTTAATC
The DNA here is from genome assembly GCF_036850995.1 of Saccopteryx leptura. Classification (NCBI taxonomy): domain Eukaryota; kingdom Metazoa; phylum Chordata; class Mammalia; order Chiroptera; family Emballonuridae; genus Saccopteryx; species Saccopteryx leptura. The sequence continues at coordinate 39,947,783 of NC_089503.1, forward strand.
TTGAACGTCTAGTGGAACATCATAAAATCCTGTGGCTAGTAGGAAAAGTACTCATTGCCTGGGACTGCACTGTGCATTGGGCAATACACAGGAAATGATAATGGTCAAATTAGTCATTCTGAGCAGACATCAAATACTATTCAGAGGAGAGCAAGAAAACCGTGGGTTCAAGTCACCAGGAAATTCTTTATAGTGTCAGAAAAAGAATGGACTTTGAAGTCAGGCAGACCCTAGATTCGGAATCTTAACATTGACTCTTCCTGCATGAATTTGGATAAGTAGTTCAACATCTCCGAGCCTGGTGTTGCCTACCTGTAGAATGGGGTTCATGATGCCTACATTGAAGGACAAGGAGGTGGATTAAATGAGATTATGTATGTAAAGTAGTTAGGAGAATACCTAAATCATGGTAGATGCTCAACAAATAATATCTGCTACTGTATAGAAACATAGCAATTTCAGCTGGCCTTAGAAGGATGGCTGAGGTAGAGGAGGGCAAGGTCATCAGAGAGTGGTGACAGGCCTGAGGGCAAGAAAACCTGTGGTGGGTTTTGGGGCAAAGTAAGCAGCTCAGTCAGGCTGGCAAAGAGGGTGGGAGTAGGAGGGATGATTGACAAGGTGGGCACATTTAAGAGTGTGAACCCTTGAATGCTTGGCTAAGGAGGCTGGTATTTATTCTTGCTGGCTAAGGGAGACAACGAATGTGGAGCTGTCCTAATGACACATAGGTTAAAGTCAGCTGCAGACACGCCCAGAGGAAGCTACAGCCCTAAACAGTCACGTTAGGTACCACATGCTTCCCACCCTGTTCTAAACCTCGGCTGATGTAAACTGACATGGCCTTGAACTTGAGAATATCCTGTCTAGTAACTGGTCACTTATGCTTAAAAAGCTTGCTAGCAAAATTGAGCTGGGCCAATCAGATACTTCCTTTGGGAATTTGAATAGAACAGACAGTAGCCACTAGAGCTGGGCAGAAAAATATCCAGGCAGACGTGGGGCTGGGGTATCTACTAGGGACTACAGGCACACTTAAAGTTAGGAGGAAGCCAGTTGATAGAGAGGTCACAGACTGAGTCAGACATGGACAGAAGCAGCAACATCATGATCAGAAACCGCATGGCGCATAAGAGAGAGACCAAGAGAGCAGTAACTATGGTACTGGCAGTTTCCTGGTTGCGGATTCAGTTATGCACACACTTACAAAAATTCCCCTTTTATTTTCTTTTTAGATAGAGAGAGAGAGAGACAGAGAGAGGGACAGTTAGGGACAGACAGACAGGAAGGGAGAGAGATGAGAAGCATCAGTTCTTCATTGTGCCACCTTAGTTGTTCACTGATTGCCCTCTCATATGTGCCTTGACCTGGGGGCCACAGCAGAGCAAGTGACCTCTTGCTCAAGCCAGCAACCTTGGGCTCAAACCAAAGACCTTAGGCTTCAAGCCAGTGACCTTTGGACTCAAGCCAGCAACCATGGGGTCATGTCCATGATCCTACACTCAAACAGAGACCCCGTGCTCGAGCTGGTGAGCCTGCGCTCAAGCTGGGGGAGCCCATGCTCAAGCCAGCAACCTCAGGGTTTTGAACCTGGGTCCTCTGCATCCCAATCTGAGGCCCTATCCACTGCGTCACTGCCTGGTCAGGCTAAAAATTCTCCTTTTCTTAAAGTTAATTGAACAGGTTCATGATTTCTTATCGCCCAAACTTCCCCAAGCACTGTGCTATTTATCTCTTCTCGAGGTTCCTGAAGAAAGTGATTCCAATTCTTTAAAAAAGTCTTATGCATATTAATATCTCCACTTTGGAGGCAGCCTCATCGTGGAGGGGACCTGCCACATTACAATCTGTGACATTGTAAAAAAGACAAAGGATGGATTCTGAATAAAGAATGTGATAATAAGCCCTAAGCTGCTTAATGTCCCCTCTTTCAACAAAATTTCTACTAAAATTATCAATAAAAATCAACCATTACAGGGGGAAAATTTATTTTTATTATCAGAAGGTAGGGAAAATGCCACTCATGTGCCCTTAATTTTAAGAAATTTCTGTAGATGATAGCACAATCAGTACCATATTTCTGGAGGGACCACCAATAAGCCGCATGGGGAAAAAGACTACCTGAGTTATAAACAGAAGAAATAACCCATTGCTTGCATCACTTCTTGGGAAAATTGGTGAAGGGACCGATTCAAGCTTCCTAAAGCCTCTAGAAGGGCAGGGTGCTATCATACAACAGGACTCCAGACCCTGTTGCAGCAGATCATACATGACACGAATGATGGTCTGCCAAACACACAGAAGACCTGCCAGAGGGGGTTCTGAGCAAGAGTGGTACTGCCGTTAGAGAAGAGAACGGGTGAGGTGAATTCAGACAACTGCACCCAAGACAGAAACCCTCACACACAACAGCAATGATTCCTGCTTATACACTGCTGGTGGCTGCTGACTTCTCCCCAGGAGATGAAGCTATCTCTAATCTGTGAAAGAATGACAGAGACTGTAGGTTGCTCTCATAGCTCTCCTCCTCTTTCTAAGCAGTGAAATATTTAGTGGGAGCACATTGCTGCTGAGAATATAATGTGTATTTCCCAGCCTTCTTTGCAGGTAGACTTTAGTCATGTGACTAAGTTTTGGCCAATGGAATGTCAGGGGAGGTATCCTATGGCAGCTTCCATAAACCTCCCTGAGTCTCTCTTTCCTCCTCTCCACCATTGTTGTAGTAATATAATGTTATAGTAATTAAATATATAAAAAACAAAAATATGGAAGATATATAAAAGTAATTAAAATAATTATTAAAATTAAATAAAGTTATGCCATTTGGATAGGAATTAATATAGTAGGTGCAGATGTGATAAACAGACTCTGACTTTTGAGCAGGGCCCAGTTAGTGTGTGTGTGAAGTTATACATAGATAAGAAGTGGCTTGATGTCATAACTTTGTAAGTTAATGTAAATAAGAACATCTTAAAAAGTAGTTTGATGTAAACATTTCAGTAGATTAGCATAAAAGGGGTTCCCTGTGAGAGACTCCCAAAAAGATGGTTTGACGTTATAATCCTGTAGATTGACACCTGTTAGAAGGCATTGGCCAGAAAAGGTACTAAAGCTGAGGGGCCCCCTGCTGTGGTAGTCGCCCAGACTCCACTGAGAATGGGAGCTCTGACTAAAGACAGCCAAGAGGAGCACGCCGACAGGACCCCCCGTAAGCTGTACTCAGGCAAGCCAAAAGGATTTGTAATAAACTGTCTGTGTGATTGTTGCAACTAACTCTGTGTTGATCTCGTGCTTTTCCTCTGGTGGCAGTTAGTGTCGGCAGTGGTCCCTAACCCCCGAGCCGCAGACCGGTACCGGTCCATGGGCCATTTGGTACCGGTCCATAGAGAAAGAATAAATAACTTACATCTTGATGCTTGTCTCGGTAACATGACACATTTATCTGTCCCACCCTCAAGGCCGGTCCGTGAAAATATTTTCTGGCATTAAACCGGTCCGTGGCCCAAAAAAGGTTGGGGACCACTGAGTGTTGGCACTTATCAGTAGCATCCTCATAGCCGCCTCAAGAGTAGTTCTCGAAGAGGCTGCCAGCCCTGCTGATAAGCAGGAGTGTCCCACTGCACGGGGAAGTCGAATCAGGGACACCTGGTCGACATAGAGCTTGGGCTCTACTGGGACATCCATCCTACTACCTGGAATGTGGATGGCTGGCTGGCACTCTATCTTGGACCATGGAATAGGGAACACACCTTTAAGATGGCAAAGCTATAAGGAGCTTGTGTCCCTGAGGAATTGGAGAGAGCTACCTTACCAGCCCTAGGTTGATTATCTCTGGATTTTTATATAAAAGAGAAACAAATAGAATAATGATATAACTTAGGTGTGTAGTAGACTATACCTTCTAGACAGGTATAAATACACTCTGATGTTTGCACAATGACAAAATTACCTAACATATTTCTCAGAAACGTGTCCCCATTTTTAAGTGGAGCATGACTGTATGTTCAAGTCACCCATCTTTTTAAAATTTCTGCAGTTTGGCCCTGGCTGGTTTGCTCAGTGGATAGAGCATCAGCCTGGCATGTGGATGTCCTGGGTTTGATCCCCAGTTAAGGCATACATGAGAAGTGACCATCTATTTCTCCCCCTTTTCTCTTTGTTCCCCTCTCATAGCCAGTGGCTTGATTGGTTTGAGCATTGGCCCGGGCACTGAGGATAGCTTGGTTGATTCAAGCATCAGCCCCAGATCAGGGTTGCCGGGTGGATCCTAGTCAGGGTACATGCTGAAGTCTGTCTCACTATCTCCTCTCCTCTCACTTAAGAAAAAAAATTTCCTGTGATTCTTCATCCTCCATTCGGATCACATCAGTTATCTCCTGTCCCAGACATAATCCCCAAAAGAATAGACACACTCACTACCTCTATGTTCTCACTTCCCAAGCACTGTTTTTTATTTATTTATTTATTTTTATTTTTTTTTGTATTTTTCTGAAGTTGGAAACGGGGAGGCAGTCTGACAGACTCCTGCATGCGCCTGACCTGGATCCACCCGGCATGCCCACCAGAGGGCGATGCTCTGCCCATCTGGGGCATTGCTCTGTTGCAACCAGAGCCATTCTAGCACCTGAGGCAGAGGCCATGGAGCCATCCTCAGTGCCCAGGCCAACTTTGCTCCAATGGAGCCTTGGCTGCAGAAGGGGAAGAGAGAGACAAAGAGGAAGGAGAGGGTGAGGGGTGGAGAAGCAGATGGGCGCTTCTCCTGTGTGCCCTGGCCAGGAATCGAACCCGGGACTCCTGCACGCCAGGCCGACGCTCTACCACTGAGCCATCCGGCCAGGGCCTGTTGTTGTTTTTTTAAGTGAGAGGAGGAGAGATAATGAGACAGATTCCTGCATGTACCCAGACCAGGATCTACATGGCAACCCCTGCCTGGACTGGATGCTCAAATCAGCAGAGTTGCCCTCAGCGCCTGAGGCCTACGCTTAAACCAATTGAGCCACTGGGTTTGGGAGGGGAAGAGAGAGAGAAGAGGGGAGGGCAAGAGAAGCAGATGCTTCTCTTGTGTGCCCTGACCAGGGATCAAACCCAGGATATATGTATTTCGGGCCAATGCTCTATCCACTGAGCCAAATGGCCAGGGCCAGGAGGGGGCTTTTATGTCATTATATTTTACTATTTACCACACAGGCATTAAACATTCTCATTAACATAATGAGATAATTTGCCGATAAATATTTAAACACCCAGACATTGGTTTCAATATCTCAACATATTTTTGGTCATAACCAAGGAGGTAGAGCAAAATATGACAACATTGGCTAATATTTTACAAGAAAATAATATTTAATTCTGCATTATTTATATAGTAGGCTGTGGTAGTAAATAGTATACCAGTCTCATCGACTATTCACTGGCCAAAAAGAGCCTGCCATTCAATTTAATTATGATAGGAAATGCTTTATTGGTGTAGTTTCAACATAGCCTTAAAATGTTGTGGGTGTTTAATCATGAATATGTGAAAAGCAACAGTACAACACTGGACTAAGAAAAGATAAAATACTAAACTGGTATATTTAGGTTAACTACACATATGTCACGTTCGTGTATTATATTCCTAACATAATGGCAAATGTTTAAATAGAAAAACTAGCAGTCCAAAAAATATGAATGTGCAAATTGTGAGGAAAACATTGCATTTAAATTTGCGTTCATTTTCGAGTTATGGTACTAGCTCAGTATAAACACTAACAGGAAAGATATTTAGCAGGAAGACTGGAAATGACCTCTCAGGCCAGAGAGCCAGTCACTGCACACTGTTCCATAGCTTAGCAAGCGTTTCTGATGACCCAGAGCTTCTAACACCTTCTATCCGTCCTCCGTCCAACAAGGGAGGCTGCAGGCATGCTTCCATCAGTGGTAAGAACAGGAAAGAAAACCTGAACTAGCAACATTTTCTTCCTTAGTTTGGCACAAAGGTCCTTCTTATTATTATTATTATAACTTACTAAGAATGTTTTCTGAGTCAGGTTGAATAAACACTGGAAAGAATAGCAACCCTGCATACAATACAGTGGACAAGGCCTGATGGGGGTGAGGAGGACGGAGATGCAAAGACCTGACCCCGGAGACCAGGTTCAGTGATGCAGATCCGCTTTATTCAGGAAGTAAGCAAGCTTATGTAGATGGGTTCAGCCAATAGGATGTTATGGTAGAGCAAATGGCCAAAAAAGGTCAGAGGGCTGCCCGGCTGGCGCTGAGTCATTTCTGCACAGCCAGCGAGCTTCCTTTTTGGATGTGCCCAGGAAGGTTCTGGGAGCTGGAGTATTCTCACAGCATTGCGTCAGCTACAGCCGCTAGGTAAATGCTCTGCACTCTATCTATACGATACTAGGTTTAATTTTTTTTAAAAAAGTATGTCAGCATAATAAAAGGTACATACACAGTCATTCTACCAACCTGTATAGACAATACTCAGCAGAACACTCAGCTTGAATCAGATTCAAATTCTACACGGAGATTCTCTGGATTGTTTTCAATGTCTTAACTGCTTGGAAAGCAGAAATGCTTAATAATTACTGCAACATGTTTTTAATTGAAATGTTTATAAAAATAATGTCCCAACCTCTAAGTCTAAAGAATGTCAAGAATTCTATTAAGGATGTTAGAAGCATTGGGCAAAACCCTTGTTTTCAGAGTGCCATCTGCCCGGCAGGAGAAGATCTGAATACCCTGGATGATGTCAATCTGCGTAACTCCAGCCCCAAGCTTCCTGAATATGGACTGTTTAGCATGTTCATGTTAAAGTGAATGAATTAGACCATGGCTTGTCAATCTTCATATTACCTTCAGCTGAAAGGTTTTTAAAATTATTATTACAGAGATCCTTAAAAACATGCCAATGTACATTGTGAATTTCCAAAGGGAAGATATAATATGGTAATTTATCAAGAGCACAAAACACATTTTTCAAGTCATACGTATTAATGGAATACTTCCATAATGGGGAATTGTGTTCTATGGGACACTATTGGGAAACTCTAGCTATATTTTTCTTATGGGCTAACTTAATATGTTAATCTTTTGCTTACTTCAGAAAATAAATTGAGCCTCCCTTCCTGTGCTTAGACAAATATACATCACCTCCTTCTCTTTCTCTCTCAATCTCAATACAAGTTTCCAGGGGTTTGTCTATTTATTGATTTTATCACAGAGCTATTGCTTAACTGTAAGTTCTATCTCTCCTCTAATTTGGCAATTTCTGTTTCTATCTATATTATTTCTGTCTGTATCATTTAGTATCCTATCAGGAAAATAGGAACTACAGTAGTTATATGAACAAAGGAAATTTAATTTAAGGAATTAAATAAGTATTCAAAGACTCAAAGGACAGAAAGGGGCTCGGAGATGGCACAGAGCTAGTAAACACAGAAGCATGTCCCTTCCTCCTCCCCCAGCTTTCCAGTCCCCCTCTAATTCCTCCTCCAGCGGGCAAGGCTTGGGCTGGGTGTCCACATTGGATTAAGCAGCTGTAACCAGGCTGGAAGCAGGCAGTTCTTTGAGCTCCCTCTTCTAGACTGTGAGTGAGACAGGTTTTCTAAGATGGGGCACCGTTTGGGGGAGGAAATGGTGATGTTATGACATGGGCAAGCACAGAGTTAAGGGAATTGTTTTCCACCCTTTGAAGCCTTGGGCTATTGTCCATGGTTCAATGAAAATGGCTTTAGGATATAAAATGCCACTGTAGCCACAGAAATACCATCAGCAAGATGTTCCAATGATCTATTGTTTTTCAAGCCACTCTTTCAATGCACCTAGCCTTGAGGAAGAAGATCAGGCTGTACGGCTAACCACTTAGTTATGACACAGAACACAGACCAAGCAAGATTGCCAACCCTTCTAATAATTAGCATCTCCTCTTCACTACCCATGGGCACCCTCAGACTAACGATTCGGGCCCATAGTCAGCCAATGATCAAGATCAGAGTCCATCCCCAGTGGAGAAGTTCAAATAGCAATCTCCTTTCCAAACTTTCCAGGACTCCAACTTTCTGGCCACGTGTATGGAGAAGCACACAGGACCAGTGTGTTCATTTGGATTAGTCACCTGTTCTGAGGCAGAAAAGAAATGGTAGCTCTCTGCAGAGTGCCCACCTGAGCCTGATGGTCTGGAAGGGTCTTCAGATTCTTCCAGGGTCGCCTAGTGGCCTGAAGGGGGCACAGCTACCTCCCACGCCCCATCTTATTTTTGAGAAGTTGCTCACAACAGAGAAGGATCTGGTTAATTGTTTTTCTGACCATTCGGGCCACACGCAAAAGTTTAACACATACCAATTTACAAAATTAGACCTAGGAAAAGAATAACCTAAATACAGTACATTTTAATCATTTCTTATATGTATCATTCTCCTAACAATGGATCAAAATTCAAGTTGAATAATTTTTTTAAAAACTTGCATTTCCTTCATTCTACAATTCTGTATTGTTTCAATTAGTGTGATGATACAACCCTCAAAAGCCATAATGTTAACTAAAGTTTTACAAAATGATATACTAGTGAAAGCCAATAATGCCAAACTTATATCATATTAGTTCCCAAGATGTCTATAAACTGTTATTTAGTTTTTAAAAAGTTGGCCAGTCTGGGATGGAATTTAATCCCGAAAAAAAAAAAAAAAAAGCAGATAAGTCTAGTTCTCGCCTCAAAATATGTGTTTTTGTTTTTGTTTTATTCTTTTTGAACTCCCTGAAGGTCCAGCCTGTTGGTTAACGGAGAGAGTACCTGGGCTGATTGACAGTGTCTGTCAGAGGCAATGAACTCCACTTCAACGTCGCCTTTATGCTGGTGTGTCAAGTTGTTCAACTGTGACCCTTCCATCTGTTCCAGCTAATCTGAAAGTCATTTAGCCCGGTTCCCCATTCATTTGGAACACAGCACATTCTCCTGTTAACACACATATGCAAAGTTGTCTGCTGTCAGCAACCTATGAGTTTTCTTGGAAAGTCTCACTTACAACATCTGTATAAACAGTTACACAACAGAAAACCCATTTATTGACTATTACCACTCCCTAGCTTAATTTTTTTCAGACATTTCCAAGTACAACATATAGTCGTTTTGAACAGACATGTAGAAGTTCACCTCCCCAGATCACTTTTTAAGCAGAAACAATCAATCGACTTTGACATTTCAAAAATTAAATCAGTCTGTGTTTTCTTAGGACTACTAGAGATGTCACTGTCTTATTTTCAAGAATTTGGTTAAACTTGAAAATGTTTGCATACTTTTTTTTAAAGCAACTTTGGGGGGAAATAGTCAAGTTCATCAGATCTTCTGATTCAGAATTGCTGTGGGGAGCGCTCTGGGAATCTGTATACTGAGAAATTCCTGCAAGAGATTTTGAGAATCAACCAGATTCAGAAACAACTTGTTCGATTTACTCATACTTTTTGGAGATGTGCTGCGTAATTCTGCTTTCTTATTAGTTTGACTCATATGATCCTATTAAATAAATTACTTAGCTAACAGTTAAAAAATTGTATAATAAAATAAATGAAGAAAACAGGAAAGTTCATTTGAGCGATTTACACAGCTGTTTCTTTGCATTATGTGTAAAATGAAATTGCATTTGGAGGTAACACAATAGAAACACTCAAATTATGCTAAATGCATTAAGACCTCCTTTGGTCCAAAACTTTTTTAAAAATTTCTTTGCTTTATTTTAATCTGGTTCTTTCTCTGTACCAGTTCAGGTCTACCCTGTATTTCTCAGGTCTGGCCCCAACCCTGATATTGAATGTCTGTGTGACCCTGAATGAGTTACTTCTCTAATATTGAATGACTGTGTGACCCTGAATGAGTTGCTTCTCCACTTAGAGACTTAGTTTGCACAAGAAACTTAGAGGAGATAACCTTTCAAGTTCTGTCTAGCTCTGACATTCTCTGAGCATCTAAACACACACCTGGAACCTATATAATTCTATTAACCAACGTCACCCCTATAAATTAAATTAAAAATAATAAAACAAGTTCAATACATCCTTTTCTTTCTGATAAAAGCAATTCTAATAGAATATAATCTCCAACCATACACAACTGGGAGCCAACAGAGGTATAAACTTCTCAGGGTATTTTAAGAAAGCATTTCTAAGGTTTAGGAACTTTGGGGGCACACTTTGTAAAACATCTCTAGAATTTACATTTATATTATTTCCAAAAGTTTTTTTCATTGATTTATTCACAAAATATGCCACTCTCTTCTTTGAGGTTTTATTTCCAATATTCAAAGGCTCTTTTTGTTACATTTGTAAACAAATCATTTATTCTTTTCAAGCTTTAGTTTTTTTAATCTATAATATGTAAATATTGTAATATCTGCTTGAGTACAAAAGAAAATAATTCTTACAAAAGGAGATAAATGAAGAGATAAGCATTTTCTTTTTCTTTTTCTCTTTTTTTTTGGGGGGGGGGTATTTTTCTGAAGTGAGAAGCAGGAAGGCAGAGAGACATACTCCTGCATGTGCCCGAGACCGGGATCCACCCAGCAAGCCCACTAGAGGGCAATGTTCTTCCCATCTGAGGTGTTACTCCATTGCAACCAGAGCCATTCTGGTGCCTGAGGTGGAGGCCATAGAGCCATCTTCAGTGCCCAGGCCAACTTTGCTCTAAGGGAGCCTTGGCTGCAGGAGGAGAAAAGAGAGATAGAGAGAAAGGTGAGGGGGAAGGGTGGAGAGGCAGATGGGTGCCTCTCCTCTGTGCCCCGGCCGGGTCCCAGGACTTCCACACACTGGGCCGATGCTCTACCACTGAGCCAACTGGCCAGGGCTGAGGAGATAAGCACTTTCTAAACTGTAAGTTGCTGTACAGATTCCATTTCTTTATTTTTTTCTCCTAACATTTTTATAGACTTTTTATTTATTCATTTTTAGAGAAGAAAGAGAGAGAAAGAGAGAGAGAGAAAGAGAGAGAGAGAGAGAGAGAGAGAGAGAGAGAAGGGTGGGAGGAACAGGAAGCATCAACTCCCATATGTGCGTTGACCAGGTGAACCCAGGGTTTCAAACCGGCAACCTCAGTGTTCCGGGTCAATGCTTTACCCACTGTGCCACCACAGGTCAAGCCATTCTTATTTTTATTATAATTATTATTCCTGCTGCTGCCACTGATAAGTTGGGTCTCCAGTGTATCACTATTGTGAACAAAGTATCATCTAATAAGTTACTGTTTTGGACACCTATGGAAAAAAATGGAAGGGACTTGCAGACACATATTAAAAGTTTTTAAAACAGTCATAACTTTGGCACAATACTTTTGCTTTTAAGAATGTATTAACTATATACCTTATTTTTGTATAAGGATGTTCATCAAAGTGCTGTTTAATAATAGCCCATATTAAAACCAATCCAGTGTCCATGACTAAATCATTACCCAGGCATCACTGAAATATGTAGCCATCCAAAATGGTGTTTTGGAAAAATATTGAGTGACTTAGAAAATGTTCATATTACATAGTAAAGAGTAAAAATATAGCAAGATGAAAACTTGCATTTAACTATTATTGCCATTTTCATGACAAAATATATTGTCTAAATATATCTTAACAATAAAAGATATATTGAAGTATTTTCAGTGACTGTCAAGAATTAGATAACATATGTTTTCTATCTGTCTCTGAGTTTTCTAAATTTTCTTTTAAACATGTATTGTTTCTCTTTTTACAAACTGCAGCACCTCCTTCTCTCCCACATTTCAAATCATGTATTCAGTCATCCAACAAAAGCATATGGAGTATCTCCTGGGTGTCTTTGCCTCTATTAGGCATGGTGGAAACATGGAGATATGTAGCATGGCTATAGGCTTTAAAGAGCTTACAGTCTAGAACCCTGATGGTGAACATTTTTATAAAAACTGCCCACTTTTGCAGTGCTGGTCAACCTTGTCCCTCCCAGCACCGTTTGGTTGCTCGCTACCCCCACGTGAAAGCTGGAATGCCCACTAGTGGGCGGGAGAAAAAAGGTCGACCAGAACTGCAAAAGTGAGTGGTTTTTATAAAAAGGTTCACCATCACGGGTCTAGAAGGATGTACAAATGAATTGCTATAAAAGTTAAGAGAGAAAGTTTCTCTAAGAGTGTGACAGATAAATTTATTAAATCCCACAAGAATTGCTGTTAAGGTGATAAGGAGTTGGCAGAGGTGTTTTAATCTGATTAGCATCTGTGCAGACTCTACAGGCACTGCAGAGTATTTCAGTTTCATTTTTACTTCCTGGAATGCTCTTTTCCAATAGGCTGGGGTTAGAATAGTCCATTTAGATGAACACTTCTGTGTCTAAAGCATGGGTCATAAACTTCAGTTGTGTAGAGTAGTCAGGCAGGTCATATAGATATGTCTGTAAACAATTTTGATTGTCACAACTGGCATCTAGTGGGTAGAGGCAGCTACACATCCTATACTGCTCAAGACAGCCCCCACGACTAATGTCAACAGTGTGAAATATGAAGTGAGGGGCTATGGAAGTTGAGAGGTTAGAAAATCAATCTGAGAGATGACCTGGGTGGTGAAATCTGGCTGATTTAGTGAAGCAGTCTTCCCCAGGAAGATCTTGGGGCAGAGTGGGCCAAGCAGGGAAAAGAGCAGAAGCCAAGGCTCTATGGGGAAACGGAACCCAGGCTGGTGCTACTTCCTTTGCCTAGTTCACTGTGTTATTTGCTGGACATAAATATGAACTGAACCAAAGAAATTTCAAACTACTAATAGGTTCTTGGCAATCCTCTTGTCTACCCCTTATTTTAAAAATGAGCAAACTGCCTGACCAGGCAGTGGTGCACTGGATAGAGCATCAGACTGGGACGCAGAGGATCCAGATTTGAAACCTCGAGGTCACCGGCTTGAGCGTGGGCTCATCTGGTTTGAGCACAGTTGACCAGCTTGAACCCAAGGTTGCTGGCTTGATCAAGGGGTTACTTGGTCTGCTGTAGCCCCTGGTCAAGGCACATATGAGAAAGCAATCAATGAACAACTAAGGAACCACAATAAAGAATTGATGCTTCTCATCTTTCTCCCTTCTTGTCTATTTGTCCCTATCTGTCCCTCTCTCTGTCTCTGTCACACACACACACACACACACACACACACACACAATAAGTAAATATAAATAAAAATGAGGGAACTGAGGCTAGGGAGTCAAACTAAGGTCACATAACAAGTCAGTGGCAGAGAACTTAGATCTGGCTCCTAGTTTTGTATTCTTGGGCATTCTGGTTTAATTATTGATTTCCTTTTCTGTCCTAAAGTCTGACCTACTTCTAAATAATTCTTTTAAATAAATATTCTTCTAAATGAAATTTACCATATAAGCACTCTATGTATGTTATTTTAAAGGTGTTCCCAATAAACTGTCATTATTTATTTATTACCGTGATACGCTAAAGGGAGTATAAGTATGTCTGCATTACAGATAGTAAATTAGAGCTCCAGAGAAGTAAGCATCTAGCATGTGTTCATGGATTGGAAGAATTAATATTGTCCATACTACCCAAAGTGATTTACAGATTCAACGCAATCCCTATCAAAATACCAATGGCATTTTTAACAGAGATAGAAAAAAAAAATCTCAAATTCTTATGGAACCACAAAAGACCCCAAATAACCACTGCAATCTTGAGAAAGACAAAGATGGGGTCATCACACTTCCTGATTTCAAACTACATTACAAAGCTATGGTAATCAAGAGTACAGCAGCCTGACCAGGCAGTGGTGCAGTGGATAGAGCGTTGGACTGGGATGCAGAGGACCCAGGTTCAAGACCCAAGGTCGCCAGCTTGAGCGGAGGCTCATCTGGTTTGAGCAAAGCTCACCAGCTTGGACCCAAGGTCGCTGGCTCAAGCAAGGGGGTTACTCTGTCTGCTGAAGGCCCGCAGTCAAGATACATATGAAAAAGCAATAAATGAACTAAGGCAGGGGTCCCCAAACTACAGCCTGCGAGCCGCATGCGGCCTCCTGAGGCCATTTATCCGGCTCCCGCCACACTTCCGGAAGGGGCACCTCTTTCATTGGTGATCAGTGAGAGGAGCATAGTTCCCCCTGAAATACTGGTCAGTTTGTTGATTTAAATTTACTTGTTCTTTATTTTAAATATTGTATTTGTTCCTGTTTTGTTTTTTTACTTTAAAATAAGATATGTGCAGTGTGCATAGGGATTTGTTCATAGTTTTTTATAGTTCGGCCCTCCAACGGTCTGAGGGACAGTGAACTGACCCCCTGTGTAAAAAGTTTGGGGACCCCTGAACTAAGGTATCACAACAAAAAACTAATGATTGATGCTTCTCATCTCTCTCTGTTCCTGTCTGTCTGTCCCTATCTATCCCTCTCTCTGACTCTCTCTCTGTGTCTCTGTAAAAAAAAAAAAAAAAAAAAAAAAGAGTACAGCACTGGTGTAAAAACAGACCTGTAGACCAATGAAGCAGAATAGAGAGGCCAGAAATAAAGACATGCATATGCAGTCAATTGATCTGTGACAAGGGCACCAACTGTACTCAATGGGAAAAAGATAGTCTCTTTAGTAAGTGATATTGGAGAAAGTGGGGTATGTTCTTAAGGGCCAGGGAGGGACTCTGTCTCAAAATCATCATCTACTTACCCATACTTTGAATTTCTTAGCCCGAGTTAAAGGAATATCTCAGAGTAAAAGAGCAGGCTGCAAGTTTGTCTCCAAAATTGACAACACAGAGTTTTTTCATTCTTATGCTAATGAAAATGATGGACAAGTATACCTCTGCCAGCAAACAGGAAAAAGTGGGGAGGGGGGAGAAGGAGGAGGGAGAAAGGGAGGTAGGAGGAGAGAGGGAGAGAGACAATGAAGCTGCTGAAGGTAGAATAAATATCAGCGCATCCCAATTGACACCTTTCCCCTTTTTTTTGCCCCAGAGTCAGCAGGTAAGGGCTCTGTCCATACTGGTAGAATTGAGTGAAATTGCAACTGGTTGTTTCACAATAAGATAATTACATATCCTAGAGTGTCTGGGACAACTCTGGCTTATGACCGTTGTCCAGCATAAGTATTCATGACATCCCCTCCACTCTCACGATTGTCCCAGGCTGGATAATACGTTATTTGCTCAGGAGCTCTAGGGTGCACAGGCCGTAAGAGCAGGGCGTCCCCGGTGCTATGTCGATGAATCTCAGCCTCCCTCTGCCTAGACTCTGCCTAGGGAGCAATGACCAGACAGATCAACAGACCCTCAATTGGCCTGATAAAGGAAAGAGTCTATTCACCATTTGCTTACCAAATCACTAATGCCATAGTGGACATTTACTGCTTTTACCTGTTGTTCATTCCTACACCTTCTGGGAAAGCTCCCTGAGGGGCTTAGGAAATCCCACTCTCTGCACTATTAAGCCAGGGGGCCTCGGGATGAACAGGTGCCCCACGCTGGTCAAGCACATCATTTTAAATCCTTGCTCACAGGGGCTGGTTCACGGATAGGTGTGTGACCTAAGCCTGATGGACTAGAGTTCCACACTGGATTGCCCACATTTGAAAAGTTTCTCTTCTATAGGATGTCTGATAATCTTGAAAATCAATTCCAGGATATTTTGGAAGCTGGCTGGATTGGTGAGAAGTTAGGTGAAAGCCTGCTCTTATTGGCATCTTTCCACTCTGAAAGGGAAACTTGTCTAAGAAAGAATCAACACAGAAGAAAGGCAGAATAGAGATCTGGGGAGAAAGAAATGAATCCCAAGAACATTGAACCCCTGTACTCAATGAGGCCCCCAATTAGTATTTCCCTAAACATTTTAGTTAGGGGTAATAAACTAGCAATTTCATTTAAAAAAAATTTCTATCAATTTGAGAGAAAGAAAGAGGAAAGGAGGGAGAGAGATAAGGGAAAGGAAGAGAGAAAGAAAGAGAAAGGGAAAGAGAGAGGTGGGGGAAAGGAAGAGAGAAAGAAAGAGGAAGAGAGAGAGAGAGGTGAGGAAAAGAAGAGAGAGAGAAGCATCAACTCACTGTTCCACTTAGTTGTTCCATTTTGTTGTGCACTCATTGATCACGTCTCATATGTACCCTGACCAGGGATCGAACTGGTGACCTCAGCACACCAGGATGATGCTTTATCCACTGAACCACCTGGCCAGGTCCAGTTATTTTATTTTATTTTATTTATTTATTTATTTATTTATTTATTATCATTTTTTTTTGTATCTTTCTGAAGCTGGAAACGGGGAGAGACAGTCAGACAGACTCCCGCATGCACCCGACAGGGATCCACCCGGCACGCCCACCAGGGGCAACGCTCTGCCCACCAGGGGGTGATGCTCTGCCCCTCCGGGGTGATCGCTCTGCTGTGACCAGAGCCACTCTAGCACCTGGGGCAGAGGCCAAGGAGCCATCCCCAGCGTCCGGGCCATCTTTGCTTCAATGGAGCCTTGGCTGCGGGAGGGGAAGAGAGAGACAGAGAGGAAGGAGGTGGAGGGGGTGGAGAAGCAAATGGGCGCTTCTCCTATGTGCCCTGGCTGGGAATCGAACCCGGGCCCCCCCACACGCCAGGCCGACGCTCTACCACTGAGCCAACCGACCAGGGCTATTTTATTTTTAAATCCAGTTTGAGTGGGTTCCTATCTCTTCAAAAACAACTATGAGGACAATTTTATTTTATATCAGAACATTAACAAATCACCTGTTTGACCTAAGAAACTTGAGAACATATGCCAAAGCAAGAGAAGTCACAAAATCCAACCCTGAGACATTCATGTAGAAGCTCATTCTGATGTGAGAAATGAACCCCTTCCTGACGACAAGCTGCCCCATCCCTGCTTTCCATGAAGCCACAAAACTCACTTCCTGAAGCAGCCTCACCCACTGCGGGCACTCAGGCATTCCTCCTACTGACTTGAAAACTCTCCCGTTGCACCTTCTTCAAGTGGAGCCTGAGTCAGCCCCTGGCAGCCCCATAGAACAAGTAGGCTTGCTCTCTCTCATGATACGCTTCACATATTTGAAGACATCTCCTGTTCCGCAGGGACAGTCATCCTCACATGTCATGTTTCCAGACTTCTATCATATTGCTCCTCTTACTCCTTTTGAGGGGGGGTGTCTCACAGACTACCCTTTCCCTTTGAATTACCAGCATAATCATGACCATAATAGCCAAGCTAAAGCTCTTTACAGGACTTGTCTCATTTAATCCTCACAACCACCCTATAAAAGATGGGCATTATTATCTCCATTTTACAGATAAGAAAACTGAGGCTTAGAAGATTGAATAGCTTGGTTAAGGTTATACAGATATTAGGTCTGAGATGCATATTCTAATCTAATTGAATGTATACTACATTCAGGATTACATAATACTGCTTTTGTGGCCTGTAGCAAAAGGCCTGATGCTACACATAGGAATTTGGGTAGTATTTCAATATCGTATTGTATTTGGAGAGGTGGATACACAATTTCAGGACAGTATATATGAGAAAATGCATTTCTGTTGTTTTAAGCCACGAATATTGTGGTGATTGTTTATAGCAGCAGCCACAGGACACTAATACAACTGCTGAGTAGTTTAGGATCCTAATTCCTTCAACCAGTGAATAAATTACCTCGCTCAACCGTAAGCCATCAGCAATGTGAAAGGGCTGAACCATGCTGTGCTACATATCTAGTCATGTAACTGCTAAAATGCAAATCAGACAACGGACCATTTTTGTCATTGTCAGAAGAGGACACTAGTTTGACAATCTGACAAAAGGGGGCTTCCTGGTTCGTAAGAAAGTTCTGAAACACTGGGTTGAAAATACTTGGAAAAGTTTCTCTCCTACAGGGCTGCTCAGAGCCTGTAACATGCTAACGACACTGTGACTCGCCCCCTCCCCCAGGGATGCGGTCTTCACTGTTTATCAAGCTTCCTTGATTGTAAACAGCCTACCCACCTTCCCCACCCCAAAGCACTTCTAAGGACATGTGTTGCAGGGTGATTGGAGAAAAATCTGTCTAGCCCAACCACCTCACTGTACGGATTATAAAACTGAAATCCAGAGATGTTGTTTTGCCAAAACGCCACCGCCGGTAGTGGAATGGTCAGAGCCAGAACCCAGGTCTCCTAACATTCTGTCCAGTGTCCCTTCCGCTAAATATGTTGATCGCCTAAAAAGAAAACGCTAAATGTCATCTTTAAAACACAGGGAGGAGGGTTCTCCAAAAATGACTATATTGAAAGGAAACATTTTCTGCATCGAGTTAATTTAACAGCTTCTAGAATGCAGCAGAGATAGAGAAAAGGTGGGCTTGTCCTGTCCTTTGTGAATGGCATTGACCCTGAAGGCCCTCAGTCCTCCCCTTGAAGCTTAAGGGGCTTAGATCAAGGGCAGATTTTGAAATTGAATTTATTCAGATTAAGCAAAACCTTCAGTGAGAGGATTTACTCCCCACAAGCTGTTGCCAAGTTGAAGCTGTCCAGGCCAGGCCCATTTTCCTGAGCTACAACCAACTTGTTCCCAAATTCCTGGCCACACCCAGATAGCCAGTTTCCTGGGACATTAAACATCCAGAGCTGTCTCAGCGTGCCAGGTCCTTTTCTCCAACATTTTTAGACAGGCTCCTGATAGCCTGCATATTTTCTAACCATTGTACAAGGAGATGATCTTAGGGAATCCAGCCAGAGATGTTGAGTCTAGAAACAAGCTCCTTCCTTAGTTACCATTTGACAAGTCACAATGAGATTGTTCCTGGCCAAGAGGCTATTGTACCCTGACGACAGAATCCAAGATTACAAGCAGGTGTTTGTTTGGGGATTTTCTTTTTAATGCCTTATTCGTCTATTTGCTATTTTCCAAGTTGGAAAATTTGCCAGTGATTCTTGAAAAGTCTGGATGTGGCAGAGACAGTAGTCACAGAGCTGCTTCTCAAAGTGGGTGTGCTACTTCCAGGCTCCCGCGTTGCCCACCCTCTGTCTCAAATCTGCTCTGTCTTTAAGTCTGAGCTTCCCTAAGCACTTGGAGGGGCTCAAGTCTCAAGTTTTCTCTTTCATGTTTATATTTTTAAATTAGCTTTTATTGCTTTTTTTTCCTTATAAAAAGCAATACATAATTCTTTTAGGAATATTGGAAATACAAGAAAAGCATAAAAAAGAAAATAAAAATCACCTGTATTCTCACCACAAAGAGACAATGTCATTAACATTTTAGGCTCCAAGTCTTTTTAGAATCACATCTAAACATCTTAACAGAATACTGGTGAGAGTAACCTTTGAGGTAAGTCCTTCAAATTCCTCCAAGATGGAAGGTAGCCTGTGTGGATTAGCTCTGCATCAAGTACAAATAAAATCACCTATAATTTATTGAGCTACTTTTTTTTTTCTAACTTTTAGTTTGTCCAGCTGTATGGGGTCTGAGAACCCCATTGAACAGATGAGAAAACTGAGCACCAAAGAGTAACCGACATCTCGGTGCTAGAGCAGTGGCCAAGAAAATCTTCTGGTTCTCATTTTAAGTGTGTTCTTTTCCTCATTATACCTGCTGTTTCATTGTAGAAAGAATTATGGTTCTAAAATTTAATTTGAGCTCTGACTGGGTAGCTCAGTGAGTTGGAGCATTGTTCCAATATGCCAAAGTTGCAGGTTTGATCCCTGGTTGGGGCACATGCAAGAGTCAACCAATGAATGTGTGGATGGTGGAACAACAGATCTCTCTCTTCCCCCCTCCTTTTAATAATTAATTTAAAGATTTTTAAAAAATCACTTTGAGTAAGAACATTTGACATAGACCACAAAGCATGAGGAATTCTATGCACTAATTATTTGGCATTATTGAAAAGGAAATAATCTCTACAGAAGTACACATTTCCAAACTACTAAAGGTCAGCTTTTTACACAAAGACTTTTATCTGAATGATAGCCAATTTCAGGGGAGATTATACTAAATATGTCATTTTAAAGACAGTCACATTTAACGACACTTAATGTTTTCTTGATGACCCAAAAGTCATAATTATG
Organism: Saccopteryx leptura; assembly: GCF_036850995.1. Lineage (NCBI taxonomy): Eukaryota > Metazoa > Chordata > Mammalia > Chiroptera > Emballonuridae > Saccopteryx > Saccopteryx leptura. The sequence continues at coordinate 39,967,758 of NC_089503.1, forward strand.
AGCACCAGTTTTTATTCTACGCCATAATCCAGCGAGACCTTCTGGGATTGGTAAATTGTAAAACTCTGAATGGCTCCAGACTGCTAAGCTTTTATCGTTTTATGTTTGCTTTGTATGGATTTTCTGTCTCCCTCTTCACAATCAAGCTGTCAGCTAGTATTTCCTGCTGCTCCCAGTGTGTCTGAGACCCTCTCCCCATTTGTTCCCCATCTGCTATGCTGCTTCTAATCTGTTATGTGCTGTGGAAGCAGAGATTCATATTGGTTAGAAGTATTTGCAATGTATCAGTAAATAGGCTCTGAGGGAACATAGAGGGGCTCCCTTAGCTATAAAGTTAGTGAGCAGGCTTAGGGACACATTTGGGGGGGCAAAAGTGGGTTTATAGTTGTTTATATGGAAAGTGATACAATAATTAATAAATACAAATACAAGAATAAACTGTGTATTGTATACACACAACTGTACACCGACTTTTGTCCCACCCTGTATTTTAATTGCCCAGAAGCTATTATAAGTTTTCTCTTTGGACTGGCAAATAATGTCCAGATAAATGATACAGTATAGGACTTAAAAATTTTTTTTATTGATTGATTTGAGAGAGAGAGGAAGGGGGGAGGGGTGGGGGAGGGGACAGACAGACAGACAGACAGAAACATCCATCTGTTTCTATATGTGTCCTGACCAGGGATTGAACTGGCAACCTTGACATATCGGGAGGATGCTCTAACCATCCGAGCTAAAATACAGGTATTAACAGGCATAAAGATTCAAACATTCCTTGCTTATTTATGCACATCACTCTTTCCTTGGGAAGAGATCTAGATCTCTAGGCATCACAGAGTCTTGGGTCCTTTCAGTTATTTCTTCATTTCCTTTAAATTTCTAAAATCACTTTCCAACATAAAATTGGTCTTTTCTGGACTGAAGTGGAGAGCCAGTGGATGCAGCCGAGGCAGCACTCCCAGCGACAGGGACAGGGCACAGATCTCTGGTGTCAGGGCTGGCTTTTCCCCACGGCTGCCATCCCCTCCCCGGAAGTACAAAAGCTGCCAACGCTTTTCACTTTTTCACTTGTTGCTTGTGTCTTTTTAAAAAAGATGAACTTTTCATGGCATAACTATGACCCTGCAAGTTAAAACAGATTTCCCTTCATCCAAATTTTAAAATTCTCTGAAATGATCAAGAAGACTGATTTTCCTACGCTGTCACAATAGTTTCTCCCAGACTCTAAATTCCTAAAAATACCCTCAGCAAGAATAAACAAGCAAATGAGACGGGCTAGGAAATAACAAACCTCCAAGCTTCTGGGATGCTGAAATCATTTTTAAAGCTACCCTTGGAGGTGGTGCTATTGGAGCACCACGGGCTGTAAAAGCCAAACGCTTCGTAAAAGGATGCCAAGGAAAGGAATTACTCAATGCAAACACCTGCTCGGGAGTGATTATCAAATTATCCACAGCGTAACTCTGACCCTGCCAGTGGACTTGCCTCCCTCCTCACTCCACGGTCGTTTGTATTTACCAGTCAACACCCACAAAACCCCTGCCCTCAGCCGAACCAACAGGCCGAATTAAATGGACTCGTACTGGAGTTAACAAGGGGTTGTAATAACAACAGCCCAGCAACATCTGGACGGTGCATGAACAAGGTGTGAAGGATTCCACACGCAGGGGCTCGCTTACAGTTTGAAATCACTGCCCACTAAGGGTGTTCTGGGAAAGTGGCCACCGCTGAGTTTTGCCAAACAATGTGTAAAACTGGAAAATAAAAACTGAGGTTAAAATATCCCCCTAAGCTTTCCTTCTACTTCACCCGACTCTCCCCACCACCACCACCACTACCACCTCTCTTTCCAGCTGTCAGTTTTTAAAGTGTATGTTTTAATTTTCCACGGCTGATCACATCCAAAGCTGTGTTAAGGGGCATGGGATTCTATTCTCTAAAATCTATATGCAGCCGTGGATTACCACAGCTGGCTCTGATAACATTCGCAAATTCTAACTCACTATCTAAGACTATTTCTAAAGCCATTGTGAGCAATGCTGGGCTTGTTTCTGGCAAGAAATCCTCTCGCTGTAATACAGACCATCTTAAATGGTCTTTTTGTGATCATGCTCTCTACCCTTAAACAAATGCAGGGCACAGTCTCCCTGATGGGTGTCCCAAGGAGAGCTTGGGAAGAAATCGTTATTATCAAGGCGGTTCGCCCAGACACACAGACTTGCTTGTTACCGTATTTAAAGAAGTGGCCACAAAGAAATAGTCATTGGATTTACAATAGGGGAAACCTAGTATGCATTTCCAAGGAATCACATTTTGGGGAGAATTACAGAATAATTACACATATGCTTAGATCACGAGCATTCAATGAAGCGGACAGTATTTTGAGGATTTAAGATGTTGGTGCTGTGGTTCTCTCTAAGAAACCGGGATAATTCAGACATTCAAATGCAAAACCGCACCATTTGGAGAGTGTAATGCGGTCTGTTCTGGTCACTGTTACAAATTCGGAAAGGATTCCCTGGCCGCAGACATTAGAGGCACTTAATACTTAAATCTGTTTCCAAATGTAAAGCATAGAACAAAAGTGCTGGGCATTAATGAAACGTATCCTAACACTGGTGTGCTGACACATTTCATTAAAGTGTCACTTTGGGAGAGTAAAAAATAATGACAAGAGCTTTGCTGTGAGTAACTTGATAAGGTCCTCAGATGAAATATCATTAACTATAACACATTAAACATCCATTTTAACACTATCAGGGTTTTCAGATCGGGCTGGAATTAATTTCATGCCTAGCATGTTGTCTCTAAGCAATTACTATAAATGAATCTCTTTTATAGGTCTAAATACTGATTATTTATTCATGTTAGTTTTATTTTAACCATCAGGAAATTAAGTATTATTGGAAGTTATTGCAATTATCTTAAGAAAAACACTTTAAATATCAACTAAATTGTTTACTTAAAAGGCCTGCCATTAGTTATTTCCTGAAGGAATATAATATCTGTATTTTTAAAAATATATACTTTCACCATATTTGTTAGGTGATTGGCAAAATACTGCTCTACTAAACTCTAAAAAGTTAAATGTTCTTTTAAGCTCAAAATAGTTTTTCTTTTTAAACTAGAATATGGATAAAAATAAGAATTTGACAAATGTAGACAAAAAACATAGCATATTATGGGTTTGAAAAATCTCCCAATTTAATGTTCTAATTTAAAGCTAAGTAGTTTTCTATTTAGGAAAAATTTTCCTGTGTACATATATGTAATTTTCATTTTCAGTAAATTTTCAAAACTTCTCCTTCCAAGATCTTGTGTCCAAAATATTAACATAAGAACTCTGCAACTTTGGCAGCCACCTCAAGACTCTTAACTAATGGATTTATGCAGGGTGTTTTCCAACATTTCTAGGTTTGCTTGATTTTGTGTAGATGAGTCATTCTATGAAATGTGGTGAGGCACGAAATTCTCCCAAGCCGGGCCCACGCAGCTGAGAATCGAGTTGCAAAGTAACACAAAACAGAAGAGAGAAAACAGAGAAATTTGTCTAAAGCAAAACAAGAGAGTAGCACCAGAAACTTGGAGCCGGCCGTCTCACAATGTGAAAGGTTAATCACAAGATTTAAAATCTAATCTTGCTTTCAAAGGCAGCTCATGTAATTGCATACATTGTAAAGGGACATGAGAACAGTGGGAACAGGAAAAAATTTTTAAATAAGTAGGCTTGGTATAAGCCACAAATTTAATATGGAAAGAAGGAAAAAAAAATTTAGCAAGAGCAGGCGCAGACTTCAGTAAAGGGTCAGCTGAGGAAATGCGACAGTAGAAATAGCCAGAAAGAGCCACTTTTAAAGGAAAGGAAACCTTGAATTTTGGACAAATATATAGTCTACTGGGATACTCCCTAAAGATTGTTCTGATTAAATTCCATTTATTCATGTTGTCTAACAAATATTTATGGGGGGTCTATCATGTGCTGATGTTGTGAAAACACACAAAAAAATCTGACACCAGACGAAGAATGTCATAGGTCCCCAGAGCACAAGCAGAAAGAACTAAGTGAGAGTTGAGAGGCGGGAGAAGTCGCTCCGAGAGGGGTTGGCATTTCAACTGTGCCTAGAAAAATGGGCAGGACTTGGCCCTAAGCCAGGGGTTGGGAACCTATGGCTCGCAAGCCAGATGTGGCTCTTTCGATGGCTGCATCTGGCTCGCAGACAAATCTTTAATTAAAAAAATAATAACGTTAAAAATATAAAACATTCTCATGTATTACAATCCATTCATTTCCCACCATTCATGTTCATGGTTGCAGGTGGCTGGAGCCAATCACAGCTGTCCTCTGGGACAACACCAAATTTTTATTGGATAATGCGTAACATACACAGGTCGTTGTATGGCTCTCATGGAATTACATTTTAAAATATGTGGCATTCATGGCTCTCTCAGCCAAAAAGGCTCCCGACTTCTGCCCTAAGCTGTGAGAATTGCAAGGCCCAAGTGAGATGGAAAAGCCTGGAGTACGTGCAGAGGGCAGAGACACCGTCAGGGGGAGAGGAAGTGTGATCCAAGTCCAGGAGCAGTATGGGCCGGAAAAGGGGATGGCATTGATGTCACAGGACCTGGCGGAGTTTGACTTAATTGTAGGCAAAGTAGGAAACTCCTAGAGCTCTGGGATCCCGGGAAAAGTTTGATGCTAAAGGTGTTGGAGAAGGTGGCTGGAGGTGGGGCAGCCTAGGAGAGGAAGAAGTAAACAGTCTCACCTGGATATATTTCAGGTCGGCAAAAATGTAGAGGTTTGCATTCCCGGGCTAGAAAGTACTGAAAGCCTATTTACGAGTTATGTGTTTCTAAATTTCAAGGCTGCCACTTCTTGCTAATTGGAAAAGCACTAAGAGGAGTCACTGAGGACCATGTAGTTTCTCAAGGAACACTGGAAGACTGACTCAGACCAAATTTGCCACTTTCTCCGGGGAAACGTGCAAGATCTTTGGGTGGGTGTTAAATGCCAGGGACTGAAGACATAATAACTACCCCCTAAGGGTGCAAGTACTTCCCTATCACAGTAGGAATGTGGCTACTTCTCAGGCCCACCGTGATATACAGCTGCCAGCTACCCCATGGGCAGCCCCTGGTACCCAGAAGCGTGCTGACCAGGATAAAAACAACCTCCTTGTGAACACGGGGGTACTGGCCTCACCATGTCAGCACCCACATTTATAGGCCCCTGGTAATAACTGCATGGTGTTAGGGTTTGGGGGAGACAAATGTAAAGGGGAAAATGGACCAGTGAGTAAAAATAATAATAATAAAATAATAAAAACTCTGGTTTTAATAGGAGCATCTCTCTGTCATATTTCTATAGCATTTTATACTTTTCAAGGTGATTTTAACATGGTACGATTTCATACACACCCCAACACACACAACCCCATTATTTTTGTTTTACAGATAGAGTTACTGAAGCCCAGAGAGGCAGTGTGGCTTTGAGACAGATCTCAGGGAGGAATGAGCACCCGGAGCTCAGGTTCCGGATTCTTCCTTCACTTCATCGCCGGGCCTCCTTCTGCTTCGAATCACAAAATAGCCACTGATCATCTATTCTCTCGAAGGCCTACTTCTAACTCTGAAGAAAGCCTCAGGTCTTCCTGGGAGTTTCAACAGAAAAATCCTAGCATGGTTTTAGGTGCGAAATGAAAACCTAGCTCGTCTTTCCCGCACAGAGCCCCCTGGTGGCAGGTAAAATAAGAGTTTTTGAGGTTTTAGGAGCCAGAGGTCTTGAGAAGTTTTTAGGATCTGCCTTTCTGGAAAGAAGAGAACACTGAGATATAGAAAATAGCTTTTAAAGAGGCTCATCTAATCCAGTGCTCTTACTTGGCATCGTATTAAGAAACTGATGTTCAGGGAGGTCAAGCAATGTGCTCGTGGCAGCACAGCATCCTGAGCTTGCTTCTCTCCAGTAAGAAATGCATTCCTTAGCATCTCCTTCACTCTCCTTTCTCTTATGGGCTACTGGTCATGCCACACAGGCAATGTCCTTCTTAGCGAGCATATGCTCCTGGGATTTGCACAAATAATTGTACAGATGGATAGATACCTGCTGGCTCCTGCTCTTAATAGTGATGTGACCCATGTGACTTCATCCTTTCATCCCAATCTGAGCCTCAGTTTTCTCATTTGTAAACTAGGAGTAGAGAGAGTTTCTACCCACTGGGTTGTCTTAAAGGTTAAATGAAATAGTGCAATGACACACTCAGCACAAGCCTGGCATGCAGTGAAACACTTGATATGTGGCATTTATCCTTATGTTTAATCAACCACCTCTGCCTTGGTGGACCCAGAGCCCATAATCCTAAAGCTTTCATCTGTGGATCAAGGGGGAAAAAACCAGAGGAAGTGAGTGTTTTTAATGCTAGTCCCTCTTCAAGCTGAAAATGGTTATCACATAACCTCTGAGACAGCATCCTGGTGTGCCCAGGGAGCCTGGTTCTTTTTCCGGGATTAACGAGATTGGGCTTTCTCATGGCAGTGCCAACGGAGTTCACCTCCTACCCCACCTGTGAATTCAACCCAGCCCCACGGGGATCGGGGATCGGGGAAGAGGCACTTTCCGTGGCCCTCTCCCTAGCACCCGTCTGCGTTTCTCAGTGAAGAGGTGTCAGCACCTCTCCGTCCTCCATTGTTAATGAAAATGAGTGAGGATACCGGCTCCCTCCTTGCCCACATAGTTGTTCCCAGGACCAACAGGAAATGCGATCCAGCATATGAGGGTGCTCTGCAGTGTGGGAAGCTCCAAAAACAATTATCATCATCACTTCCTGTTTCAACTGGTTTATTGGGTGCCTCGCATGTGTGACTATGAGGAGGAAGATGGTCGTGGTCCCTGCTCTTGCAGTTTACAGTCTGTTTCCTTGGCTTGCTATAATTGTTACTACTGCTTAGATTAAAAATAACTAACATATTGTATATAAAAATAAAATAATATTAACAATAGTTATCAGTAGCATGCCTACTATGGATTATATGTTTAATTTACAAACAATAATAACCACTTTGTTTGAATGCCCAGGTAGCATGCAAATATCATGTGATTAAGTCACAAGAAACCAATAGGTAGGTATTCATAGAAGAAGCCTGTGAAGCTGAAGTAAGTAGTGAATCTTGCTAACGGCCTTATTTCAAATAACTGGTGAAGCTCAGTTCCAGACGCTAAATCCAGTACCCTTTTCATTATGCCACTAACGACCTGGCCATTGGAAGACTTTTGCTTGCCTTTGTATCAGTTTGGGCTGCTGTGTGCAGTAATCCAGATGTCACGTGAAAAACTTACCATCACATCACCCAACTGGCACTTCACTCAGTTTGTAATCTTGTATCCCTTCAAAGACTCATATTTTTGGAAACACATTAGGAAAAACAAAGTAAAATTATTGGGATGCTTTTAAGATTATCTGGAGAATTAAATCAAAGAAAGTGCTGAACATTTGAAAAAATATTTTATTTATTGATATTAGAGAGAGAGAGAGAGAGAGAAGCATCAACTCATAGTAGTTACTTCTGGTATGTGCCTTTACCCGGCAAGCCCAGGGTTTCGAACCGGCGACCTCAGCATTCCAGGTCAATGCTTTATTCACTGCACCACCACAGGTCAGGCTGGATATTTATTTTTATAATAGATATGTTGGCCCCAAATTTCTGTTCTGCACCCAGAAATTAATTAATCTAATCTCGCCAGCAGTCATTTAAGAAAATGTCTGCTATGTCTGTGTTCAGAATCTCAGGTGTCTGTGGTACCTACACAGCATATGACCCTCTTGTGTGCATGGAATTATTAAGAACACTCTCTTTTACTCTCACAACAGTCCAGGTTTGGACAATAAATTATACAACCATCATACCAATAAGTCACCACAGTAAAGAAAATCTCCCATCTTCTTTGAAATTAAAAAACAAACCTGACCTGTGGTGGCACAGTGGATGGAGGGTCAACCTGGAATGCTGAGGTAGCCAGTTTGACACCCTGGGCTTGCCTGGTCAAGGCACATATGAGACCTGATCAGGTCACATACAAGAAGCAACTACTACAAGTTGCTGCTTCCCATTCCTCCTACCCTTTCTCTCTCTCTCCTCTCTCTAAGGTCAATAAATAAAACCTTTTATTAAAAACATGGGAAGAGAATATTGGACTAACTCTCTTATCATAAAGTACCATGAAAACTGGACAGAGTATATGAAGCAACTCTTCACACACTGGACAGCAGTCCTCTCAGGACTGAGAGGTAAGCAATAGGATTGTCCCAGATTTGTTTCCATAGGCATTTTCAAAACGGTGCAGAGATGGAAAATCCAAGTAAAGCAAAAGGATCTCAATGAACACAGGAGATAGAGGTCAGATATCAGAGAGGAGACAACTAGAGTTTGTGGGGAAAGTACTGGAAAGAAGAAAGCTAGACAGAGAAGGAGCTCTAGAAATCTGCCCAGGGCCTCATGAGTCTGTGACTGAATATTAAGCAGCACATGCACCGGGCAAGACTCCCCAGTCCAGGCAAAGAACTTCCGAGTGTTATAAGCTGAACAGCCACAGGAGCTTGCTGAGGGCTGGGGACACTGAGTTCCCTACAGTGGTGAAATCTGTCAGATTACCAAGGACATTTAAGAGACTCTAGAAAGATCACGCCTTAAGAGTAGCATTAAATTAGCCTAAGGGTAAAGGTTTTTCTAGTCTCACCCTAATACAGCCTTTAAAAAAAAAGCCTACATCACCACAAACATGTAAGTAACATATTGTGCTATGACATTATGACAGCTACAACATCACTAGGCGACAGACATTTTCAGCTCCATTATAACCTCATGGGGCCACCATTGTACTTGTGGTCCATCATTGACAGAAACGTTGCTGTGTGGCTGTGATATCTGCCACTGGCATCAACATGAAGGAAGGAGAAAGCAAAGAAAAGTTACACCCAGGGACATGTGCAAGCCAACACGAGACACACCATATTTTTGATGAGGTCTTTACGCCTTTCTTGTCTTCAAGTGAAAACTGGAGCCATGAAATTCCTGTTTTGTTAACGTTAAGATATGGTAATGCCAAGCATTCAGGACTATAAGCATGGGAAATTGATGAAATTACAGTCTGTTCAGGGAAATAATATGGTGATGAGAGAAAAAAAGTCTTTGCCGTGTCACAATCCTGGTGGCAGCTTTTAAAAAACAGGTGAACATTTTCTTCCCTCACTACTGGAAAACAGTCCTTGGTATGATATGCCAAGTGGATGCTTAGGAAGAAAGGTCAAAGGAAAAAGAAAGAGAATGACACAAATAATTGAGATTTTTTTAAGGGCATGTAAGTGGGTGAGCATTTCATTAGTATCATTTCAGCGATTTTCTGCTCTCAACGAAGTAGCCAAATTGAAATCATATCCTTCTACTTAATGAGCAAAAGAATGTGATTATGTGGCCATAACATTAAGATTTGAGATGGTCATGTGACAGACATGAAGAAATTCAGAATTAAAGAACCTGAGTAAAATTAACATGGCCCTTTCCCATGAATGCTTTTCAGCAGAATGCATAAAAAATAATCACTTATTTATGAGCTAATAACAGCCACAACTCAATTTTCAGAGCAATGTATTTCTAGCATATGCTATATTGAAGTCTCAAGTGATTGAAAAATGTGTTGCTATATCTAATCATAGAGCAATCAGATTCCATGTTAAGTACCATCTCCCAAGGTCTAAGCCTACAGAATTGTATCAGTTAGTTATTGCTGTTTAACAAGTCAACTCCAAACCTTGTGGCTGAAACAATGAACCTTTATTAATTCTCATGAGTTATGCTGATTGGGATGAGATTTGGCTGATCTTGGCAAGGCTCAGCCATGGTCAGCTGCTATGTTGACTGTGGGCTGACTGGTCTAGCATGGCTTTGCCTGGCATGACATAGCCCTGCTTTCACTTGGTGGCTCATCCCCCAGCAGGCTAGACCAAGTTTATTTTCCTTGGCAATGGAAAATTCCAAGAGAAAGAATAGAAGCAATCAAAGCTTCTTGAGGTCTAGGATCAGAACTGGACATGGTCTCTTTACCACATTCTATTGGCCCAAAAGAAGACATGAGATCAACCTGGATTCAAAAGGTAGAAAACCGTCCCCCTCTGGAAGGAAATATAGCTGTACCAAGGGGAAGACTAGAAGCCACTATAATTATCTAGTTGAAAATGGATTGCCCCCAATTTATAAACAGATTGGAATCCGAAAGTACGCCGGTACTCCATTGTTAACCTCTTGGAACACAATTTCCTAAGGTAATAAAGGTCGGGTTCCCAAGTTAATCAACCTATTCTCCCCTAAGGCTGCACTGGCAATGTAATCTAAAAATAAATGATAAAGTTGCTAGGAAAATACCAACAAAGAGAAAAATCAACATCATTAAATTAGAAATTACTTTTTATTTCTCAGCTAAAAGAAATAAAACACTTGCCTTAGAAAAGCAAGTTTTTTAGAGGAGGGTAGATATTTGGACTCACTGAGCTGGACCTGTGAGATAATTATGAGCACCTGGTCCCAGAGCCCATCTATACCATCTATTGCCCCGCCGGTCCCTGCCCACCAAGCACGTAGTGTGGGCTCTGGACTCCCACCCTGCTACAATCTCATTCTCGTACTTACTACTGGGAGATTCAAACAAGTAAGAGTCATGTTTAAGCTGGAAGCTTTGATCTCAAAGAAGATTATTTTTGTGATGATTCTGAAAAGAACTTCTGTTTACTTTCAAGTGTTTCAAGTTACTTTCAACTTCTGTTTACTTAAAACTTCATGCCATTTATTCTTTTTCTTGAAATTTATTTGTTGTTTTTTTTTATTGATTTGAGAGAGAGGAAGGGAGGAGGGAGAATGGAAAAGAGAGAGAGAAAAAGCATCTGGCTTACATTGAAACACTAGCCTTCTGGCTTGGAATTTTGGAACTGGGATTGAGAGAAAGTTATTCAACCCCCTCAGGTAGATAAAGAGGCACCATAAAAGTGTAGGGGCTACCAATGACTGTGTTTTCTACTATGTGAGTCAGAAACACCAAGACAGCACGTTGTCAGGGAGACAGATAAAACAGATGAACACGGAACACACAGGAGACAGAGAGCATCCTGACAGTGTTGCTGCGCCTGGTCCCATTGTTCTGTGGCCTGGCTGCGGGCTGGTCCTTGCTGTCCACTGGACACGACAAAATCTACTCTGTGAAGACCCTTTCTTGCTTAAATTTGTTCGGGTTGAGTTTTTCTCACTTGCAACCTTAGAAATACCATAAAAGCATAATTTTTAAAATCAAAACGTCATATGCATAAAAGATGACTATAAATTGTTGTACCCATCAAGTAAGCAAGTAAAGAAGATACTGTTGAGTAAGTGGATGTAAGTCAATGACGCTGTGAACAAAGACATTGATATACCAACTGGAATTTACCAGTCAAAAAAGCACTATAAGAAAATGAAATAAATAAATAAATAACCAAAGGACTCTCTGGGAAAAGGCCAGTGTAATGGGCCGCAGGGTGGCAGCACTAAGTGAGGAGGTGTGACGGGGTCAGCCCATGTGGAGGGTGGCATTATAGCACATGCCCTTTGGCACACTCAGAGTAACCATGAGGTGAGGTGACTTCATACCCCAGCAGACACTCACCCCTCAGACATTCACCCAGGGCCCACTGTGTGCAGGGCGCTGGCATGGCTTACACCTTTGGTTGGGTATACAGTGTGTGCACTGAGCAAAGAGCAGGGGGAAGTGGTGGTCTGAAATCCAGGCCAGCTGTAAGTCTGTGAGGGCTGTACTACCCAGATTGGCCTGCTTAAAGTTCACACAAAGATCAGTGGTGGTCCACTGCCCGAGGCCCAGTGCTTCTACCGTCTCACCCTCAGGGTACTCTCAGGCTAAACCCACACATTGTTACATGACAAACATCTTCCCCAAGTAGGGGGCATTTGAGTTAAATCTTAAATGATTCCAGGCAGACAGACAAGAGGGCTTAGCATTGTGAGCAAGGGAACAGCAGTGCAAAGCATGACACATGGTGGTTATTGTCAGGCACTGCAAGCAAGTCAGAAAAGCCAGAGAAGTGGGTACAGAGAAGAAAAGGGGTGGGTGCCAGGAAGGGAAGAAACCATCAAGAAAGGTCCTGTGTTCTACATTAAAGTGTTTGGTCTTTGTCCTCTAGTCCAGTGGCCCCAACCCCCGGGCCACTGACCAGTACCGGTCCATGGGCCATTTGGTACCGGTCCACAGAGAAAGAATAAATAACTTACATTATTTCCATTTTATTTATATTTAAGTCTGAACAATGTTTTATTTTTTAAAAATGACCAGATTCCCTCTGTTACCTCCATCTAAGACACTCTTGACGCTTGTCTCGGTCACGTGATACATTTATCCATCCCACCCTAAAGGCTGGTCTGTGAAAATATTTTCTGACACTAAACCAGTCCGTGGCCCAAAAAAGGTTGGGGACCACCGCTCTAGTCCACAGAGCCACTGAAGGGATTTAAGCCAGAGAGGCATCTGGGTGGGGCTGGTGGACGTGCTGGAAGCTAGTAGACCAGTAGTTCCTGCGGGGCTGCTGGGGGCCTACAGCAAAGCTGTGGCAACGCCAATTGAAAAGAGAAAACAGTTCAAGTGACATTAAAGAAGTACAGTGAACACAATTCGGGGCAATAGGACCTGGTTTGCCCAAGACAATTTTAGTTTAAATCTGTTGTCATGACTTAACAATGAACAGTGCCCTTTGTACTTATAAAAGTGTCCTGAGGTGAGTGATAAATGATCTGTTTACCCTAGGTGGGGGACAGGAAGGGGAGAAGAAAGCGTAGGATGTCCTTCGGGATCTGGTTTGGACAACCCTAAGCTTCATGGTTCTAGTTACCAGTGTTGAGAATACAAAAGAAACAGGTTTGGGCTGAAAAATAAAAGATTATCACATACTGACTTTAAGATACTCATGGAAAATCTGAATAAAATTACCAAGTAAATGGATTAAAATATTGTAAAATATAGCACATAGACTGTTGTAGCTTGAAAGACCACGTGAGACTTTGGGACCATCTGTCATTGCTACGTAATACCTTCCCCTAAAATTCTCCTCCACTCCTCAAATGTATCAAGTTCTCCATCAGAAACTCAAATTCAGGGGTAGAAAGCTAAGGGCACCTCCACAACCCAGGAAGAGAGCAGAAACAATGGATTGTACCGACTGACACTGACAACAGAAGCTGGTGTCTGCTACCAAATCCCTTGCCAGCCGGACCTTCGTGCCTTGGACAGGAACATTTTATAGAAGTGTCAGCACCCAGGCTCCCAGAGAAAGGAATTTAAATTATATGACAAGTCAATAAAAGGAATTTTTAATTTATCATCTAGTCATTTGAAGCCAAAACATTCCAAAAAACATCAAGTAGCAATGTTAACAATGTGATTAAAAACCACTTACCACATTCTGGATTTAAAATGAAATGAGAATAAGAAGATAGAGAAGTGAACTAGTTTCTCTCGTGACCTCCACCACACACACTGTGGCTTCCTAAAATTTAGCATGCTTCCTTCACCAGCCCCTCAACCCCCCCCCCCCCCCCCCCCCGCCCGCCACTGATATACTGATACTTGGACTGAACTTCAGCAAAGAAACAATTTGTCACAGCAACAGCTGAAACAAGAAGTGTCAGCAAGATTGATTAGACTTATTACAGGCTCCAGCACCCATCAGAAACACGATGACTGTGCCACCTTTTTATAGCATGGGCTGGGGAGCAAAACCAGCCAGAACCTGGTCATGCAAGCTGACAGCACTCACTGTCCCCTGGCCACTGGAGACAGCTCATGTCAGCCGACCACGGCTCTCTCTGACATGACCTTCTGCCCATCTTGCCCTATGACCAGCCTCTGCAGGCTCTATTTATGCTTGTACAGCCCAAACATCACACAGCCGCACCATCGTAATTAAGGAGACCTACCAAAGGAGAGTTTTGCTCAAAGAAATGTATTTTTAATTCCAGTGATGCATCTTCAACAAGGAGGGCATAGAGTCCTAAAGAGTATGCCCATTTCTCTCTTCTCTTTAATTGGAGGAGGATGAAAAAAAGCCTAATATAGTAGAGTGGAAAGCACGCAAGCTTGGGATCACTTATCAGACGCTCTGCTACTGACAAGCTGTGTGACCCCAGGCAAGTCCTTTCTATGTTCTGATTTCTGGGTTCCTGGTTTCTGAGCCAGAAGTCTGGATGCCATCCTTCTTCCTTCCATTCTTCAATCAGCCAGTTTCCAGCCACATCTTTAACATCTGCTTTGGTTGAAGCTTGGGTTTATCTCACTCTCCAACTTAAAATCATTCATTGGCACCCTGTCTGATAGGCTCAGTGGTAGAGCATAGGCCCGGCATACAGATGTCCCAGGTACAATTCCTGGTCAGGGCGCAAAGGAGAAATGACTATCTGTTTCTCCACCCCACCTCCTTCCTTTACTTTCTCTCTCTCTCTCTCTCTCTCTCTCTCTCTCCAACAGCCATGGCTTGATTGGTTCAAGCACATTGGCCTTGAGCGCTGAGGATGGCTCTGTAGAGCCTCTGCCTCAGGCATTAAAAATACAGCTAGTGTTCAACTTACAACCACGATTGGTTCTGACAGACCAGTTGTAACACAATTTGGTTGTAAGTTGAGTAGGTTATATGTACAGTACTGTGTCATGATGTTATAAAAATTTAAGTCATATTTTATCATAATTTTCTTTCATTATTGTTATATATCATACTTTTCTTTGTTCATTTTATGCCATTTGTATTATCTCTACACCATTTTATTTCTTATTTTTACATTCATCAGGTTTAAGTAAAACATTGCATTACCAGTACAACTGGTTTAATATTTGCAAAGACAATTTCCTCCTGGTAGACATCTTGGAAGGGGTTTAATGAAAAATATCCAAGACACAAAACACAAATTGCTATACTGAGTCTGGGATAACAGTTGAGATGGTGCATGCGGAGATGGTAGTGCTGCCGGAAGCTGGTCCGCACTGTCGTATGCCCAGCTGGGCAACGCTTGCACTGCCAGACGCGGAGCAGTCGTGTAAAGTTGAATGGTCGTAAGTTGCATAGGTCGTAAGTCGATCATTATTTGTAGCTCATTTGTGAGCATGGTCCCAAATGGGGAGGACATTGGCCCCAGGCGGGGGCTGCCAGGTGGATCCCGGTCAGGCTGCATGCGGGAGTCTGTCTCTCTATCTCCCCTCCTCTCACTTGGAAAAGGAAAAAAAATCACTCATTGGCTTCCCAGTGATTACAGGATAAAGATCCACCTCTATAGCTGGCATACAGCCATTTAGGATCTTGTCCCTTGAGCATAAATAGGAAGATGATGGCAAAACTAGCTGGACTTAACATTGATCCTTCCGGATTATCCCACATCTGACTCCACAGCCTTGGGGTGCTATGGTCCACCTGCCCGGCTGGATCCTGCCCATCCATCACTTAGTACCAGAGTACCCACACACGCCATCCCCCTCTGGGCTTCAGGATCCCTTTACAAACTTACAAGCTATTGAGAACTTCAAAGAGATCTTATATGCATTATATCTGTCAGTTATTACTCTATTAAAATTAAAACTTGGAAATTTAAAAAATATTTGTTAATTCAATTAAAAACTGTACCTTATTAGCATAAAGAACAGTTGGGTAAAACTAACTATATTTCCAAAATAAAAAATAAAGGAAAAGTGTAACGTTGCTCTGCATTTTTGCAAGTTGCTTTTAATGCCTGGCTCAACAGAAGACAGCTGGATCTTCATAGCTACTTCTGCACTGAATCTCTGGCAATATCACATGTCATGCAGCCGCTGGAAACCTCGACTATACACTCGTGAGAGAATAACAATGAACAAATCAAACAGTATTATCACAAAAATAATTCTGAGCTCCTGAAAGATTCTTGGAAACCCCCAAGAGTCTTTGAGATCACATTTTGAGAACATCTGATCTAGTCTGAGTGGGATGAGTTCAATTTTTCACCTTCTTGAGATCAAGCACCATGGGAAACAATAGAACCAACGGGTAACACACAGCCATTGAATCGGGCCGCCTTGAATTTAAATCTCAGCTCTGCCACTCAGAAATGTATTATGTAAGTTATATAAGCCCCAGGTTACTCACTTCTAAGATCAGAATAATGCCATCTATTCAATGAGGTTATTGTAGAAATAAAATAGGGTATATCTGTGCTTGCCACAGTGCCCAGTACATGGTAATCATGAGACAGCGGAAGGGGAGACTGGGCTAGGGAGAGGGAGAGAGAGTCACTAAATAACCTTTTAAACTTACGTGCTGTCCTGACACACCTTGGCTCTTAATATCTAGTTTGAAAAAAAGGTAAACATTTAAATAGTATATATTATAGCACGGAATGGTGTCCTATCCTCTGCTACCCTATAGTGGAAGCTCCTGTAGGTAGTCTGGTAGTCGGTCAGCTACTTGTCCTTAAGTAAAAGTAAGTACACTTAATGATGTGAGTGGGTCTCATTTAATCAGTTGAAGGTTTTAAAAGCAAAAACAGAATTTCCAAAGGAGAAATTCTGCCTCAGTCCTGGCCTGAGCCCACCCTACAGATTTCAAATTTGCTGGCCCCTGCAAACATGTGAGCCAACTCTTTAAAATAAATATCTTGATGTGTATATAATATATATATATATATACACATGTGTGTGTGTATCCTATTGGTCTGTTTCTCTAGAAACCCTGATAGTGCCCAGGAGGTTAGCAAGGAGTAGGGATATTGATGATGTCCATTCTCATAAGCTTTTGTTTACATCTTAGGAAGAAGCAAGAGAAGTAGGCCAGGGGCTGGACTCTAAACTTCTGTGAGCTTTAAATTCACTGTGATTATCTTCAGATTGGCTGCTTTTCTTACCTCCTGCCTGTTTCCCATGTTATCAGTCATAAAACTGTTCACGGCCAAAGTGTCATGGCTAGTGTCCAATGTGGCATAGAGGGGCAGTGGCACAGGGCACATCCTCTTCCCTAGCTGTGCTTAGCACGTGGGGGACCCCAAAGGAGAGAGTTGGGGCAGGACCCAATGTCACAGAGCAGGCTGGGCCCCCATAGCCATTTCAAGGGGAAACAAAGCCCACAGGAAGGCAAATGCCAAGTGAGGTTCTAAGACTCACGAGCAGAGAGGTCTCTGATGTTTCCCCTTCCCCAAGAGTCCATAGTTTCCAGCACGGTTGGGGTGTACAGGGGTGGTCTGGATGCCCGACACTGCCCCTCTCTCCTGTGTTGACTTACAGGATAATAAGCATCTAGTGGCAACATACTACAAAGGGGGCAGACAGGTGTGCCCATGGCAAATTTCAGCTTTCCCAGGCAGTCATTCGAAGAAGGCATTTATCTATCAGGGCCAAAGGGACAACTCCAGCAGGTGATCCTTTCATTTCCCACTAATTCAATTTGTGTAGAAATAAGCATAGCTCATTGCCTAGATCTGCCTTTTTCTGGGAGGAAGAACTTGATATGGCTTGAAATTGCTAACTTAATTCCTATCTCCTGTTACAATCAGGAAGCTATATTTTTACTTGATTAAAATTCAGAAATCTGAGCTCTGGAAAGGACCCTAGAATACAACAGGTTGAGCCTCTTCATTTGATGGAGAGGACCTGGAAGGCCACAGAAAAACATGCATATAAGTCAGCTCAGCTAATGAGTTGGTGGGGATCAGAAACCACACAGTGAGCTCAATCCAGGATGCCCTGGCAGACTGTTCACAATGTGTGGGGTCAGGTGAAGGGGAGGATGGATGCTGGAAAGTGACAGAGAGGTTGTCCCTATAGCAGTGGCACTCTGGAGATCTCATCCAACCTCTCCCAGGAAGCCCCGGCACCATTTCAACCTTTGCTTAAACACTTCCACTGATTGGGGGGCTCTCACAATTTCATTAAGCAGACCCAAAAGAAAGTTCTTTTTTTTTTTTTTCCTCATAGGATTAAATCTGTTTCCCTGAAACTTCTACACATTATCCCAGGGGTTTGCATCTTGGCTGATCATCAGCTCACCCTTGGTGAGCCAACTTCTAAAACGTCCTGATAACCAGGCTACACACCAAGCCCATAGAATCAGCATTTCTGAGGGTAGAAACCAGGCATTGGTATTGTCAAAAGCTCCTCAGGTTGTCCCAATTGGAAGCCACGTTTGAAAACCTTTGCTTTTGGCTCAGTTCTTATATTAGTCAGCTAGGGCTGCCATGACAAAATACTGCAGACTGGGTGCTTTAAACAACAGAAGTTCATTTTCTTAGGGTTCTAGAGATTGGAAATCAGGATCAAGGTGTCAGCAGGTGTGGTTTCTCCTGAGGCCTCTCTCCTTGGCTTGCAGATTGCTGTCTTCTTGTTGTGTCCTCACATGGCCTTTCCACTGTATAACCTCATCCCTGGTCTCTCTCTCCTTCTCTTCTTACCAGTCATATTGGATTAGGGCCCTACCCTTATGGCCTCATTTAACTTTAATTACCTCCATATTAGTTGTTAGAGTGGACAGTTGGATTCTGGGCAGTGGTGGGATTCAAATAATTTAACAACTGGTTCTCTGCCCTAGTGGCCATTTTAAGTATAAAAAAGATAGACTGGCCCTGGCCAGTTGGCTCAGTGGTAGAGCATCGGCCTGGCGTGCGGGGGACCCAGGTTCGATTCCCGGCCAGGGCACATAGGAGAAGCGCCCATTTGCTTCTCCACCCCCGCCCTCCCCTCCTTCCTCTCTGTCTCTCTCTTCCCCTCCCGCAGCCAAGGCTCCATTGGAGCAAAGATGGCCCGGGCGCTGGGGATGGCTCCTTGGCCTCTGCCCCAGGCGCTAGAGTGGCTCTGGTCGCGGCAGAGCGACCCCCCGGAGGGGCAGAGCATCGCCCCCTGGTGGGCAGAGCGTCGCCCCTGGTGGGCGTGCCGGGTGGATCCCGGTCGGGCGCATGCGGGAGTCTGTCTGACTGTCTCTCCCCATTTCCAGCTTCAAAAAAAAAAAAAAAAAAAAAAGAAACATAAAAAAGATAGACTGAAAGGTAGTTTATTACTTCATGTATTTAATACTTAAATAAGTACAATAAAAGAGATATACAAAACTAGATTATAAGAGTTTTAAAGTATTAATGAAAAAGTATTAAATAATACCTGACAAAAAACAATAAAACTGTTATTTAAGATATTTCCACATTGCTTCTTGATTGGTCTCCTCACTTGCAATTTTTTTCACCTATGAACAAAATGAACATTACTATGGGCGCTTAGAATATGCTATTGTGCTGAGGAACTTATTAGAAAAGAGTAAAGAATGTAACTTTGTGATTTCCACATTGGGCGGCTGCCCAGGCACCCACCTTAGAAAGAACCCTGGTTACAAGTGCCATTTTTGTGTGTGTGTGTGTGTGTGTATTTTTTTTTTCTGAAACCAGAAACGGGGAGAGACAGTCAGACAGACTCCCACATGCGCCTGACCGGGATCCACCCGGCACACCCACCAGGGGGCGATGCTCTGCCCCTCCGGGGCGTTGCTCTGTTGCGACCAGAACCACTCTAGCGCCTGGGGCAGAGGCCAAGGAGCCATTCCCAGCGCCCAGGCCATCCTTGCTCCAATGGAGCCTCGCTGCAGGAGGGGAAGAGAGAGACAAAGAGGAAGGAGAGGGGGAGGGGTGGAGAAGCAGATGGGCGCTTCTCCTGTGTGCTCTGGCTGTGAATTGAACCCGGGACTTCTGCACGCCAGGCCGACACTCTACCACTGAGCCAACCAGCCAGGGCCACAAGTGCCATTTTAACAACTGGTTTGCCAAACTCAACGAAAAATTAGATATTGGTTCTGCCGAACCAGTGCAAACCAGCTGAAGCCCACCACTGATTTTGGGACCATCAGAGGCTCTGAGACAGCTGCCTCTCTCCCTATGCAGCTACCCACTGAGCAGGGTCAGATGCCACGCCCAGCAACCTCATGAACCCCAAAATCTGCCAACAAAATGAGCTATGTCTGGCCCTCACTGACCTGCCTGCTGAATTGAACCTGTCCAAGAATCTCTCCCTAGGCAGACAGGTGCAGAGCACTCACTGAGCCACTAGAGGAGTTCTGGTGCCCAAGAGAACACAGTAAGGCCAAGGAGATGGGCTACAGGCCACATTGGTGCGGCTCCAGGTGGTGACCTCTACCTCCTCCTTTACACACATCAGGTGGCACATTGTAACAGACAATCTGCTGGCAGACAAACAGATTCTGCAAATCAGAGCTCCATCATTACTTTGAAATACTAGGTATTAAGGCTCCATTGGAGCAAAGATGGCCCGGGCGCTGGGGATAGCTCCTTGGCCTCTGCCCCAGGCGCTGGAGTGGCTCTGGTCGCGGCAGAGCGACACCCCAGAGGGGCAGAGCATCGCCCCCTGGTGGGCAGAGCGTCACCCCTGGTGGACGTGCCGGGTGGATCCCGGTCGGGCACATGCGGGAGTCTGTCTCTCCCCGTTTCCAGCTTCAGAAAAATACAAAAAAAAAAAAAAAAGGAAAAAAAAAAAAAGAAATACTAGGTATTTAGGTACATAGGCTAGTATCTGGCTCTTAGTAAGCTCAGTAATATTTGTTCAATGAACAAATAAATAAATGAAAATATTTGATTGGATTTGAAATCCATTAGAATTATGACAACAGATTTCAACATTGGCAGTCCTTAAGTTTAAGTGAATTTTTGAATGTTTAGAAATATATTTTTAATTTTGTCTCCTGTGTGAATAAAAAAGATGTTCATTGTGATTTTCAAAAACATGAAGAGCTTATCATTAGCCTTGATCAGAATATGTGTAGCTAGTTCAAGTTTAAAACCTGATATTAAAAAAAAAGATGACTTTTTTCATGGAAGCAATGTTGCTCATAGTTCCAAAGCAACTTCATTAAAAAATTTAAAGATATTTTATTTGAGAAGTATTCTTATACAGATTTTTCTTATGATAATTGTATAATACACGGAGAAAATGTAATGGAGTTTCACTAAGCCTCATGTAGACATCTGCAAATCCCCTCTAGTTGACTCACCATATCTTACAAATGTTATCATTTTTATAGACATTCTAACATGACAAACCTTAGGAAGCACCGTCTTCTACTTCTCTAAATGGCATCAGCACTGACACTATTAAGCCTAACCCTGTGAGTCATCTTGATTTCTCTCTTCCCATTAAGTTCTCAATCCAGACCTTCAACCAGTCCAGTTGTGACTACTTCCAAAATTGTCCCCTTTCTGTCCACATCTTTCTACCCCCAATGCTTCTACTTAAAGTAAGACATCAATATCTCTTGCATGTGCTATTGCAAAAGATACTCCTAACTGGGCTTCCATTTTCTGCATTGCTTGCCCTTCCCCAATTCCTTCCCCACATGGCAGCCAGAGTTCTTTAACTTGCTCATGTTATGGTCCTCACCTCCCTACACTCTTAACACCTTCCAATGGCTTTTCAAATAAAACCTAGGTTCCTTCCTGTGGCCTTTGCCTTGCTCTCCAACCTCATCTCCACTGCCCTCCCACCCTTGCATATTATGTGCAGACACCCTGGCCTCTCTGAAACTTGGGGAGAGAATATTCTCAGTCAAATGTCAAGGCCAAGTGGAGCCAGAGATGTAGTGTAGAGTCAGGTGACTTCTGAGCTGGAACTATAACTTTGGAAATCTAGTAGAAGATCATGAGACTATGAGGTCACCAAGGAAGTAAGTTCAGAAAGCAAAGGAGGTTAAAGACAGGGCCATGGTGCTCTTTCAACATTCCAGGTTCAGGGGGATGAAAAGGGACCTGTAAAGGAGACGGACAGGCAGCAGTCAGGGGCACAGGAAAGCAATCAGGAGATCAGAGGGCCTATGGAAGCCCTCTGAGAAGCTTATTAGAAACATACGTTTTCTGAACTATCTGCTGGAGTTTTCAATACTGTAATAACACTGATGGTTGAGGCCAGGCAGGTTCACATTGAATTTGGGCAGATGGTAGAGGAACTGCGGAGCCAGAAAGCGAAGGGCCATTACCCATTTATTGGAGGCTCACAAAGATACGTGAGCAAATAAAGGAAAACCTGCTTTCTCAGTGAAGGGCAAGAGATCAGGAAAACTGCACCTTGCGGTGGTGGGAGAATGATCTGGGAGTATTCTCCCCTAAGGAAAGTTCGGTAGCCTTACATAGACTATCTACATGGGGCGCTGCCACCCGCTCCTGCACTAGTCAGGCAAAACGCTTGCAGCCGGTAAACCAGCGAGCCACCCTAACACAGCTGTTTTCCCCAAAAGTACACAAGGCAGACACCTAAAATTAGTTTTTTTTAAACAAGTACTCCTAGTCTTGTTATTATCAGAGAAACTGGGGAAACACTGCCCTAATTCTTGGCCCTTTTTAGACATACAAGTGTACTGTAGAGATTCGGCGGTTCCGGTTCCAGACAACCATAATAAAGTGAGTATCGCAATAAAACGAGTACGTATTGCAATAAAGCGAGTTGTCGGTTTTTGTTTGTTTGTTTTTGGGTTTGTTTTTGTTTCTTGGTGGAAGGTCTTGCCTTCAATTTGTAAAAAACCGCAACACCTGTATACTTTGCCTGTCTACTTTCCAGGGAATCTCACCTGATTCCCCAGGGGACCTAGCATTGGAAGTTCATCATCCAAACTTCTGACTTGTTCTTGGGACCTGTTCTAAAACAACCCACAGTTTCAGATTTGAGCCAATGAATCAGTTCTCTCTTCATTTTCAAAGGCTGATTATTTCATCATCTCTTAAAACCATATGGAATTTATTTTAGTACATCTGTGCTACATTTGAGTCTTGGCAAAGAGTCTTGGGTTTGAATTCAAATTCAAATTAACCAACAAACAAATGGGTATCCTCAAGGGCAGACATAATAGTAGGACTCTAGTTAAAGCTCTGCACCCGACTTTCTTAGCTGACTTAGCTCCCGAAAGCACACAGAATCATTTTCTCCCATTGGGTATCACATTTAACTTCCCGGGGGGTTTGGAGGCTGGCTGGTGATGTCAGGGTGCTTCCCCTCTTTCCGGGTGTCCTCGTGGCTCTCTCCCCTGACACAACCCGCTCCATCTGGCTTTTCAAATACTGTGTTGGCAGGCTCTGCCTACATTTCCTTACTTTAAATGTTAAAAACTTTCCCCGTCCATTTAATCAAAAATGGAAAACTTTTTGCCCTCTCTGACACAAATCATTCCATTTCAATCACCTGAGGGATACTTGGGGATAATTAGAAAATCCCCATCAAGAGTTCAGAGGCCAATATCAGCTGTCAAAATCCCACATTCCCCTCTTCTCCCCTCTTTCAAGTGCAAAACAACCTGTGTCTGAAGATGCGCGGGAGATAAAAAGGCACACAGCAGCGCTGGGGGCTTTGACTCAATCCTATTCAGGGCCCCACCGCCATGAATACGGCAAAATCTCAAATGAAAGTTTTAATCTCCCCACTGCATTCAGCCTAAAGAGAAAAGGGCTTCCTTTTAACAATTTTCCCCCTTAAACCTTTTGTGTTGCAATGCTCCTGAAAAAAAAAAAAGCAGAGATTTCACTCTGACCAGTGAGGGCTTTACGCCCAAGAAAGCAATGCACCTCAAACCCTTTGTGCAACCGGCGCAAATGCAGCAACCCGTGGTGACTCGACGCGCGGGGGGCAGAGGGTGCCCGCGCCTCTGCAGACGCCCGGCTCCGGGCCTAAGGGAAAGAGTGGAGCACGCCGTGGGCCCCACCACTCCTCGAAACTGAGGAGTCTGGGGTGGGAGTGCGATAACGATGCTTAATTCCCCAGCCAGGACACCCGTCTGAAACACACCAGACCCCGCAGGCCAGGCGGCCCAATTAAGTCCTTTGTTTTCACACGGCACTCAAGAGTAGGCGAAAGAACAACTCCCAGTTCGGTCCTCTCCAAGCCACCCTTTGGGGAGGATCTCGGGCCGGGGCTCACAAGACCTCCCTGGCTGACGGCTGGGAAGCAGAAACCGGCTGCCTCTATGTGCCTACCTTTGGGCGCAGACTTGGGGCCACTCCGGGAGCGGGACCCCGGCCTCTGCAAACGTCTTTGCGCGCAAAGCGTTCCTCCCTGGCACACCCGCCCTTCCCAAGACGACTTGAGCACCGCTTCCCTCTGTAACTGTCTTGGCGAGTAACGCTTCCGCACGTAATTAACGCAACCCCTCAGCTTTTCTGGCATTAAAAAAAAAAAAAAAAAAAAAAAGTGTAATCAGTATGACGTTTCCTTCTTTATTTCTTCCAAAGGACCACCCTAAATGTTTGAAAGTACGGCTGATACTAATTTAAAACGTCGGGATTATCACCAGAGGTGCAGTTCTGAGCCCAACACGGTTTTATTAGCGCCTTAATTTGGTGTTGCTGAATTCTGACAGCCCAGTGAATGCCACTTTTACAAAAGGATTTTTTGTTGTTTTTTTTGGTTTGTTTGTTTGTTTGTTTTTGTCGAGAGACCAGAGTTCCGAAGGTCCCAAGCGAGCGCCCAGCGTTCCGCGCGAGCTGCGCGCAGGGGTGGCGGGAACCGGATCTAAAGCAGCCTCGCGGCGGGTCCCTCGGTCCCTCCATCGCGTCTCTAGAACCACGAACGTGCGCCCCTTTTCTCCATGTTTTTCTCTCCCCGTTTGACAGTGCACTTCGCTGGCCCAGTCACTATTTCTGAACATGATTTTTATTAAGGGTCACAGGCAGCTGGTAGATAGATACATTGTCGCTCTCCCTGTCATGGATTTGATATTTTTCTTTTGAAAATCCGTTTGTGAAAAGCCTTCCCTTCCCCCTCTGACCGGTTCTTTTTAGGAGTGCGTGACTTGGAGTTGTGTAGTCTTCAGGACATTGAGAGGCGAGGGGGTGGGATTGTTTCGAAAGATGTCTCAAATTCAGTCGTCTGAAAAAACAGCAATGAAAAGGCGGTAGGGTGGAGGTGAACAAAAGCCAAACTGCATTTAAGTGATTACATATATCTGTGTTAAATGGCTTGTATTCGTAAAATAAAGAGCACATATAGAGACTTTAAGATTCCTTCCTTTGCATTTGCCACTTCCTTTGAGTTAAGGGTTAGAGAAAATGCTCCGCTGGTCATTTTTAAGCTGTGAAATTTTAGCCAACTTCTTACACCAAACGCAAACACAACTTGTATACACGCTTCCGAAATGAGAGCAGGAATCAACAGTGCTGGTCAGCTTTTCTACATCTTGTTCTAACTGCAAGGTCAACAGTAAAATAAAGAAATAAATAAAAATAAATCGACACACAGCTTTATTAAAGTTTCTAAGTTCCCTTCCAGTTCTAATGTTATAGAAATAACACAATTTCTCAGTTTCTGGGTAGTTCAAGTGAAAGTATATCTTTCTAATAAAATCATAATTATCTCGATGGTTAGACTAATTCAATAAAATTTAAATACTAATTTCAACACTAATAAGTACACACTCAGGAAAAAAATTTATACAAAATCATATTTCAGATGTACTATTGCCGCATTAAAGGAACTCAAGTGCACATTTTCTGTGAAATACAAAATACTGTCTAATAAGAATAAACACCCCTTATTAATCTGCCTTGTATGTCTGATTTTTCTTAAACCAAATTCCTTTACAAACCAGGCAAAGTCCTTTACAAACTTCTTATACACAAGTCTGGCTATATTGATAAAACAAAAAACAAAAAAAACCCTCAAATTAACAATTCTCCAGAACGAGATACAAACTGAATAGGTTGGGTGGCATTTTTTGGTGGTGTTGTTGTAAATGAGGGGGAAAAAAAGGAAGTTCCAAATGCCATTTTTATAACTAAGTCTTAGAATTTAAACTCATGTATGTTTTTAAAAATAACTGACATCTTTTCTTATTAGGAAAAATCAGAAGAGATGTAAAACCTGGGATCAATGACAAAAAAAGTCCCTCAGAAAAGATGAAAGTACTTTTAACTACCCCACTAAATTAACATGTCAGGTTTACATCTTTATGAAGAGAAAATAATCACATGAAAACATTTTACATTTTAGCTGAATTATGAGTAATGTATCTCTTACACAAGTCAGTTTAATGCGGCTTTTTGAGGAAGAGTTTTCATTTGATTTTAATGCTTTCCCCAGAAGTTTTAGAGAAGGGGAAATAAAAAGAAGAATAATGCAGATACTTACATATTTCAGTTCAGCTAAGAGAGAAGGGGAACAAAATTTTAGTATATGGTGATATCTGAGCTTTTTATCTTCTAACACTAAAATTTCCTTCAGAAATCAGCAATTTGAAAATTAATTTGTGAACCTTGTTACAAACTGTAATATTATTTCTCACAAAATATATATATATTTTTTTCCTTGCTTGTCCTAAAGCAAAAAAGACAACCCTGGTAGGAACCACCTGTTGTGCTACCCACCTACTCCAATTAGACAAGTCTTTTGCCTTTGTGGGAATAATGACCCACATGAGTCACTACTTTCAGACTAACCAAATCTGAAAACTCTGGTCAGAGTAGTCTTTTCATGCTCACAAAGTCAGCAGGCATCTTGCCTCTCATAAAGCCTAAAATCTATTAAGCACATGCAGAATAATTCACATCACTGCCCCTGAGACTCTTTGAAGCAAATAAACAGAAAAGAAAAGAAAAGAAAAAAGATTAAGATTTGATCTCAATTTAACCGTGTTAATAGTAACTCTATATTATTCCAGATTTTATCCAGCTGTTTTGGATCTTTATTGAATTTGAACAAGAGAGCAAACCTGTTTTAAGGCTTAGAGGATATAAAGGTTCAAAAGGAGTCAAAGCCTTTTCTGAACTATGTATCTTCTACCCTGGCTTCTTGCTTGGCAGACTTTTAAGATTCAATGAGATTGATTTCTTTCTCACTTTTCATTCACTGTAATGACCTGGCTTTCTTATAAATACTTCCCAAACCAGATCTCTCATATTCTTAAAAACTATAAATATCACACAGGGTGGACTCAAAATCATTTGTCTCACAGGGCATTGGGGTTTATTTCTGATGCCATTTATCATCATCTATGTCAAGTTCAATGAAAGAGGGCTTAGTTTTGCTCTTTTTATTTTTTAAAGGAAGACACGAGAAAGAAAAAGACTCAATATGACCACACTTACTTAGGGTTAAGTTGCAACCACTTAATCAAATAATTACTTCCCTAAAAAGAATGAATTTGCTTAGTTTTCCCAGAACTATGGAGAAAAAGACATTCTCATGGACAAGAAAGTGTAATGTTTAATAGAAGCTCATAGTGCAGATTGAGCTCAAATGGATAGCCATAGGGAAATATGTAAGTGCAACAGCCAAGAAAAGAAGTTTCAAGATGAAGAATAAAAGTGAACTGTATGTACATAGCATCCATCAATGTGACTACGGATTAGAAGTGTGGTCAGATTTAGTCGACACAATTGAATGGACCAAGCCCCATAGAAGATACTGCAAGAGTTACAATGAAGGGTCACTCTAGGGCCGTGATGGCAAACCTTTTTATTAAAAGCGCCCGCTTTTGCAGTGCTGGTCAACCTGGTCCCTCCCGTCCAATAGTGGGCATTCCAGCTTTCATGGTGGGCCAATCGTGCGCTATGCCTACCATGAAAGCTGGACCGCCCACTAGTGGGACCAGGTTGGGACCAGGTTGACCAGCACTGCAAAAATGGGCAGTTTTATTTTTGTTTGTTTGTTTTGTATTTTTCTGAAGCAGGAAACGGGGAGAGACAGTCAGACAGACTCCCGCATGCGCCCGACCGGGATCCACCCGGCACGCCCACCAGGGGGCGACGCTCTGCCCACTAGGGGGCAATGCTCTGCCCCTCTGGGGCATCGCTCTGTTGCGACCAGAGCCACTCTAGCGCCTGGGGCAGAGGCCAAGGAGCCATCCCCAGCGCCCGGGCCATCCCCGCTCCAATGGAGCCTTGGCTTCGGGAGGGGAAGAGAGAGACAGAGAGGAAGGAAAGGGGGAGAGGTGGAGAAGCAGATGGGTGCTTCTCCTGTGTGCCCTGGCCGGGAATCGAACCCGGGACTTCTGCACACCAGGCCGACGCTCTACCACTGAGCCAGTCGGCCAGGGCCAAAAATGGGCAGTTTTTATAAAAAGGTTTGCCATCACAGCTCTAGGTTGTCCTTAGTTTTAGAGTTAGAGATGAAGTGATGAAGTGTCTGGTTTCCTGATTTGTTTTTCCTTTTCTATTTGTCTTGGGGAGGGAGAAATAAGAGTTTGGGGGTAAACATATAGAAAAATATTTTTTGAACAGTGTTATTATACTGGTAAGCATCACAAAACTATCTGATCACCGTTTTTACAGATGAATAAAAGAGTTTGGAAAATTTAAGTTTCTTTTACAAGAAAGAAGTTTCTGTTCCTAAAATGTCATGCTGCCTCTCTACTCAAGAGTCAGAAGTCACATTTTATATTCATAGAAAGTTATATATAAAAGTAAGTATTAAGTTAGACTGTGTCTTTTCCTGTTATCTGTTCTTGCATCATTCAATTCAACAAGTTAGTAAACTTTTATTATCTTTTACCTTCCACCACCCCAAAAAGATATTTGGTAGAGGTTAAGTGCCTTGGTTACGGTATTACAGAACCCAGGCAATCAGACTTGAGTCCACGCTCTTAATGAAGCACCCATTCTTGGCTGCCTCTGCTGTCATCATGCAAAACAGGTGATCTAGCCAACAGGAGGAGAGAATATTGCATAAAGATGACCTGACAAGAGAATGTATGCCTCCTAACTCAATGGGAAGTAGGGCATTTGGGCAGGATTCTAGAGAAGCAAGAATAAATTATTGACCCAATGGCAAAAGAGCCACAAAGATGGAGACATCCAAGAAAATGGGATTGATTTCCTACAAAACAAAACAAAACAATAACATCAGTACTTTTCTGTTAGATTAAGAATAAGTGGAAAACCACAATACATACCCCCCAAAATTAATGACATTCATTGTTTATATAGAAAATTTAGAAAATATAGAAAAATTCTAAAATAGAAAAAAAATTATTCATAGTCCCATTATCCAGAAAAAGTCACTATTTTCTTTTTCTGTAATATACATTTTAAACAGAATTAGTATGTTATATATAATTTTCAATCTGGCTTTTTAATCACTATTATGTCAGGTCCATTTCCCATGCCATTAAAGTCCTAGAAAACATTCTTCTTAATATTACATATTATAATTTTTGTCAAACCAATTCCCTACAGTTAGGTATCTAGTAATTCTGTTTTTGTCACTATGAGTAGCTCCATATTATACAAGGGTTTTGCATTTTTTGTGGACATCTCTGATCATTTTAAGATTAAACAACATTTTCAGGTTCTTGATACACACTGCCATATTGTCCTCCAAAATGGTCATATTCATTTATCCTCCATGAATAAGATGCAGAAACAACCTTTTCACTGCTGGGTAATGATATATAAAAATTTTTTTTTTCTATGAACTAAATGGGGAGGGAAAGTGTGTTATTATTTGAAGCTCCTTCATTATTGGGTGAATATTTTGACATGTGTCTTGCTACTTTTATCTTTCATAAACTATCTTTTCTGTCTGGCTTTTTTGCTCTTGGTATGCTTGACTTATTGATTATTTAAAGAGTTCTTTACCTATTAAGACTATTAAATAATTGCATAAAGCATATCTGGACCTGTTTTTCAAACCCTGACCAAATTATGCAAACTTTTTTTTTTGTATTTTTCAAAAATGAGTAGTGTGGGGGGAGGCAGACAGACAGACTACCACATGCGCCCAGACTGGGATCCACTGAGCATGCTCACCAGAAGGCAATGCTCTGCCCATCTGGGGCGTTGCTCTGCTGCAATCAGAGCCATTCTAGCGCCTGAGGCAGAGGCCATGGAGCCATCCTCAGTGCCAGGGCCAACTTTGCTCCCATGGAGCCTTGGCTGCAGGAGAGGAAGAGAGAGATAGAGAGAAAGGAGAAGGGGAAGGATGGAGAAGCAGATGGGCGCTTCTCCTGTGTGCCCTGGCCGGGAATTGAACCTGGGACATCCACACGCCAGGTCAATGCTTTATCACTGAGCCAACTGGCCATGGCTGTTTCTCTCAAATCTTGCTCCAGAAATCAAGTCTTTACAAATCATTTTGATGGTCTGAATGAACATATTTTTATTAAAATGGGAACTTACGCAGTACTTACAAAAAGCTTTTATTTTACAATAATTTCTCTGAAACGAAAAGGATACCAGGGATGGCCTAGAATCCAATGGAGAGAAAAATCACTTTGGGAATATACACACACACACACACACACACACACACACACACACACACACACACACATATATATATGTAGCATATTACTTTTTGTGCAATCCAGTATGACTTGGCTGGGAAAAGAACAGATAAGGAGGAAGAAAGGTCCTATGAAAAGGTGAATTCACGCCTCCTCCCTAGAATTGGGCAGATATGTGTTTTAGAGAGGCTTTCAAGCTTCTAATGAAGAAAAGACCTGCTTTGAATTGTCATTAACATGGCTAGACTCCCAAGCCTTCTAAAATGGTCTTTCATTTCCATGTGAATATTGGAAAATGCCTTCTTAAGGAGGTGGGAGTATGCAGGGGGAACAGACCTTTCTGCCTACATCTCAGCTAATTTGCATGCTCTCCAATGGAGGTCATATCGATATGAGACCCAACCTCTGTCAGCTTTGCGGGTCTTTAACCTGAGAACCTTGAAACCCATTGAGATCTATTCATACTTGGCAGATTGATTTCTTCAGTCATTTTGTCATAGTAACTGACAATTCACTGCCATCCAAGTGTATCTGGGAGCACAATGCCCACATAAATATTGTTGGCAATTCTCAGTATATCCCTTTGTGGAAATGGTAGGTTAATTTACTTCTGCAGCTCGACTTTCTATAGCAATGTGGCAGAAAATCATTTCCTTTGCAACCACATAGCGAACAGACCCAGTTAGGGCTTGTTTCAAAGGAGCAGGGAGTTCAGAATCCCCCATCAATGCAGATGAAATGAATCAAAGCTTCAAACACAGGTTAATCTCGGAGAAGAGACAGAGGCCCAACCGGAACATAAAAGCCTTAATAAAAATCAGGTGAAGACAGTCTTAATGCTATTCTAGAGAGTTGCAGGTGTCCCCAAACTACAGCTCTGCAGGCCGCAATGCGGCCCCCTGAGGCCATTTATCCAGCCCCCACTGCACTTCTGGAAGGGGCACCTCTTCCATTGGTGGTCAGTGAGAGGACCACTGTATTTGGCAGCCCTCCAATGGTCTGAGGGACAGTGAACTGGCCCCTGTGTAAAAAGTTTGGATACCCCTGGTAGGGCATGGAAATAATAGACTATATGACTGGGAAAATATCTCCACTTAAAAAAAAATTGCATGAGGGCTCAAAGGCATTAAATCCTTAATCACACCAGCTAATGTAAAAGATGTGCCGCATTCTGTTCTGTGCTGCCTCCTGAGAGCAGTGTGGAGAGCTCCCTGGTGCTTGTCTCCAGAGCATTTCATGTTGCTTCCCCAGCTGTAATCCAACTGTCACTGAATGGAGAGGAGAGGCAGCCACAGCTGTGGCAAGGCAGAAAGAGCAAAGGCGTTGGCAGTAGACACTCCTGGATTTGATACCTGGCCCCACTGCTTAGCCATGGTAGCTTAAGTCCCATAACCTTTCCGAACTCAGTTTCACCATTTGCACAATGGGATTACCAAGGTACCCACTTTATGGAGTGGTCATAAGGATGAAATGAGATCACTGATTCATTCAATAATCTTTTTTGAGTGCCTCCTCTGCATTAGGTATAGCATTTAGGACTGGGAAATAAAAGTATTAGAGGGAAGAGGTCTCCATCTTTGATTGTAGTGCATCCAATTAGAATGGGAAATAAAACTGCTTCCATGCAAAACTTGACTCTGTGAGTTGGCTTGGAAGAGCCAGGAAAGACCTCTCAGAAAAGACATCTCTTGAGATTTGAGGAAGGGTAATTTGTCAGGCATATTAGCAGAGAGGAGACACCCGGGGTGGACGGAAAGGCCAGAGGGGTAGGGGATAGCACTCTTACTGTTGCTGGAGTATATGATGTGCAAGGAGCATGTGGCAGAGGGCACTTGTGAGCAGAGATAGGACCAAGTCACAAAGAGCTGTGTGCATGCCCAGTGAAGAGGAGCTTAGATTTTATCACAAGGAGCCTTTGAAATACGCTCATCCCCATTGAGCATTTACTGTGAACCATGTGCTGTGCTCAATCACTGTGGTACTCTCTGTCTGGTCAGGAGAAATCAAAGCTGATGTCACCGCACAGTTGATTCTCCAATTAGTTCCTTGTGATAAATCGTGAACCAAGTTTGTGTGTGGGTGTGTGAGGAGGGGAGGTGGATAAACCTTTTGAAAAATTCCATCCATGTCTGGGGTCCAGAGGCATGGATCCACCTCCACATGGTTTCTCTATCTCTCTGAACCAGTCCCTGTCTCTCTGGTGTGTATGCAAACAACATCTGCCAGGCCTCAGTGTAGCACTTTATGACAGGAGGGATGGCTAATACCGTAAACAATTAAGTGCTATCTAAGGCTATCATCTGCTCCAGTTTTCTCCTTCCTGTATTTGGAATGTGTGACCAGGACACTGGAATATCTGAAGGAGCCAAAGCTCTAAGAGTTCAATTTAACAGGAGGTGAGATTTCCTAGAGGGTTGGTTTCACCTTTTCCAGAGGCCCATGTAAGGACAGTCAGGGCTGTGGGGGAACTTGGAGGATGTGGGGCAGCTGTGTTAGGCTTGCTCGCTGGTTTACTGGCTGCAAGCCCTTTGCCTATTAGTGCGTGAGCACGTGGCAGCGCCACGTGTGCATAGCCTATACAAGGCCATGGGTGTGTGCACTCAGGGACTGCAGATGCGCAGATTGCCTGCCTGCCACTGTGAGGGGCCATTTTGCTGTTTGTTTGCCTGAGAGGTGGTTTCTCCTGCCTGTGCACTTGTTGCCTTTGTGAGACTTTATTATACAGAATGTCCCAACCTTTTCTGGCTCTGCAGTTTTTCTACCATCTTCCCATATCCAGTGTGGACCTGCCTGGCCTCGGCCACTGGTATTACAGAGGACAAATTCAACCAATCCAGATGCTTGGACTTTATCTTGGGAGAAGTCACCTAATTCTTTTGAGTTTCAGCTCCCTCATGTCAAAAATGGGAATAAATGGAGTTCCAGTCAAGATGGTGACATATGTAAAAGCAGTAGTTGAAACCTCCCACAACCACATGAAAATTACAACGAAGTAACAGAGCAATCATCACGCAGAACACCTGAAATCTAGCTGAATGGAAGTCCTATAAATAAGGATATAAAGAGGAAGCTACTTTAAGACCTATAGGTGGTGGCGCAGTGGATAGAGCATCCAACTGGGACGCGGAGGACCAAGGTTCGAAAGCCCAAGGTCGCATGGGCTCATTTGGCTTGAGCATGGGGTCGCTGGCTTGAGCACAGAGTCACTGGCTTGAGCCCAAGGTCACTGGCTTGAACAAGGGGTCACTCACTCTGCAGTGAGTGACCTGGTCAAGGCACATATGAGAAATCAATCAATGAACAACTGAAGTGCCACAATAAAGAATTGATGCTTCTCATCTCTCTCCTTTCCTGTCTGTTCCTATCTGTCCCTCTCTCTGACTCTCTCTCTCTGTCTCTACTCCATGGTTAAAAATTGGGAGGGATAGCTTAGACACAAAGGTTCTCCCTGAGAAGTGAGGGGTTCCAGTGCCTCACCAGAACCCCTGGCCCAGGTTTTACTGCTAGGAAGAGAAGTCTCCATAACTTTTGGCTATAAACACCTGTGGGGACTGTGACTGAATGAGACAGAGGGCTGCTGGAGCACCAGGATCCCTCCTGCAGAGCCTGCTCACAGACTTACTAGGACTCACTCACTCCGAGCTCCAGCACCGGGACTGCAACTAGAAAGGCATCATGGACTTATGGGGAGGAACTGAATTGTCAGGCTTCAAAATGAGAGCTGGAGGAGCAGCTTTCTCCCAGACGGAAGTGCTAGAAGAGGCCTTGGTTCTTTTGGTAAGCCCTGGCTCCTCAAAGCCAGCAGACATCTTATCTGAGTTTCCATTTACCTGGCTAACACCATTTGCTCGACCCTGATGATTCCCTGAGACCCCACCCCACCCACCTTCGGGTCCACCCAAGTTGTTCCCAGGGGCTTTTCTATACAAACAGCCTCTCTTGGCTCCTGCTTTGGACTTTCCTAAAATTTTTCAAATAAGCAGCACTAGCCCCTGTGTACCTCGTATATTTTGCTAAGTGGTGCCAGTCCCAGCACTAGTGACAGCAGCCTTGTTTTGCAGCATTGACTCTCCTAGGCACCTCCAAACCTAGCACAAATAGCAGCCATCTCCATATTGCTCTGTAGCTCATGCTGGGTGGCACCGAGCAGGGCACAGGTAGTGAATGATCTTAGCTTGTCCTTCCTGGGAGGCTCCAGAGCCAGTGCCCCCAGTGGATAGTTTCAAACCACACCAGATTACAACACAACCACCTTCATGAACAACACACTCAAGGGGAAGACTCAGTCGGCACCAAAGTCCCACTGAAGCAAGTCCTGGTTAAGTGGGGGTGGCCCCTGCATAGCAGCTCCTCATCTATAGTCTCAGCCAGTCCTCCTCGCAACTGGTAGGCCTGGGGATAAATTTCTCCCAGTTACATGCAAGGAACACTCAAGGCTCAACTACAACAGGAGAATACACCCAACCCACACAAGGGGCACACCTAGAGTGCCCAGCTCAGGCGACCAGAAAGGCTGCATCACTGGACCTTACAGGAATCTACTACTTAAGGTCACTCTATCAAGTCTGGGAGACGTAGCAGCTCAACCTAATACATAAAAGCAAACACAGGGAAGCAGACAAAATGAGGAGACAAAGAAACAGGTGTCAAATGAAAAAACAGAAGAAATCACCAGAAAAAGAACTACATGAAATGGAAGCAAGCAAACTATCAGTTCCCAGATTTCAAAACACTGGTTATAAGGATGCTCAAGGAACTTGGTGAGGACTTCAACAGCATAAAAAAAAGGACATGGAAACCATAAAAAAAGAACCAGTCAGAAATGAAGGATACACTAACTGAAAGGAAAAATAAATTACAGGGAATCAACAATAGAATAGATAAAGCAGAAAATTGAATCAGTGATTTGGAATATAAGGAAGCATAAAACACCTAATCAGAACAGAAAAAAAGCAAAAAGAGCCTGACCAGGCAGTGGCGCAGTGGATAGAACATCAGACTGGGATGCAGAGGACCCAGGTTCAATACCCCAAGGTCACCAGCTTGAGTGCGGGCTCATCTGGTTTGAGCAAAAGCTCATTAGCTTGGACCCAAGGTCTCTGGCTCAAGCAAGGGGTTACTCAGTCTGCTGAAGGTCCACGGTCAAGGCACATGTGAGAAGGCAATCAATGAACAACTAAGGTGTCAAAATGAAAAACTGATGATTGATGCTTCTCATCTCTCTCATTCCTGTCTGTCTGTCCCTATCTATCTCTCTCGCTGACTCTATCTCTGTCCCTGTATAAAAAAAGACTAAGCTTCTAAAAAAACAATAAATTTGAAACTGAAAAAAATTTATTAAAAAAAAAAGCAAAAAGAATTCAAAAACATAAGGATAGTTTAAGGAGCCTTAGGACTTCAGGCATACCATCATTCACAGCATGGCAGTGCTGGAAGAAGAGCAAAGAGAGCAAGAAATTAAAAACCTGTTCAGGCCCTGGCTGGTTGGCTCAGTGGTAGAGCGTCGGCCTGACGTGCAGGAGTCCTGGGTTCGATTCCCGGCCAGGGCACACAGGAGAAGCGTCCATCCGCTTCTCCACCCTTCCCCCTCTCCTTCCTCTCTGTCTCTCTCTTCCCCTCCTGCAGCCAAGGCTCTATGGGAACAAAGTTGGCCCGGGCGCTGAGGATGGCTCTGTGGCCTCTGCCTCAGGCGCTAGAATGGCTCTGCTTGCAACAGAGCGATGCCCAGAATGAGCAGAGCATCGCCCCCTGGTGGGCATGCCGGGTAGATCCCAGTCGGGCGCATGCGGGAGTCTGTCTGATTGCTTCCCTGTTTCTGGCTTCGGAAAAATACAAAAATAAATAAATAAATAAATAAATAAATCTGTTCAAAAAAGTGATGGAAAACCCTCCTAAACTGATGAAGGACATAGACATACAAATTCAGTAACTGCAGAGAGTGCCAAACAAGATGAACCCAAGTAGGCCCATACCAAGACATGTCATAATTAAAATGCTAAGGGTAAAAGACAAAGAGAGAATCTTTAAATAAGCAAAAGAAAAGCAATTAGTACCTACGCGGAAACTTCCATAAGACTATTACCTAATTTCTCAACAGAAATTTTGCTGGCCTAAAGAAATTGGCAAGTAATATTCAAAGTGATGAAAAGCAAGGACCTACTCTATCTAGCAAAGCTATCATGTAGAATTGAAGGACAGATAAATAGAGCTTCCTAGACAAGAAAACGCTACAGGAGTTCATCACCACCAAACCAGCTTTATAAGAAATGTTGAAGTGTCTTCTTTAAGAGGAGGAGGAGGAGGAGGAGGAGGAGGAGGAGGAGGAGGAGGAGGAGGAGGAAGAAGAAGAAGAAGAAGAAGAAGAAGAAGAAGAAGAAGAAGAAGAAGAAGAAGAAGAAGAAAAAGAAGAAAAATATGAACAATAAAATGGCAATATATACATATCTATCAACAGTTACTTTAAATGAAAATAGATTAAATGCTCCAATCAAAAGACATACCATGACTGAATGGATAATAAAACAAGACCTTTATATACGCTGTCTACAAGAGACTCACTTCAGATAGAGAGACACACAAACTGAAAGTAAAGTGATGAAAAAAGATATTGTATGAAAATGGAAACAAAACAAAACAAAACAAAAAAACTGGGGTAGCAATACTTACACCAGACAAAATAGACTTTAAAACAGATCTTATAACAAGGTAACAAGAGACAAAGAAAGACCCCACAATTCCACTTCTGGGTATTTATTTGAAGAAACTCAAAACACTAAACTGAAAGCACATACATCCACATGTTTATTGCAGCGTTATTTACAATAGCCAAGATATGGAAGCAACCTAAGTGTCCAAGAAAAAAAAAAGTTGATTCAGAAGTGATGCATCTATATAATGGATTATGACCTAGCCATATAAAAGAATGCAATCTTGGCTTCTGCTACAACATGAATAGACCTATAGGGTATTGTACTAAGTGACATAAGTCAGAGGAAGATAAATGCCAGGTTTTACTTAGTAAGTGGAATTTAAAAAACAAAACAAAATGAACATACAAGCAGAACAGGAACAGACTCATAGATAGAACATTTTGATGGTTGCTAAATGGGAGGGGGTTGGGGAAATGGGTGAAAGGTGAAGAGATTTAAAATAAAACTGGTAATTACAGGATAGTCATGGAGATATAAAGTACAGCATAGAAAATACCATCAATAATAGTATAAGAGCAATATATGGTGTCAGACAGGTACTAGATTTTGGGGGGTGATTACTTCATAAGTTATATAAATGTCTAATCATGGGGTTATGCACCTGAAACTAATATAATATTATATGTCAACTGTAATTTAAAAAGAAAAAAATTCAAAACACTGGGAAAAGTGGGAATAAATGGTGATACCTACCCTGCTTACTGCACAGTGAAGTAGGATCTAGACTATCTACAGCAGAAAAACAATCACTTCAAAAATTAGCAGCTTAAGACCACCGCATTTCCCTTGTATATGTGCTGCCAATCTGGACAGGGCTCAGTGGAGACAGCTTCTCTCTGCTCCCCTAGTTTCAGCTGGGGCTGGAATGTCAGAAGACCCACGTAGTCACATGTCTGGCAGTCAGGGCTGACTGTTGACACTCTCAGAGCTTCCTCACAACATGGTAGCAGGTTAAAGGGCCAGTGCCTAAGACAGGCAGAGCTCCAGCCAAAGCATATCATTCTGTGACCAGGCCTCAGAAGTCCCACAGCATCGCTTCTGCCATTTGCCTTAGTCACAGCAGTCACAAGTCCCACTGGGATTCAAGGAAAGGGAACATAGATCCTTGTCTCCAACCCACCTCCATAAGAGGAGTGTCAATGGCATTGTATAATATATTGGTAGGGCCAGGGGTAGTCAACCTTTTTATACCCTCCGCCCACTTTTGTATCTCTGTAAGTAGTAAAATTTTCTAACCGCCCACCAGTTCCACAGTAATGGTGATTTATAAAGTAGGGAAGTAACTTTACTTTATGAAATTTATAAAGCAGAGTTAGAGCAAGTTAAAGCATATAATAATAATTACTTACCAAGTACTTTATGTCAGATTTTCGCTGTTTGGCAGAATAAATCTTTATAAAACAACTTACTATAGTTAAATCTATCTTTTTATTTATACTTTGGTTGCTCTGCTACTGCCCACCATGAAAGCTGGAACACCCACCCACTAGTGGGCAATAGGGACCAGGTTGACTAACACTGGGTAGGGGATCTTTGGAAAATATATACAATCTGCCCCTTTGTGTATAGTAAACAGCTGTATAAAGTATAAAGCATTCTATGAATGGTGTTGCTAACACTCAGGCCTTCTACTTAAATGCTGTTTCATATATGTAAGAAGTGTTCATGGCCCCATAGTATTCCATAGAATATATGTACCACTGCTTTTTAATCCACTTGTCCACTGACGGACATTTGGGCTGTTTCCAGATCTTCGCTATTGTGAATAATGCTGCCATAAACATGGAAGTGCATTTCTTTTTTTGAATCAGTGATATGGTGTTCTTGGGATATATTCCTAAAAGTGGCATAGCTGGGTCAAAAGGCAGTTCCATTTTTAATTTCTTGAGGAATCTCCATACTGTTTTTCACAGTGGCTGCACCAGTCTGCATTCCCACCAGCAGTGCAGGAGGGTTCCCCTTTCTTCACATCCTCGCCAGAACCTATCGTGTTGTTTTGTTAATGAAAATGAAGGAAATATTACCTTTTGCAACAACATGGATAAGCCTGGAAACTATTATGTTAAATGAAATAAGCCAGGCAGAGAAAGAAAAATATCATATGACCTCACTCCTTTGAGGAATCCAAGGAACAATGCAAACCGAGGAATGGAATTAAACCTGAAGGGGAGGGGGGAGAAGCTGTTGGGAGGGGGAAAGGGAGATGTTGAGAGGAACACAGGGGAGGGGGATGCAATCAGGGCAACACTAGAATCTATGTAAACACAATAAATTAAATTTTAAAAAAGAAGTGTTATTATTATTATACTGTTTCTTCAATATCTATTGATGTCTACCAAATGCAGACATTGTCTTTTAAGACACTTTTAAGCACAGGACCTCATTTCACCCATAGAACAAGCACGAGAAGTAAGATTTATGATTCCTACTTAGAGTAAACTGAGGTTTCAGAGCATTTGAGTGACAGTTTTTAAATTTTTTTTTATTAATTTTAATGGGGTGACATGGATCAATCAAGGTACATAAGGTTCAGAGAAAACATCTCCAGGTTATTTTGACATTTGATTATGTTGCATACCCCTCACCCAAAGTCAGATTGTCTTCTGTCACCTTCTATCTGGTTTTCTTTGTGCCCCTCCCCTCCCCCCACCCCTTCACTTTTTCCCTTTCCTCCCCCGCCCCCCGCCGTAACCACCACACTCTTGTCCATGTCCCTGAGTCTCATTTTTATGTCCCACCTATGTAAGAAATTATATAGTTCTTAGTTTTTTTTTTACTTACTTATTTCACTCAGTATAATGTTATCAAGATCCATCCATGTTGTTATAACAAGTGTTGGAGAGGCTATGGAGAAAAAGGAACCCTCATCCACTGTTGGTGGGAATGTAAAGTAGTACAACCATTGTGGAATAAAGTATGGTGTTCCTCAAAAAATTAAAAATAGAACTACCATATAACCCAGCAATTCCTCTACTGGGTATATACCCCCAAAACTCAAAAACACTGGTACATAAAGACACATGCAGCCCCATGTTCATTGCAGCATTGTTCACAGTGGCCAAGACATGAAAACAACCAAAAAGCCCTTCAATAGATGACTGGATAAAGAAGATGTGGTACATATACACTATGGAATACTACTCAGCCATAAGAAATGATGACATCGGATCATTTATAACAACATGAGTGACAATTTTTATTCATTCATTCAATAAATATGTATTAAACATCTACTTTCTGTCAGGTAACATGATCAAGGGGCAATGGTAGTAAATAAAACACACATGATCTTTGCTTCAGGTAATGGAAGAGAAAAATAAAAACCAAAAATCATAAAATAAATTGATAACCATTGTGATTAACACTATAATAGGAAGACAACATGTCGATTTGAGGTCAGAGAAGTCTTCCCTAAGGAAATAACATTTTAAATGACACCTGAAAAATGAATACAAATAAGATAGCGGTCAGAAAGGGAGAGCAGGAGAGCATTTCTGGGACAGGGAACAGCCTGTGCAAAGGCCCTGAAGTGGAGGGAAAGAGATTATAGGTGGAATGTAGAGAGTGAGAATGACTTTGAGATGCAGCCAGAGGAGCGGACATACAAATTTGTTCAATCAAATATTTATTTTCTACATGTGCAAGGCAAGTGCCCCCAGGAGTGTCTCTGTGAAATGTTTCCATTATTCTACGTAAAATCTATAGCAAATTAAAAAGTTAAAAAGAAACTTTAAATGAAAAATTTAAGGAAATAGTCCTTTTTATACCAAAGCTATGAAGAAATTTAGCAGTTCAGGGTAGACAAACAAAAGCTAAAAATTAAAAAGTAGAAAGTCCATTCTTCTAAATAAAATTTAAGATCATTTATAACCAAAATGATTTAGGAAATATTTACTAAAAAATTTGTACTTTGAGAAAAAGTTTCAGAAAACGCATGCAACATTACTAATAAAATAAAAATATAGGCCAATATAACAAATTTAGTGTTGAGAATGTTAATTTTTTTTAATACAAAATGAATAGCCTTGGCCAACCAGACAGAATCTAGAAAAATATAATATGCCCTGTGGCCTAACTTAACAATTTTGTTTTATTAATTTTACTAGGGTGACATCAATAAATCAGGGTACATATGTTCAAAGAAAACATGTCCAGGTTATCTTGTCATTCAATTATGTTGCATACCCATCACCCAAAGTCAAATTGTCCTCCGTCACCTTCTATCTAGTTTTCTTTGTGCCCCTCCCCTTTCTCCTCTCCCCCCCCCCCCCCAACCACCACACTCTTATCAATGTCTCTTAGTCTTGTTTTTATGTCCCACCTATGTATGGAATAATGCAGTTCTTGTTTTTTTTCTGCTTTACTTATTTCACTTCGTATAATGTTATCAAGATCCCACCATTTTGTTGTAAATGATCTGATGTCATCATTTCTTATGGCTGAGTAGTATTCCATACTGTATATCTGCCACATCTTCTTTATCCAGTCTTCTATTGAAGGGCTTTTTGGTTGTTTCCATGTCCTGGCCACTGTGAACAATGCTGCAATAAACATGGGGTTGCATGTGTCTTTACGTATCAATGTTTCTGAGGTTTTGGGGTATATACCCAGTAGAGGGATTGCTGGGTCATAAGGTAGTTCTATTTTCAGTTTTTTGAGGAACCACCATACTTTCTTCCATAATAGTTGTACTAATTTACATTACCACCAACAGTGAATGAGGGATCCTTTTTCTCCACAGCCTCTCCAACATTTGCTATTACCTGTCTTGCTAATAATAGCT
The DNA here is from genome assembly GCF_036850995.1 of Saccopteryx leptura. NCBI lineage: Eukaryota > Metazoa > Chordata > Mammalia > Chiroptera > Emballonuridae > Saccopteryx > Saccopteryx leptura. The sequence goes on from NC_089503.1 coordinate 40,009,532, forward strand.
AATCTAACAGGTGTGAGGTGGTATCTCATTGCAGTTTTGATTTGCATTCCTCTAATAACTAATGAAGATGAGCATCTTTTCATATATCTGTTGGCCATTTGTATTTCTTCCTGAGAGAAGTGTCTGTTCATGTCCTCTTCCCATTTTTTTATTGGATTGTTTGTTTGTTTGTTTGTTGTTGAGTTTTTATGAGTTCTTTGTATATTTTGGATATTAGGCCCTTATCTGAGCTGTTGTTTGAAAATATCATTTCCCATTTAGTTGGCTGTCTGTTTATTTTGTTATCAGTTTCTCTTGCTGAGCAAAAACTTCTTAGTCTGATGTAGTCCCATTCATTTATTTTTACCTTCACTTCCCTTGCCTTTGCAGTCAAATTCATAAAATACTCTTTAAAACCAAGGTCTATGAGTTTAGAACCTATGTCTTCTTCTATGTACTTTATTGTTTCAGGTCTTATGTTTAGATCTTTGATCCATTTTTGAGTTAATTTTAGTACAGGGGGACAAACTGTAGTCGAGTTTCATAATTTTGCATGTGGCTTTCCAGTTTTCCCAGCACCATTTCTTGAAGAGGCTTTCTTTTCTCCATTGTGTGTTGTTGGCCCCTTTATCAAAAATTATTTGACTATATATATGTGGTTTTATTTCTGGGTTTTCTATTCTGTTCCATTGGTCTGAGTGTCTATTTTTCTGCCAATACCATGCTGTTTTGATTGTCGTGGCCCTATAATATAGTTTGAAGTCAGGTATTGTAATGCCCCCAGCTTCATTCTTTTTCTTTAGGATTGCTTTGGCTATTCGGGGTTTTTTATAGTTCCATATAAATCTGATGATTTTTTGCTCCATTTCTTTAAAAAATGTCATTGGAAGTTTGATGGGAATTGAAATAAATTTGTATATTGCTTTGGGTAATATGGCCATCTTGATTATATTTATTCTTCCTAACCAAGAACAAGGAATATTCTTCCATCTCATTATATCTTTTTCGATTTCCCTTAACAATGGTTTATAGTTTTCATTATATATAAGTCCTTTACATTCTTTGTTATGTTTATTCCTAAGTATTTTATTTTTTTTGTTGCAATCATGAAGAGGATTATTCTTTTGAGTTCGTTTTTAAATGTTTCATTGTTGGCATATAGAAAGGCTATTGACTTCTGTATGTTAATTTTGTATCCTGCGAACTTACTGTATTGGCTTATTGTTTCTAGTAGTCTTTTTGTGGATTCTTTGGGGTTTTCGATATATAGGATCATATCATCTGCAAAAAGTGATACCTTTACTTCTTCTTTTCCGATATGGATGCCTTTTATTTCTTTGTCTTGTCTGATTGCTCTGGCTAGAACCTTTAGTACCACATTAAATAAGAGTGGAGAGAGTGGAAAACCCTGTCTTGTTCCTGATTTAAGGGGGAAAGCCTGATTTAAGAGGGAGGAGCTGGAAGCATCAACTCCCATATGTGCCTTGACCAGGCAAGCCCAGGGTTTTGAACCAGTGATCTCAGCACTTCCAGGTAGATGCTTTATCCACTGCGCCACCACAGGTCAGGCACATCTGCTTTTTTTTGGATGTTATTTGCTTGGAGTATTGTTTTCCAGCCTTTCACTTTGAATTTGTTTTTATCCTTGTTACTTAGATGAGTTTCTTGTAGGCAGCATACAGTTGGATTTTCTTTTTTAATCCATTCTGCTACTCTGTGCCTTTTTATTGGTGAGTTTAATCCGTTTACATTTAGTGTAATTATTGACACTTGTGAGTTCCCTATTGCCATTTTATAGATTGCTTTCTGTTAGTTTTGTGTCTTGTTTGATCCTTCTCTTTCATTTTTCTATCATTTGTTTTTGTTTGGTTGTATTCCATACTTCTTTCCTCTGTTGCTACCTTTTTTAAATCATGTGCTTCTGTGGTGGTTTTTTCAATGGTGGTTACCTTTAAGTAATGAAAAGGGTTCCTACCTTGTTCATTGTAGTGCACTATTTTGTGAGTACTTTTGCACTCCATTGTCCTTTGCTACTGTTAATCTCCATCCTCTCCCCCCCCCCTTTCTTTTTGTTGTCGTCACAGTTTAAATTTGGTTTTAGTGTGTTCTTTGTGGAGATTTTACTTGTGGTTTTGTTCTTTTTATCTGGTTGGAAAACCCCCTTTAGTAATTCCTGGAGTGGGGGTTTTCTGATGATAAATTCCCTCATCTTTTCTGTATCTGTGAATGTTTTTATTTCTCCTTCATATTTGAAGGATAGCTTTGATGGGTATAGTATTCATGGCTGAAAGTTCCTCTCTTTCAGGACTTTAAATATTGGGGTCTACTCTCTTCTAGCTTGTAGAGTTTCTGTTGAGAAATCTGATGATAATCTAATGGGCCTTCCTTTATATGTTGTATTCTTCTTTTCCCTGGCTGCCTTGAGAATTTTTTCTTTGTTGTTGGTTTGTGCCAATTTCATTATGATGTGCCTCGGAGTACCCGGAGTTCTGTTTGCTTCTTGAATTTGAGGCTTTAGTTCTTTCCACAGGCTTGGGAAGTTCTCATCTATTATTTGTTTGAATATGTTCTCCATTCCATTTTCTCTCTCTTCTCCCTCTGATATACCTATTATTCTTATGTTATTCTTTTTGATGGAGTCAGGCAATTCCTGTAGGGCTTTCTCATTTTTTTAAATTTTTGAGTCTCTTTCTTATTCTCTCTGTTGTGCCTCAAGTTGCTTGTCTTCTATTTCACTAATCCTACCTTCTATCTGGCCTGTTCTATTAGCTAAGCTTGTTACCTCGTTTTTCAGCTTGTGAATTGAGTTTTTCATCTCTGTTTGATTTGTTTTTAGAGTTTCAATTTCCTTGGTAATATATTCTTTGTGTCCATTGAGTTGTTTTCTGAGCTCCCTAAATTGCCTTTCTGTGTTTTCTTATATATCTCTGAGTATTTTTAGGATTTCTATTTTAAATTCTCTGTCATTTAACTCCAAGGTTTCCAATATATTAAATTTCTTCTCCATAGATTTTTCCTCATCTATCTGTGCTACCCCTCTGTCTTTTGTATCCATGATATTTGATTTTCTTTTCCTTAATGGAATCTGAGGGTAGTTTTGTTGATAGTATTAATGAGAATTAATAAAGAATAAAAAGTTAAAAAATAAAAATAAAAAAGAATTAAAAAATTATTATTCCTCCCCCTTTTTTTTCCTCTCCTCTCCTCTACCCTCCTTCTTGAGAAAGTCTTGTGGTAAACTGTGAATTATATTGTGCTAAATAGAACAAAAACTACCTATAATGGAGGGCCTGAGTTGGGGAGAAGTGATAAAGGGGCAAAAAAGGGGGTATGGACCCACAAAATGCAAAAAAGGAAAAAATTTGGGTCAAGAATAAAATGATTGGTTTTAGGTGATGGTTGACTAAGAGATATGATGAGACGAATAAGAGGGAAACAGGACAAAGGGGGAAAAAATTAAAAAATTATTATTGCATTTAGTGGAGCAAGAACTAGATAAAATGAAGAGCCAGGGTTGGGAGCACTGCTAGTGAGTTAAAAAAGCAAAATGAAAAAACCCCAAAGCGCCACAAAGAAAAATTTGAGTCCCAGATAAAATAATTTGTTCATGATTGAGGATTGAATGAGAGGAAAAGTAAAGGAGAAAAGAAGAAACTAATATAGAGGGAGAAAAAAAAAGAAAGAGGAAAACACAAAAAGAAGAAAAAAGAATAAAAGGAGAGAGAGAGAGGGAGTTAAGGGTTTTGGAGTGCAACCCTCATAGAGAGAAAGGAAGAAGAAAGAAAAGATAATGGGAGATGTAACACTTATGGGTAATGTAGTTCAAGGAGAAGAGAGAGTAAGACCGGCAGAGAATTAAACGACCAAATTGGAAGAGGAAGAAAATAATCAAGACAAGAAGATAAGAGAAACAAATGAACAAATATAATAAAATGGGATAGGTTATAAAGTCTGTGGATTATTCTTGATTTTGAGAGGTTATCTTCTTGCTTTTTCTTTTCTCTCCCCCTTCCTGGTTAGTGACTCTATACCCCAGGTTCTGCCCCTGTGGCATGCTTAGGTAGAGGTTTGCAGTTGATAAGTCTCTATGGCGATGTCATTTATTGGGCTTCAGTCTCGTTGGCAGTTGAGGCTCATTAGCATTTGCAGGCTCCGCCAATGGGAGAGTCCATGTTCCTGGAGCCTCTCTCCTAGTCTTTCCTTCCTGAGTTAGTAGCCTGATGATCCAGCTATGGGGTTGCTGCTGCCTCTGCCTGGAGAGTAAGAGGCTCAAAGAGCTGGAAAATCCCCACTCTATTCCCACTCAGCACAGGGCTCTGGGTAAGGCTCAATCAGTCAGAGCCCCTAGCATAATCAGGTGGGGCTTCAGCCCTCACAAAGACCTCTGACTCTGCCCCTCTGTCCGGGAACACGGGCGCCCACTCCCGGGGGAATCTTTTGCCCACTATCCCTGCCCACATGGAAAAGTTCGAGCATAGGGAATTTCGCTCACACTCATTCCCCGTGTGCTGTTTTTTGGGGTGCAGGGGTGACCTCAAGACTCTGGTTTCAGCCCACAGAAAGGCCTCTGACTCTGCTCCTCTATCCAGTAACACGGGTGCCCACTTCCGGGGGAATCTCTCGCCCACTCTCCATGCTCGCCGACCAGGATATCAGGCCGGCAGCCTCTCCCTCCGAGTGAGGTGCCCTGCCCGCACGGAAAAGTTCAAGCTTAGGGAATTTTGCTCCCGCTCCCTCCCTGCACACTGCTTTTTGGGGTGCAGGGATGACCCCAAGATTCTGGTTTCGGCCCACACAAAGGCCTCTGACTCTGCCCCTCTGTCTGGTAACATGGGCGCCCACTCCAGGGGCTCTAGGAGGAATCTCTCACCCACTATCTGTGCGTGCCGACCAGGAGATCAGGGCAGATGGCTGTCCCAAGTGCCTATCTTTGTCTGGAATTGGCACGAGCGTTAGCTTGTATTGACTGGGTTGCCACAAGCACAGTTTTTCCTCAGCTTGGATCTCCGTACCACAGCCTGGTTCAGACGTTTGTTCCGCAGTCTGGTTCTATTCACACCCTTTGCCCACCTTAGTTCCTATACTCTCAGTTCCCAGTGAAAGCAGCCCTTATTTAGGTTAGTGAGGAAGGCGGAGTGTTTCTTCCTCCTTATTTCCTTCAGGGTTGATTATATATTTAGTCAATTTTTCACTCAATCATACCTTTGCATTTAGTGTGGAACTTCTGGAGGCTCAAAGGATAGATTTTTCTGTCTCTGGTTGAAGATCTTGTTGAGTTTTGGGGGAGATTTATTGGTATCACTCCTTATGGCACCCTTTTCTGATGTCACTCAACAAAATATTTTAAATACTCCCTGTAGACTGTGAACTTCTCAAGGGCAGAGTGGAGGCCTGATTTATATTTTGATCTCTAGAGTCTGGAAAGCTCTTGAAAATGAGTAGCATGTGTAAAAATCTTTGATGAATTACTAAATCTTCAAAGAGTTAAAAAAATACTTAATCTGGGAGTTAATTTATACTTAGCTATATTTATTACTTATTAATATTGCTATAAAAGTTAGGAATGAGGAAAAACTATAAACATTTTCAAGATGAAAATGTCTTAAGTCCCATTCAATCGTAAGAGCTCCTATGCTAAGGACTTTGTATTCCTAATTCCTTGTTTTTAGTTGGATACACACCCTTCTTTCTAGAACTTCTAATTCATATAACTGGTGATCTAATTTGTAAATGATCAAGTTCCACTTCCTGTTATTACCTTCCCTGGGGCCATTTTTTCTGTATCTTTGTTTATTCTACTCTATCCATCCATGCTCTTTCCTTCCAGACTGGCAGAGTAAAGGAAAGCCAACTGTCAGCCTCCGTCTGCCTCTTGCTTTCTCTGTCTCTTATTCCCTCTTCTTCTTTTTTTTTACCATCTTATTGCATTTTTATTTATAACAAAGTAGTACATGCACATAATTTTAAATGTTTAATGATACTACAAAGCTTACAATAATCCTCAGTACCCTCACCACCCCATTCACCTTCTTCCTCCTCCTCCCTAGATAGAACTATTTTTACATATATGCATATATTTTTTAACAGTTTCTTCTGGTATTTGCCTCCATATCTCTGAATGGTATGATTCTAGTTCTATTTATTGATTTGTACATTTTAGAAATAACCTATAGATTTTCTATAATGGACAAGAAGCTTTACCCTTTTTGCTCAATGCTTCCCGCCCATTCTCCTACAATAATTATATCACTATTTTTGGTGCAATCACCATTACATGTTTACTTTTGACTAATGTATGTAAGTATTTTTCACTGTTGAGCTAGTATTGGACTATAATTGCATTGCCTTTATTGTGTAACGTTATTTTTCCTGAAGCTAATATCTTCTTTTTATTTTCATAGCTCTCAGAGTAACTACTAGCATGAGTTCTTTCATACCTCTCCCTCAGAATTATAAAACACCTCGAAATACTGTCTTCTTTTCCATGTGGTCTAATTCATCCAATAACCATCAGTCCTCTGGCTTCTACTGGACCCTTCCATCCTCCTGCTGCTCTCTGTACCCTCTGGTCTGGCTGTCCCAGACTTCCCCCTACTTCTCTCCCGGGTTGAATCCCTTATATCTAGGACCCTATGTCTTCTCCTTTCCTTGTTTATCTCCTCTTCAGGTAAACCATCTTCTCCTGAAGCTGTTTGAGGAGAGGCGGAAGGGAGTTCTCACTGCTTAGAATCTCACTTTCTCACGTCTAAGACTCCCGGCGCCATTGCAACCTCCTTGAAGGCAGGGGCCAGGTGCTCTTTTAATTTTTATCTCCCAGCCTGGACACCACATCCCCCTACTGGTCATTCTTCATCACAACACCCTGAAATTATCTTGGTCATTTATCTGTTTACTAGCTTATTCTCTTTTTGCCTTGTACACCTTACTCAGTGCATCCTCAGTGCATCGATACCATACACCCCACCAAAATCACTGAATGAAGAAATAGGTAGATAAATGAAAAGGTTCAGAAAGCCTATGAGTTTGAGAGTTAGGCAGATTTGTGCCAAAACATTGGCTTTGTACTTTAATTCTGAGACTTTGAGAAATTTACTTAACGTTGCTGAGATTCCAGCCCCAGGAAATGAATACACTCCCCCTGACCACGTGCTCAATGTGAGCTCCCATTCATGCAGCCCAGCTCTGCCTGTGTCTACCAACAGCCCTCACCCAGCTCCTCCACTTGCACTTCCATGGCCAGGGCCCCGCTCCTTGCCATGCATGTCCCTTGATTTCCCTTCTCCCCACCTGACAGCATCTCTGTCAGCTGTTTGCTGCAAGATCTCTCTGATGCCAGATACCTGCTTGTCTGCTCTTTGCATGTGACTTGTCCTTTATGTTTCTTAAGTCTCATTCTTGTGGTCCAGCTCCCTGTACCCTGAGATCTAATCATCTCTGATCTAACTAAACCTACCCGTTACCATGCCCCAGATATAACGTTTTCAATACCCAGAACAATGGGCATAATAAACCATGGTGAAAAAATCAGACTGTGGTTGCCTTCGGAGGTGGGGTGGGAACCGACTGGGAAGGTACGAGAGAACTTTCTGTGGGTCATGGGAATGGTCTCTGTATTGACAGGAATCTGGGTTACTTGGATGTTTGCATTTTCCCAAAGTTAGCAAATAGAAACACTTAAGATCTGTACATTTCAATATATGTAAACTAGTCCTTAACCAAAAATGTAAAGAAGTAAAAAGAAAAAGGGCAAACCTGCCTATAATAAACACACTTAGAAGAAAGTGATTGTTGTTAGTTTAGTTCAGGGTTTCTTACCTTCGATACTATTCATATTTTGGGCCAGACACTTTTTAAAAGGGCTGTACATTGAATAGTAGCATCTTTGGCCTCTGCCACAAGTTGCCAGTGGCATTCTCTGTCATACACACCCTCTTTTGTAGTAACTAAAAATGTGTCCTGAAATTGCCAAAAGTCCCCTGAAAGAAAACTCACCCCCAGTTGAGAGCCATTGGGTTCAAGAACCAGGTCTTAACCAGTGCATTCGTTGATGCCTGGTGCTTCGCCATAGCCATCCCATGCAGAATGACCTGTGCATAATATGACAAGATTTGGGGGGACAAACTGAGAGTGACCTCAGAGGAACCTTTCTGTGAAAGAAAAAAATATTTGGCCACCAATGATGTGGGCATGATCTAATATTTCTCTGCACTTCAGTTCTAGTTGTAAAAAGAGAAAAAAGTAGAAAGACACCTATAGAATAAGAACGCCCAAAACAGTAGTACTAATTCCTATTATTTTAGTAGTTGTTGTGGGGGTAATATAATACCAATATTTTTTACATATTTAAAAATTTTTTTAAATCTACTAACTTCTCTCCAGCAATATCCATTTCAGAAAGTTACATATAATATTAATTTTTCCATTTTATAGGTGATAGAATTGGGGAGCAAGGTTAAGTGACTGCCCAAGGTCACAGTGAGTTAAAAGAACAGCTGGAGCCACGACCTAACCCTTGGGCTCCTGGAGAGAGGATCCCAATCAGAGAAAACTATGTGCCCGGGAGGAAATAAGTGATCAAGCAGTCCCTGAAGGGTGGCCCTGCAGACCCAAATCCACCTATATGATGAATGAATTACTTTAGAAACTACAGCCACTGAGGATTTTCTTCTTCAGTACAACGTCTAGAAGCATACTTTGGGTGGATGTATGGGCACTTGAGGTGACAGCTGTGCTCAGCATAAAGAGAGACTGAAAAACTCTAGAATGTTTCCCTGAAATGGAAAACTATGCCATCAAGCCAGGACTCCTCATTTCTCAGAATCCTTGCTGTAAGATGATAGGCAGAGAGCAGAGAGGATGTTTAGGCAAGAGAAAACACTCCGTACGGTACTATACTGATGGAGGGATGACATTATTCATTTGTCCACATCCACAGACTGGGCAACACCAAGAGTGAACCCTAAGGTAAACCAGGGCTTTGGATGATCATGATATGTCAATGTAGGTTCATCCTTCATTTTTTTAAAAAAGTACCATTCTGACGATGGGGGAGGCTATGCATGTGTCGGGGCAGGGTGATCTCTGCACCTTCCAGTCAACTTTGCTCTGAACTTAAACTTGCTCTGCAAAAATAAAGTCTTTTTAAAAAGCTAATGGAGGTTCAGCCTTGTTAATAGGAAATGGGAGAATGCAGACTCCAAGGAAAGGCTGGGTGGAAACCCCAATGCAGCTGAGTTGCATAGAACAGCCTTTTCCCTCTCTGCTATATTCGGCTCTTGTTCCTTGGTATTCCTAAGTCGCAGGGCATTCTCTAATTCTCATCTTGGATCTATTTAACTGAAGAGAAAGTGAATGTAACATTTGTTGAGCACCCTCCCTTGGCATTTCTTTTATAGAAGGAAGTTTTCACGATAAAATCAGGAATTAACCATGCAATCAATTGAAAAGTAGGATTTGCTCTGCTGCTGTTTTTAACGTCTCTCCCTGTGGAACTTGTAGAAATAGAAGCACTTTGAGCCAACATGGAAGCTTCATTTGAATGGTGTTGATGCTTTATCACAACAATGGATGATGAGGGAATAAATGTACCAAGAGTAATTAAGAAGTACCGGAAATAGTGTCTCTAGTACTATAAAAAGACAGCTCTTCATTCTTGAACAAAAGCTGGATGGAATCAAAGCTGGATTTGCTAAGTAAGGTTTATAGCAATATTTAAAATTTTTCATTTCTGTTATTGAAATTTCTACAGGAAAAGTAGCTTTGATATTGAGTGTCTGAAACTCATGAGCCTTTCCGTTCCATTTCTGTTTTTATAATGTGTTTTCTTAAAATAACAGTGATCCTCCTGGCACACCCAACCATCACACACTGAACTGTGCTCAGCAGGCACTTATTAAATAAGTAAATACGCTGAGTCAAAATCGGTCATGAACGGCGTGAGTTTCCTAAACCAGATTACTCTGTTGATCTATGGAATGGCAAATAGACCTGAAATTCTTTTCAGAAACACCAGTGAACCTGAGTAAATCAGAACTGAGCCTATCTTTTTTCTGAAACTTTGACCAGATGCTGAACCAATGGGGTATTTCACTTGGGGCCGAGAGCCTCTTCCTCCTCTGAACCTGACGCTACCATCTGGGCGGAGAGCTAAGCTCCCCTAAGCGAACACCGGGCAAGGGCGTCCGAGGAAGGTGCTCCTTCCTGAGAGGAGTTAAAGGGCTTTTGCCCAACTCCGGCCCTTCCCACCTCAGAAAACAGCTCTGGGAGTCCCAGAGGCTCTTTGGCTGCTCTGACTTCTCACACACTCTTCTTTCAAATGAATTTAAACCTTTTCTTGTCCAAATCCCTACAGAAGGAGAGAGAGAGAAAAAAGAAAGTAACCACTCTGCAGTTTTTCTACTATTATGCAAAATAGATTAATCAGGCAATGCTCCTGCGAGAATTAATTTATATTGAATCCAATGAGGCCTGGGTGCTTGCTGGCTGAACCCCTAGGCCAGAGCCTCAGCTAGGTAGCTCCTCATATTATTCCTTTGACGAAATGTGAACTGACATAAGGACTATGGCTCCCTTTCAATCCGATTACCCCGTTCCCTCACATCAATGCCACCCTAGCCATCAGACTCCGCGTCCTTCCTTTCACCGGCTCCAGGGACAACAGACAACTCCTCCTGGATAAACAAGCACCCACGCTGCCACCTCGGACCCCCACTCTTAACCCATCATCCTCACTCAATGGGCTCTATTCGACAAGGTATTTTATTTTGTTTGTAGGAATCAAGGACTGAAAAAAAAAAAAAAACCCAGTTCAAAATCAGGCCTGGCTAGGGCTGTTCATTCAAAGCTGCCCTTTCACACAATCGGTCACTAAGAGCCCCTGGAAATAACACCCCTGAAGTATCCACCCTTTAATAGACGTCATCCCCTTGGGACGCTGCCCCAGCCCCTTCGCTGGGCTCCCTCTCTTACATCTCATGAACTCTTTTTAAACCACATAAAAAAACAAATAGCAGCACAGGTTCCCTGAGTTTGCGTGACCCGAGGCTCAGTCAAAATGAACCTACATTTTAAACCATACCTTTGGACTAAACTCATGTTGACAGCCACTAAATTCTTTCTGTTGTTCTGTGTAGAAACTTTAAAAAAGAGGGTTCATTTCTCTACCCTATCTCCCCCACCCCACCCCCAAACGCTGCCCACTTATAAAGCTTGGTGAAACAATCCACCAGGTGGGGGGAAGGCCTTCTATGTGGGCAGCTCCGTTTCTGGAGGCCCTACCTTGGTAACGAGATTAACAGGCAATATGTGAAGAGCAGGGACCACAGCAGACCACGCTCCCTTCCTGCTTTATGCCATTTATTGCACATAATTGATAAAAATATCTTGAAGGGTGGCAGAAAAGTAGATGGATTTGTGAACTACTCGCTGCTGAAAATGGAAATGAGGGAGGAAGAAAAACAAAGCGAGCTTTATTTGTCAAAAGCAAAGTGCTCAAGTCCGTGTAACGCTTGTTTTTTTTCTTTGTTTGTTTGTGTGTTTTTTTCAGAAAGGGGCAGAAGTTACACATGATCATAAACTAGAGCTGCTGGTATGTTTGTTAGCCTTGTAGTTAATTAGTTTAAAAATTCCCATGTAAGTCAGAGGAGAGTGACCTTGTAGGCAATAATCATCTTGCTGACTTAAGGAAGACAGAAATACCTGTAACCACTGTCTCTCTCACTTGGAGAAACCCTTTGAAACATACCCTCACTATGTATATTCAGAAACTATTCACACTTCAGAAATAAGAGAAATCAAAGTTAAGTAGTAAGAATTGAAACACATGAACACTCAGCTACCTCTGAGGAAAGTTATGGTTTTCTCAAGAACCATTCATGGTTTTTTGAAGCAATTTGCTTCCTGTTGTACCAGGGGAGAACCTCTATGTTTTCGCATAAAGAAAACTTCCATTTAAAAGTAGAAGAGGCATCAAGTACACATGTTACATTTTGGCAATCACTTTTACTGAAAGCGACAGGCTCTTCCTTTCACACTAACTTTGATGCCTTGGCCCAAATGTCTAAAATGTGCTGCTTAGTGTCTGCCAAGTGAAGGTTTAGCGGCTAGTCAGGGATGTTACGTAATACCATATTTTTACTCAAAAATAACTGCAACTTCTGTATCCTTTTCTTGTAGCCTGGTTGTTCACCATTCATTCAACAACATTCATTTGGTATCTACTGATTGGTAGATGTCTCTGCCATGGCATTCAGGAGGACCAGCTTGGTTAAAGTCCTCACTGCACATCGAGGAATCTTCTCCTGCCAGCTGAACTAGACTGAGTCCTGCCCCTTAACAGGAATCAGCTAGGAAGCTAAATTCATGAGCCTAGGGGACGTCGCCTCTAGTCACTCTCATTGTTCTTGCCTTTTTCCGGGTGACAAAAGCTCCCAGCAACCCTGATTGACCCCTTGGCCCCTAAGTTCCCTCATCAACTCTTTGTCTTCTTGTTCTTTAGTCCCTTCTCAGGTCACCTGCCTGCCCAGAACCAGAATTACTCCAAACACGGAGCTTTCTTTATTCTAACCCAGTGGTTCTCAACCAGGGGCAATGTGCTCCCCCCCCCCCATGGACAGAATCTGGAGACATTTTTAGTTGTCATAACTTGGGAATGGATAAGTATGACACTGTTATTTAATCAAGATAGAGGCCAGTAATGTTACTAAACAAAGTAATGCATAGCCCCACCCTACATCTACCCCACACCCCAACAAAAATTGAAATTAAGAAACGTTGCTATATACTGTCTCTTCCTCAACCCAACAGACAGGAAGAAGGACTTCGGGTTAGACCACCCTGGTCCCGTTCTGCCTCTGCCACTAAATTAGCCACATAATCCTTTGTAAGCTACTTTACATTTTTTGAGCCTCAGTTTTTTTGTCTGTAAAATATGTGTGTGTGTGTGTGTGTGTGTGCGTGCACTAGCACAGTACTCACTAAAAGGAAGCCATCATTATTGTTGTCACTGTATTATTATCCTTAGGATAGTACCCCAATATCCAATCCAAAATACTTTAGCTTAATGGCAAACCTCCTTCCTATGAACTTTCGTTCCATTGCTCATAGTTCTCAAACCACAGATACTATATGGGGGCATGGGTCTACCTCTTCTGCCTCCAGAGCCTTGGAAGGCATTGTTAATTAATAGCAGAAATCTTTCCCACACCATCTTTCTGAGACCAAAGTTGGTCTCAGAATCCTGCTCTACATGGTACTTTAGATGCAACTACCAGTCAGTGAGATCTGGCACTTGAACTGAAGTCAGTTTCCCATTTTTAGTCCATATGTTATCTCTTACTAAGTAGCATTATCTCTTGCTAGAAATTGTGAGTCCCCTGTCACTGGAAGTGCTTCAGTAAGGTCACCATGAAAGGGCTTTGATAAAGCAGACCCCCAAATTAGTGCATGTCTGGGAAGCCATGTTGGCAATCTGAGACCTGCCTACTAGATCAGCAGCCCATGTGCTCAAAATACAAGGCACAAGGAAGATGAGTTGGGTGGGTACATTAGCCAAGGGAGGATACATTCTCTGATAACCCCAAAATCATAATAAAAGGTTATTTCTTGCCTTTGTCACAGTCCAATACAAAATGAATGTCTCTCTGCTAAGCTATGACTCTCATTACATGTTGTACTTTAGTCACCCCAAGATGTGGCTTCCATGTCCCAACAGAAGGGACGAAAAAAGAATTGCACATGAGATATTTTATATACCAAGCCTGGAGGTGATGTACATCACTCCTTCCCACATTCCTTTGCCCAGACCAGAGTCCATGGCTCCCTCTAACCATGAGGAAATCTAAGAAATATTGTCTGTGTGTCCATAAAGAGGAGAAGAATGAGTATTGGTGAGCATTAGCAGTACATGTGGTAGAGTCATTAAAAATTACAAAAAAAACAGGAATGAGACACAGTGGTAAAAGGCAGCTACGAGGGCTCATTCATGGGTCTCGCTTTAGGTGGGGCACAGGTAGTAATAGACACTGTTGCCTACCTAAAGCCAATCCCCTTTGCCTTTGCTAATAGGTATCATCTTTGTCCAGAAATCTAACACCTATATATTTATATTTTCTGGAAACTAGGTCCTTCCTATCTCCAGATGGTAACTTTTGATCCATTTTATTAATAAATGGTGACTTCATTTTCCTTGCCAGTGACTGACTTAGACGTGAGCAACTGGTACCATTCTGGCCAATGAGACAGGTGTAAACATCCTCCAGGTAGGATTCTGGTCAATGAGTCAGGAATAGACATCCTCCAGGTAGGATTCTGGAAAAGACTTTTTTCTGCTGTTAAAAGGAGAGAGAAGATAATAAACTGACTCTCCATCTGCTGGATGTTGCTACCTACACATGATGCCTGGAGCTGAGGGAAGCCATCAGAGACCATGAGGGAACCAGACAAAAAGGACAAGTCAACATTTTAAGGATGGCAGGGCAGAGAGATGACGAGAACCCAGGTCTTTAATGATATCAATGAAACAATGACTTAGTGAACTCTAAACCTATCCTGCTTCTTGTTTTACAAGAATTCTTGTTTTACAAAATAACTTCTCTTTGTAATTTACTCTAATTTTGTGTCGATTTTTTGCTAATATAGCCAAAATCATCCTAACTGATAGATATATATACCTACTTAGCACCTTAGATATATGCTCTCTAAAATCGAGTCAGTGTAGACCTGCAATTCATATACTATATATCTTTATTATATGCGGCTTAAGTGTCTGTTTGTCGCTGATAGCTTATTGGTTGCTTGCGGAACTGTACTAGCCAATGGGGTGAAGTTGCCATGGCTGAATGCAAATTGAGTGGGTCAGGGGGAAGGTGAGCATTTGTTTGCATTGGCAATCATCTGCTTTTGAAACAATTTAAGGCTGAACGCAAATTGAGCATGTCAGGGGGAAGGTGAACATTTGTTTGCATTGGCAATCATCTGTTTTACATAAAAACTACGTCTTAACATAATTTCTTTTAAGAATGCTGCCTAGAAAATACAGCACTGAAGAGGAGAGAAAAGGAGCTAAAGCTGCACAGAAATGGCTTTCTGGACAAAAAGAAACCACTGAGCAGAGAAAGACAAGGCTTGCTTCAGTCGCAGAGCAAATGCGTCTTTCTCGGCAAAATGAGACTGATGAGCATAGAGAAACAAGGCTTGCCTCAGATGCAAGACAAAAAAGCCTGTCTCAACAAAATGAGTCCCTTGAACAAAGGCAGGAGAGAAATGCAAAAAAAACGACAGAGTAATGCTAACCGAAACACTGATGGAAAGATCTACACAAGAAATGTTGTGTACAAAGAGATCTTTGACATGTGAATTAACATTTTATTATTTAAATCACCTTTATTTATTGAGCTAGCAGTGGCTCTTAAGAAATGTACCGCCAGTGGTTTCTTTCATTGTACTCTACTTTAAGCAATTAAGCAAGTAGAAGGGGGAAACCCCGTGGAGCACTAAGCAAAGGGGTGTCCTCGCTGCCTGCCCTGGGTAATTCAGTTTGAATTAGCAGACACCTTTGCACAAATCATTTTAATTACAATTTATAATATCTAGAACAGTGGTCATTTCGTATGACCGCCGGGCTTTCTAGTATATATATATTGTGTCTATATATATATAGACACAATATCTGTATAGCTACACACACACACATGCATGCACATGCACACATGCACACACATATATATCTCCCTTTTGTCAGAGCAAGAAACTAAGATCTCCCCTAACTCTGGATCCCTTGCCCTCATAAAGTTCACTTTTAAAAATCTAATACCTCGCCTGACCAGGTGGTGACACAGTGGATAGAGCATCAGACTGGGATGTGGAAGGACCCAGGTTCGAGACCCTGAGGTCGCCAGCTTGAGTGCGGGCTCATCTGGTTTGAGCAAGCTTGGACCCAAGGTCACTGGCTCCAGCAAGGGGTTGCTTGGTCTGCTGAAGGCCCACGGTCAAGGCACATGTGAGAAAACAATCAATGAACAACTAAGGTGTTGCAACGCGCAATGAAAAACTAATGATTGATGCTTCTCATCTCTCTCCATTCCTGTCTGTCTGTCCCTGTCTATCCCTCTCTCTGACTCTCTCTCTCTGTCTCTGTAAAAAATAAAAAAATTTAAAAAAAAATTAAAAATCTAATTCCTCTACGAATAAAGAAGGTGTTAGAAATGCTGCTTCTACTTCTTAAGATTATTGTGAAGATTAAATGAGTTGACACATAAGTATTTAGAACAATACCTGAAATTGTATAAATGCTAAATATGAGCTCATGTCATTAATATTAGTAGCAGTGGAAGTGGAATATTTGATTTTATAAACTAAGGCAAATTTTATTAGTGGTTAAATGTCCTCTGGGTATCAGTGTGGCCTTTGAATATAATGATCTTTTAATTCCTACAGTGCTTCAAAGTGGAAGAGGGTTCCAGACCTGGAATTTAAAACACAGACTAGTCTTGTCAATCTTCAAAATCTCATAGCTTTCTTCAGGGATGGTTCTGAGTCAGTACTGAGTAGTGGTTATGACTGTAGGTTCTAGCATCAGACTGAGTTCCAAGTCTCAGCTCTGGCTTTATTTATTAACTGTGTGTCAGGATTCAGTCAGAGAAGCAGAGTCAATAGGTAACATTATATAAAGGGTAGGAAAAAACTGGGTTTACAGTTGTTCATATGGAAAATAATACAATAATTAATAAGCAAATAAACTGTTTCACATACAACTGTAAACCTACTTTTGCCCACCCTGTATGTATATATGTATACATTACATATATATCATATGCAGTAAGTCCTCACTTAGCATCACCAATAAGTTCTGTGACTTTAAGTGAAATAACATATAATGAAACCTATTTAACCATAGACTAATTGATGTAAACAAGAGTTAAATTCCTAGGGAGTCTCATCAATGTTATAATGAAATGACATTGAACAAAACACTCATAAATATATAAGCAGGAAGCAAGCAGAGAGAAACTCTATGCAGAGGTAGGAAAGAGCTTGACATCTTAGAGGAGGAGAGAAGAGACTGGAGAGGCAGGAATGTTGTAGAAGGGTGAGGGTGGGGGCTGGCCGGACCTGTTCCTTCTTTATCTGAAATGCAATGGGAAGATCCAGGAGAGCACAAACTGTCAATCTTATTGATCCCAGTGTTCCCACACCTGGAACATTGCTTTCTGGGACATGGTAGGACCTGAATAAATACTTGTTGACTGAAGGAGAGGGTGGGGCAATAAGATCTATTTTTAAATTAAGTGAGAGGCAGGAAGGCAGAGAGACAGACTCTCACATGTAACCCAACCAGGTTCCACCCAGCAAGCCCCCTACTGCTCAGCAACCAAGCTATTTTAACACCTGAGGCAAGGCCATGGAGCCATCCTCAGCGCCCAGGGCCAACTTGCTCTAACAAATGGAGCCATGGGGAGAGAGGAAGTGGGGAGAAGCAGATGGTCACTTCTCCTTTGAGCCCTGACCAGGAATGGAAGCCAGAACATTCACACTCTGGGTTCATGCTCTACCACTGAGCCAACCGGCCAGGGCCTGATTTATATTTTCAAATCTCTCTAGTTGCTGTACAGTGTGCATCCTACCTCTTTTTGGTTCCTTTAGTAACAAAAAACTTGTTACTTACTTTCTTTCTCTTGGCAGCCCTTCAAATCCTTGAACATGGCAGTCACATCCCCTTAAGTTTCTACTTCCTGGTGCCAACAGCCCCAGCTTCTTGGCAATAGAACTTGTGCTATGGTGAAAATGTTCTGTGTTGGTACTGTCGAATATGGTAGCCACTAGTTTCATGTGGCTTTTGAGCACTTGAATATGGCTAATGTGACTAAGAAACTAGATTTCAAATTTTATTTAGATTTAAATTATTTAATTTTATTTTTATTCAAATTATTTAAATTTTGCTTTCTGCCTTATTTGAACCTGAATAGTCCCATGTGGCTAGTAGCTACTGAAATGAACAGTGAAGCTCTAGTTTTGCACTTTTTTTTTTCCACTGGGGAGTAAAATTTTTGTTGCATCATCAAAAAACACATGTTTTTACCTAATTTGAGTGTGCTGATCTCAAATCTGACATTAGTTTTCTCTGTAAGCTACAGTTTCTTTGCAATTAAATATTTTAGGTTTTCATCATATTGTAAAATTTTCAACATTTAGTTTAACATAATGAAGTAGAATGTGTTCTTGGGCATCATCTTTGTGAAAATATAGTAATTTATATAATGCAGTAAATACAGTAATACACTAAAAGATATGATTGCATCAGCATTTGTCTACAATTTTGAAATAGAACATATTAAAACAATTATTTTAATCATAAAATTTGCTCAAAACTTATTTAAATTCTATTCAGGCAAAAATTTGCGTTTTGTAGTTCTTGTGTTTGTGTACTTGTTAAGGACAATCTCATTTGATGCTCCAGCAATAGTCTGCTCATCACTAACAGTTCCAAGATTTTCGGGAAACTTATTAAGGTGACTGTTCAGGAAGTGAATCTTAATGCTCATGTTACATCCAATGTCATGGAAAGCCAACAGCATCCTTTGAGCCAGAAATTCATAGTTTTCAGCTTTTTTGTTGCCAAGGAAGTTCTTTCTAACTGCCACAAAAGACTGCCATGCTGCTTTCTCCTCCTTATTCATCTTCCTGACAAATTCTTCATCACATATGAGGGTTCGAATGTGAGGTCCATCAAATATACCTGCTTTTATCTTCTAGAAAGACAAGTCAGGAAAAGCAGAAATAATATATTGAAAGCATTCACTTTCTCTATTCAAAGCCTGAACAAACTGCTTCGTTAAGCCAAGTTTGATGTGAAGTGAGGGAAAAAATGATCCTGTCTCGATTAACTACAGGTTCATTCACAATATTTTGCATCCCTACTTCCAGAGCTTCATGTTTTGGCTACTCCTGTGTCCAGTGTTTCTCCAAGCTCTGCTGTCCCACAAACAGAAAGCAAGGATACTTTGTGAAACCTCTCTGTTGTTCTAGCAGGAAATTTACCATTTTAAGGTACACAAATAATCCAGTTATGCTCCTCAAACTTTAGAAAGTCAAGGACAATTTTTATGTCATTGTAATCTTCTCACAGATTAGTTGAATAACCAATTGGAACCACTGCATAAACATTACCTTTGTGTAGGAGAACACATTTCAGACTCTGTTTATAGCCGTCAAGAAATAGCCGCTACTCTGTTGGACTGTAAGTGGTAACACCTAGCTGACTGAGAAGACTACTGATATCATGACAGTAAACAAAGAGTTTGTCTTGGGGAAAAAAGTCCACAAAAATCTGTTCACACTTCCTGAAATGAGATACTTTAGCTGACCAGTGAAGTACATTCTTTTCTTGAAGCCTGGAGGCTAATAACTCAGCTGCTTTCTTTGATAGGCCCAAATCTCTTACTAAGTCATTCAATTTGGGTTGGCTAAACTGCTGAGGGGTTAATGACTGCTTGGCATCAGAAGAAAACCCTTCAGATTCTACAACCATTTCTTCATGCATCTTATCAAAATATACTTGATCACCATGTTCACTTTCTTAGTCCTTAGAAGAAATAAAACCATTGAAAACTGGAACCAGGAGTGTCTCAGAGTGTGTGATAGATCATATTGCTGAAGGAATATTAGGATATGCGATCATATGCTGTTTTTTCTTGCCGGTGCCCTTTGTATGGATCAGACAGAAATAACAGTCACTGCTGTGGTCCTTCTGTTCACGCCAAACCATGGGAATACCAAAAGGCATTCCTTTGCATTTTCCTTTTGTCCAGACACAAAGCATTTCCTCACAATTATGACACACAATATGAGGAGCCCAATTCTTGTCTTGATCACCAAGGGGAACTTGAAAATAGGCAATATATGCATGTGTCACAAATGATGAAATATTGCGCCTTTGACATTGAAGTGTGTAACAGCCACATATATAACAGAAGGTGTCAAGACTATTCTTACATTTACACTACTTGAAGAAGCCATGATTCAATCTTAAAACAAAATAAGAGGGTGTTTTTATCAGATAATAATTTTTTACATTTAAAAACAACTACAATTATGTAAAAGTGATGTTTGTTAAACATTAATTGCCTTGTGGTTATGTTCAATCCAAGAGCCATTGCCCTTTAACTCCAATTTAAAAACCAATGCATGCCATTAACTGTAACAAAAAGAAATTAAAATTGCTAAAAACTAGAGCATGCACCAAAAAACAGATTTCAGATTTGGAATCACCGATGCAGAAATATATAGAAACAGTTCTAAAACCTCATGCAACAGAAAATGAAAAAAAATTGTTCCCCAGTGTAATAAGATGGACATCTCTCTGCCTTTCTCTGAGCCTCCTGCTTTCCTTACCTTCGTCTAGGCCAGAACTAATAAGTTCTGACACCCGCATCCTGTGTTGGCCTCTGCCTCATGGCAGCTGAATTAGCACCTAAGGCCTAAAGATTGCATAGAGCCCCTTTCTTCAGCAAGCACCAGTTTTCTGAGCAACAACTTTTAGCTTTCTTGGTCATATAATTCCTCTTAGTGATGATTTCATTAACACATATATTTATACAATAGTCCCAGTCTGAGTAGTTAAATGAGAATCAGGTAGGGATATGCCAGTGCATTCATTAATTACACTGTAAAAATTAAACATTGACTTTGTCGAATGCTGTGAGACCAGATGTTAGTACATATGCGTTAAGCTGAGCGTGGTTCCCATGCTATGGAATTTAACTCTCTGTTAACCATATGGACTCTACCAGCATATCTGCTAGTAATATCCACTAATGGCCAACAATAACAGAAATCACCACTTAATCATTCAAATGAGCAAAGAGGACTGGCCCAGAAAATAATGAAGATTAGACAGTCCTTTGACAAAATCTGGGAGTTTTCCCATCTGGTTACATTCTAGTGAACCAAATGGTACAAAACGAAGAGCTAATAATGCTGAAATTTTTAGAAGAGGTAAGAGGAGAGATCTGGGAAATAACTACACTGAACTTTAAAGCAGGAAAGGTCCTTCCAGATGAGGCAGGGGAGTGCTCCCAGAGCTCAATGGAGTCATCCCTCTGCATACTCTCCGCATGCATTCCATGTCATGCAGACACAGTGTCAAAGGGTATGGTGGCTACTCTCAGGGAACTCAGAGTCTACAAGGGAAACAAACATACCAATTCTTTCAATAGGCACAGTTGCCAGAGTTAGCAAATAAAAATACAGAATAGCCAGTCAAATTTAAATGTCCAATAAACAATGAATAATTTTTTAGTTTAAGTATATTTCATGCAATATTTGGGACACAGTTGTACTAAAAACAATATCTGTGTGTTTGAAATTTAAATGTAACTGTGCATCCAATATTTTATCTGGCAACTCTAAATACAGGGTAATGTGTGCAATGATAAAGGTGAGTGTTAGGTACTACAAGAAAATAGCCAAGGGACATAGACCTCAGAACTCATGTCAGAGAAAGGTCACTGAAGATTTGAGGCTTAAGCCAAATATTTTCCAACCAATACAAGTTAGCCAGGTGAAGAGAGTACTGAAGGATCAGCATGCACAAAGGCACTGTTTATTATTATTATTATTATTAAGATTTTATTTATTTATTTTAGAGAGAGGAGAGAGAGAGAGGAGAGGAAAGCATGTATTCATAGTAGTTGTTTCTCATATGTGCCTTGATGGAGCAAGCCTGGGGCTGTCTGGGAGAGGAGCCAAAGTCACAACACAGCGTAACTTCATTGTCTATGGGATAAAGAGAGAAAAGATAGTTCATGATGAGAGCAAGAAGGAGCAGTCTGAGGAGAGAAAACTGTGAAGCTAGGAAGGAGGGAGAAGGTCACAGTGACAAATACTGCAGGTGGGGCAAGTAGGATACTTGATACTGTCCCCAACAGGGACAGTATCAGTGACACTGACATAAGCCATTTCAGTGGAACGTGATGGCAGCAGGTTTAGGAATATCATGGTGAGAACTGAAGAAACAAAAGTAGATATTACTTTCAAAAAGTTTAGTTGTGGAAGAAGTAGATGCTTAGGCCTGGAGCAATAGGGAACTTGCCTGGGCCCTGAACCTTAGGGGGGCTGGCTTCCCTCTAGTCCCTCCCATGTCCACAAGGCTAAAGGGACATGCTCACCTAGCTATAAAGTCCCTTTTAGACCTTGGAATTCTTTGCTCAAATGGAACCACACCTGTTTCCAAAGACTGTGCAAGCCACTTCCTAGGGTCTCTTTCCAAGGATAGACCATGTCACTAGTGTACTCATCTCTAAACCTGAGGCATGGACCAGCACTGGCTGTTTGGAGAGGAGTGGAGGTGTGAATGGACCTTGACCGTGTAGACCAGGTGTCCACACTCTTGGATGCATATCCCTTTATGATGTACAGTGGAGTCAAGGTGGGAAGGGAAGTGGGGTGGGCCACAGGCCTCCATCTATAGTCTGTCTCAAGTCTCACAAAAGTTAGAGGAAATCTGTAAGAAGATGTAAGATGTTAGAGATGGAAATAAAGCCAAAAGAGGATCCATTTCAAAATGAGCACAATTTGAAAGAACCTGTGGTAAAGGAGGTATCAAAACTATAGACAAAATAATGAAAAGCGAGATCCCTGTACCTATCAGGAGTTCAGCAGCAAATATTCCCAATGAAGATACACTTACAGAACTGTGGGCAGGGTTAAGGAAATAAACAGAGGATGTTAATGCACACAAACACTAGCAACAGTGGGAGGCCTTATGTCCCCTTAAAACCCCGGCCTCCAAGGGCAGAGCCTGCTGAACTTGGGAGCTGTGGCTGCAGTTTCTCATAGAAATGCAACAAAGCAAGAAGAGGGTGGGAAGAAGAAGAACTCAGCTTTGTTTCCCCTTATGCCCTTGAGTTGGTATCAGTGCCTCCCACTGACTGAAACCAACAAGAAACCAGACAGCCAGGTGTCCTGGGGTCAAAGCATTCCCTAGAAGCCAGCCTCTCCAGGCAGAAGCAACGGAGAGGAGTAGGACGTAGACTCGAAAGGGCAAACAGAATAAATAACTAATGCTGTCCCCAAGGAGGCAGGGGGGACTTCACTCAGTGGGACTGTGAGTGGAATGGAGAGTAAGCTGGCAGGAAGGAAGTAGATGGCATTTCTGTCTGATGACCATCTCTTCCCTCTTCAGTGAGAGGGGAAGGTTTAGAGCAGATGAGGGTGAGCAGACAAGGAATGGTTCTGTTTGTTTGTTTGTTTGTTTGTTTGAATATCTATTTTAAAAATATTTTTATGGATTGATTTTTAGAAGAGAGAAAGGAAGGGAGGGAGGGGGAGAGAGGGAAAGAGAGAGAGAGAGAGAGACAGAAGAACTAACTTCTTGGACTTGTTGTTCCACTTATTCTGGAACAGAGGCAGATTAAAGTTTGTTGAGGCCCTGGGTGCAAAAGAAAATATTGGGTCCCTTAAAAAAGAGAAAGACAGGGAAAATAAAAATACATGTTAACCATATTTTTAAATAAAAAAATATTATGTACTATTAATGTTAAAATTGCACATATGAAACCAAACTTGGTGTCATTAGAAAAAAGTGTATAGGTGGGGTTTTGTGGGGCCCTTCAGAAGTCAGGGCCCAGGGTGCACCCACCATTAAATCTGCCTCTGTTTGTGGTCATTGCTTGCTTCTTGTATGTGCCCTGACTCAGGATCAAACCTGCAACCTTGGCATGTCAGGATGAAGTTTTACCAACTGAGCCACCCAGCTGGCAGCTGGTCATAAGACTTTTGTGTAGTATATGTAACACCCTAAGATAAGGCTATTTTTCCCATCCCTTTCCAATGTGAGAGAAATGTCACATTCTCTTAGGTCTCCATCCCCTTTCCCTACACTGACTAAGTAGAACTGCAGAGCAGGTGAAAATCTCTGGGGACTTTTTCTCTTTCTTTTCTTCAGTAACCTCTAGGCCCACCTCAGCCTCAGGCAAGCAAACCTCCAGCAACCCAGAAGCCCATGCACGTCCAAATACTGTCCTCTCAAGGACTGACTCGTGGCTCAAAACAGCCTCTCTATCTGATAGGTCCCTCTTCTGACCCAATCAAGACTCCTTACCCAATAGAAGAAAACTAATATTGAAAACTAGTTTTCACTACATTATAAAGAACCTCTAATCCACCCATAGGTGTCTGGATTAGGAAAGTATCTCTTTGTCTTGAAAGTGGTAGGAACAGAGACAAAATGAGCTAGAGACTTTGACATGTTGAGAGACAAGAATGACTCCCCACCACTCCTTCCCAATGAGCTCTCCCTAGAGCTACAAAGGACTATTCTTCCTTCATGTTTTAAAGCGCACTGTCTGGTCCTTTTAATATGAGAGAGAGAGAGAGAGAGGGAGAAATCGAAGCAAGATTCTGGTTTAGAGAAGCAAGCATCTTTTTTTCTTGCAGGCTCTTAACTTTTGGACAAGATTAAAGTTTAATATTAAGACAAGTGCCAGAGACAGCTCAACAGATTGGTAGAAACCTCGCAGTACCATTTAAACCACTCAACGTAAACAGAACAATTCTTCTCAAAAGTCCACTGTTCCAAAGTGGGGGGGGGGGCAGTGCGGAGTGGGCATGTCCGCTTCTCCAAGATTCATCACCCAACTCTCTAGACTGACTCCTAGCATCCGAGGGGCCACCTCCACCCAAACACAAAACCGGCCTCGCTAAGAGGCACCTGCTCCCCATCCTGAGTCCTTGGGGACTGGGAGGTAGGCAGAATATATTTTATGTTCTCTCCTCCCTCATGCTGTCAACAAAACTGGCCCTTTCAGGCTCAGATGAAGATCCAATATCCTTTCCTATCCAGAACCCATCAGCCAGCTTCACCACCATCTAAACCTCCTTACCCAGCACCACCCTGGGACAGGTAATCAATGGTTCCAGCTTGGGGCCACGAAGGGAAGCGAAGCTGGGGCGGGGGGCGTGGCAGGCAGTGAGGAAGGGGATGAACTGTGGGGCCCTGGCAGATAACTAAAGCCACTGAAGGGCGACGCCCAGGACTTGGCGAGCAAGCCAGGGGCGACCACTCCTGTTGTACACCTGCCATCAGGCACATCTCATGGCAGGACAAGGACTGTAGAGAAGCCAGGAGCAGAGTGGCATTGCTCAGGGCAGGGTGTGGGTTGGGTTCGAGGAAACCTGGGCCTCAGGCCTTTGCTTTCCACACCTGGTGGATCTCCAGGTGAGAAGAGCAGAAGCCGCCTCCGGAAGCCCTCAGAGGCCAGCCGAGCCTCCTGAAGCCTCCAGCTCACTCCACACTCCTTCCCCACTCAGGGCACCTTCGCCACTCAGGGCGCACCCCTCGCGTCTGGGAATGCTGTCTGTCAGTGACTCCGCCCACCGGGCCAGAGGCTGGGGGCTGCTGGGGCCGGTGCCAGGGCGACAATGCTGAGAGTTTTTAAACCTTAAAAGGTCAGAACAGAAAGGGTTCTAGAAATATTTTCTGGGTCAATGTCTTCTTTTACACACGGGGACACCGAGGCCCAGGAGACGAAGACTTCTCAAAAAGACACACAGCAATGTGAAATGGATCCATGTGAGAGTTAAAAAGATATCGAATCTCGCAGTCTTCTGAGAAGTAAGGAAAAGTAAGGCAACTTATATTTTAGGAGAGAGAGAGATCATCATTTAAAAAGAAGTCAGTTTCCCAGACAAGGGGGTAGGTGGAGGTAATAGAGAGAAAAAAAATCACTCAAGGTCCGGCTCACCAAAATGTAATTTGGATTATTTTGAGTGGTCTTAGATTGCCAACACCTCACAGTGTCTAAATCTCTGGGCGGAAGAGTCCAAGCAGAGAGTGAGAGTCCCACCAACCGCTCGGTCCTGGCTCCTCTGAGCTGCTCTACAGAGATCCTCTTTCTTCAGGTTAAAAAAAAAAAAACTGCAAAAAGAAAACACAAAAACCCACAAAAAAACACAACACACAGTTAACCACCTGTCAGGGCTGAGGGTACAATGAGGCTCCTCAAAAAAGGGCTTTTCATGCATGCGTAATATATTTGTTCAGCTATTCACTTAATGAAGCTGATAAATGTGATGCAAGACAATGGTCAAGTTAATCTATTTAGTAAAATGTTTTGAGACTTTCAGGCTACGTTAAGGAGGGGAGCATTCATGGACATTTTCATTTAAATGCACTCATCTCCTCTCTTGGGCTGCACAAGGGGGTTCAGGCAATCTATGTGAATATAATTTCTTATAAATGTGTCTTTAATGGGTTTAATTCACCCTTGCCAGCTGTTTTGGGGGCTATTTTGTAAGAGCAAAACAAACGTCTCAGGCTTGGAAAGCTAGTTAAAATTAGTTTCGGTCAGCGAGGCCAAGCTATATTTCCTGCAAACCATCTGCTTGATTGGCACAATAGAAGGATTTTCAAGGAAGGGGTGGGGGAGAGTGAGTGTGAAAGGAATGAGGGGTGGAGGGAGCCGCTAGAAAGGGCTGGTGCGGCCAGGAGCTCCTTGTGGCCTATTCTGAAGGTGAACCCCTTAGAGGTGTCTTAATAGAGCCGCTCGCCCGGAGGGCTGGGCGGCAGGACAGCTCTTTCAGCCCCGGCCTCGCCGCCCTCTGCCTCTGCCTCTCTTTCCCCCAGTGACCACAGAAGCCAGGCGGCGGGTGTTTTTCCCCGACGCCCCTGCCCGGCGTCCAGCCAAACTTGCAGAACCGGCTCTAATTGTGGGCAGCTCTGGCCCGCAACACCGCGGCCTGAGAGCTCGATCTCTTGCAAAGGACGACCTTAGGGTCCCAACCTTCTCTAACGGAATCACATTATGTTTTCGGAGACTGGGGAATCTCAAGCCACTCTCTACTCTGACTCCCTCGGTGGCCTGCGCTTACCGGGGCGCCCCTGGCTGGGCCCGCGCTGCAGAGGGGCGTGCAAGCAGCAAAAACTCAGGACGTGGGCTGGGCCCCCCCTACAACCCCCACCCCACTCTTCCCTGTCCCTGGGGAGAGAATCCCCAGAACCCGCTCCGACAGCCCCTCCTGCGCCCAGGGCGACTCCGGGAGCCCAGCCCGTGTCCTGCGGCCTCCTCGCCCCCCACCCCACTCTTCCCTGTTCCCGGGGAGAGAATCCCCAGGACCCGCTCCGACAGCCCCTCCTGCGCCCAGGGCGACTCCGGGAGCCCAGCCCGTGTCCTGCGGCCTCCTCGCCCCCTCGCCCCCCACCCCACTCTTCCCTGTCCCTGGGGAGGGAATCCCCAGAACCCGCTCCGGCAGCCCCTCCTGCGCCCAGGGCGACTCCGGGAGCCCAGCCCGTGTCCTGCGGCCTCCTCGCCCCCCCCCACCCCCCAGCAATCGCGCTCGTGGCACCGGCTTGGGTCGGAACAGGGCCTCCGATTCTCTTCCCCCCTCCTGACTTCTTTTCCCTTGAAAGAGAAACAGACAGAAAGCCCAGGTCTAGGATAGAGGGCGCGAGTGACTTCTCCGAAATAAGCTTGAAGATAACGACGTTACAGTGAGTGGCAGGGCGGACAAAGCCCCGGGACTCAGGTCAAACGGCATTAGTCACAGGTCTTAGCGCAGCCGCCGCGCCGCGGGCCCTGGGCCGGCCCGGGGTTCCCGAAGACGCGTTCAAGGAGATCAGATCGCGTCAAGTAAGATCCTTTCGTCTGATTTCTTGCTTCCTTAGGAGTGATTTTGCCTTTTCACGGGCGGCCGGCCCTCTCCCCCGCCCTCCCTTTTCCTCTTTGGCGCCTCAGGAATGCGCACGGACGGCTGGAAGTGGGGTCCACGTGGGTCGCAGCGAGGGGTTGACCCGCATTCCAAACACTGTCAGCGCCCCCTTTTAAAGCCGAGGAGACAGCAGCAGTTAGATAGAATGAGGGAGAACGGCCGTGTGTGTGTGTGTGGGGGGGGGGGGGGTGGCGGTGGGGACGGAGCGTGTCAGGGGGCAGGATAATAACTGGAAAAGCTACTCCCAGGAAAATGCCCCAGAAGCAGAAAGGGGCCTGGGGCAGAGGGCGGGCTAGCAAGGCCTAGACGGGCTTTGAGTTCCTACGGCTCCCAAAACAAAGCCCTGCCAACAGCCCGCGTTCCGACCCTCCGAAGACTTGGGCACGCACTTCTGAGTTGAGAAGCCCAACACCTGTCGTCACTGGCCTCCTCCTTCCGGACACCGGGAGCTGCTCACGGCAGGGAGGGAGGGAAGAAGGGAGGGCAGAGAGAAGAGAAGGAGGGGATGGTGGAAGGAGGGAATGGTGGAAGGAGGGAAGGAAAGGAAAAAGAGAAAGGGGGCGGAAGGGAGAAAAGCAGGAGAGATTACAACAAGCCGGAGCCAGTCGCCCGGCTTCCGGAAAGCAGTTGGGGCGGGCGGTGTTGATCGCCACGGAAAACGTGTTCTGTGGCAAAGTTAAAGCACAGGTGTTCGAGTGGTTTAGACGTTTCTCCCTGACTATTGGAAAAACTTCAAAAAAAGTCACTTTTAAAGTTCTTCACAGATCTCCCTCTTCCATTTTCCGGGTCTCCCATTAACTTGAACTATATACACTTTGCGTATTTGAATAATCACTTATTTAAATATTGTTCATTTCCTTAGTAGTTTTCCACCGCCTGCTGCCCAGTGCGCCCCCCAAAAGCAGTCGTGGGCGCAGAAACTCCATACTTGCGTCACCTTCGCGCATTAATTGGACTCCAGGGCCCGCCCCTAAATAACTTTTTAATTTGAATCGCGGGAGAGCTTTAGGGGGCTCCGTTTCTGGTTTAATGTGATATAAATTGCAGATGCACTTTCACTGAATGGTTAAAGCAGCGACATGGAGATCATCAACAAAAAACGCCCCGAACAAAACCATCCAGAGAAATAAAGCTGGTTAATAAGATTTTTCAGAAAGCTTTGTGTTAAAAAGCAAAAAAAAGAAAACCAGCTGAAGGTGACAGTTAGTTCATGGTTAATAGGATCAGGGAGGCCTGGCGGGGCTGCACACTTCTCTTTGGGGAGGTGCGGCCACACTAAAGAACTGAATGGGACATTTAACACATCTGTTATCTCGCAGAGCAGAGAAACAGGGACTCGGGGCTTAGCGCCACCCCAGCTCCAGCCCAGAGGAAAGGGGAAGATCGTCGGCAGGAATATTCTCGTTTGAGGCCCTGAGTCAAGGACAGACTTTCCTGATGTGGACCCACGTTCTTGGGAACCGCGTCTTTCACTTCGCTGTTTTCAGGCGTTTGTACTTTGCAGTTAATTAAGAAGTTGCAAAACCTTGACCAAGTGCAGCGCCTCGTGACTTGTAGGTAGGGTTCTCTCCGGGCTAATCCCAGCCTTCGCTACTATGGCTTTAAAAGTTCAGGCTGCCATTGAGTTTCAACTAAAACTACCTAAGGTTTCTTGAGGTTGGAAAACGGCCCGTGAAGCACTCGCCGCATTCTGGTCGCCCTGTGCGCGGCCGCTTCCGTCAGGGGAAGCCCTTTGCCAGCGGAGACCCGCCGCCTTGTCAGGGGAAGCCCTTTGCCAGCGGAGACCCGCCGCCTTGCCCGGTGAGGTGCTCCGATCAGCTCCTACCTACCCTAGGCGAGCTGCGAGCACTAGTTGGAGACACGCCTAGAGAAATGTGGCCCCAAATCGTTTTACAAGTTGTTGGGAGTTGACCAAAGAAGACTCATTGTACTTGTCAGGTATCCACCAACTCGCTCAAACTCAACGATTTCCCCGTAATGAAATAATTCAAATCCAGACCACTCCCCTCCACCCCTATGGACGAGCATCCAGGAGCTCCGAAGCATCTATTTCAAGCACCCCTGGGTTGTTAAACCGGCACCCCCTCCACAGACATAATGACCTAACCCATCTCTCAGGTCTGCTTTGTGCCTCGGCCGCAGTAACGCCTAAGACTAGAGACGGAAAAGGGGGTCTATTTTCATGTTCGTTGACTTGAAATTTTCCATTGCCCTCTCCCAAAAGGGGGAGGGTTATTTTACCGACTGCTTGGAGATAAATTTCTATGAATATTTATTGATTTATTTTCTAGGCTCAGCAGGGAAGCTGCAAATAAATTTAGTGCGTCCTTTAAATAATTCCTTTTCTATGAGGCAAGATGTCATCTGAAACTTCTAAATAGGCATTTAATTAGCCCGGGTGTTGCTTCGGAACAAAAACTCTCGGCAAGAGCTTTGGGGGGGGGGGTGCACTGTATTGCAAAGAGGCGGTCGATATGCAGAATTGATGCGCGCCAGCCTTTGTCGCCGGCCCATTGTGCGGGCGATGCTTATGAAGACTAATCCAATCATAAATTGCACCCCTGCGCCAATCAGAGCGCCCAGAGCCGCTGGCGAATGAAGCTCGAGTGGAGAACTTTGTTGAACTTCATTGTCAGAGCTGTCACTTTTCAAAGCGCTTTCACGGGCGGGCCACTATAAAACCGTCACCTCGACGGGAGCACCACGGAGGACCCGCAGGCGCCCAAGTGGGAGCGTCCCTTAGCTGGAGACTTCTGCAAAGCCCAGGAGAGAGGACACCGCGGGGGCGGGAGGGGCGGGGAGCGAGGTCTTTACCCTTCGGCCACTGGAAGAAGGGTGTATTACGCCCGCCCCGCGCTTAACATGATGTTCCCCGGCCTCCTCGCGCCCCCCGCCGGGTACCCCAGCCTCCTGCGCCCCACGCCCACCTTGACGCTGCCCCAGTCCCTGCAGTCGGCATTTTCTGGGCACTCGAGCTTCCTGGTGGAGGATCTGATCCGCATCAGCCGACCCCCCGCCTACGTGCCCCGAAGCGTGCCCACCGCCGGCATGTCGCCCCCTAGGCAGGGGGCCCCCGCGAACCTCACAGACACCGGGGCCTCCGACCTGGGCTCCCCGGGCCCCGGCAGCCGGCGGGGCGGGTCGCCGCAGACCGCCGTCTCCCCTGCCAGCGAGCCCACGTTTCTGAAGTTCGGGGTGAATGCCATTCTCTCCTCGGCGCCCAGAAACGGTAAGTGAGCGCAAGACGCTGCGGGCGGGTCCAGGTGTCGAGTCCTTCTCGCTCCAGTGCCCTGTGTGCAGCGGGGACCCGCACACACATCGGCGCGCACACGCACCTGGTGGCCCGGAGGCCTCACGTCGTGCAGGGTGAGACTCAGGTCCTGCGGGTTCCCTGGGAGAAAACGCTCCCAGCTTCGCCCCAACCTCAGCATGAACTTGAGCAGTTCATTGCACAGAACGGCACAGTTCCCTCCTAAACTGAGCGCAAGATGCTGGGCGTCTGCGTTCCTGCCCTCCAGCCTCCGGGAGCCAGTATCTTTCAAACCAAGACAATATATTTACTAGCTTAGCCACTATTATGGATCTGCAATTCTTTTCTTCTGCGCCCCAATCCAACCCATCTCTTAGTGCCTAAGATGAGACTGGGGGGCGGAGCGATCTGAGGACTATTTTGGGGAGTGAAAAGAAGTCTTTCCACAGATGAGACATGTCAGGAAAAGGTTAATTTTACTCTGTCAATAGATGCCTTTGAAACCAGCGGAAGGGTTAATCATATTATGTACTCAAGGTACAGAACGACAATCCAGTACGTAACCAAAGTCTCTGTTCTCCCTCCCTCTTTCCCTTTCTCCCTCCCTCTCTTCCAGAAGCATCTCCGGCCCTGCTCCAGAGCGTCCCACCCAAGACCTTCGCCTTTCCCTACTTTGAAGGCTCCTTCCAGCCTTTCATCAGATCTTCATACTTCCCAGGTAGCGCCCCCCTGCCCCCCCACCGCCCCCGCCATCGCGAGGCTGGGCGGCGCCCCAGCCCCAGCTCGCTGCTTCGCTGCCTGCCCCGAGCCATATTTCTCCGTCCACCCTCGGGGTTATGCTCCGGTTCAGAGGTTGCGAGGCGTACAACATTCACGAATCCGTCGCGCCAATTTGATGCCCTATTTAGCACACGCAGTGACTGCTTGACACTTTGCACCAATTCCCTGCTCTACAAATTAGCAGGAATTGTCATGGTCCCAATTTGAGGCGGTTCCCTTCCCGGCGAGGAGCTGTTGGCATCCCTTCACGCCGCCGTTTTCCCACAGAGTCAGTGCACTTGGCCACGATTCCCCACAAAGGTTTCAGCACCATGACCAATTGGTCAGCTCCTCCGGGCAGCCACACACAGACCGGCCCTCGCCCCTCCACGCCGCTCAGAAACACCTACCAGCCGGGGCTAATTTCTCTTTAAGACTCATTCAGGGCTTCGGGCTTTTCACAAGACCACATGGGGTGCCCTCTTGTGTGGGATGCCTGGGGTCGCCCTGGGGTTGGGAGACGAGATCCTCCCACAACTTCAACCTTCTTTTTCCAACCTGATTTCTCAACCTCTTCTCATACCCTCCCCCCCACCACTATATTTTTAAAAGGACTACTGAGCCGGTCAAATAAGTCTGAGTGAAGCCCGAAATTGGTTCCTAGTCTAAAGGAGAAACACCTTAAACAGGTTCTACAAGGTTTTCATTCTGGTTTCAAGTACTGGCTCAAAAACTCTGCAACTGGTCAAGACTCTGAAGGTGAAAGAGGAGCCCCTAGAAAGAGCAGAGAGCCGGGGCATGGTCGTGGGGGGATGGGTAAACCCGCGGCCGCAGTCCCAACACCAGGGAAAGAAACCAGCAATTGATTTTTAAAGGGGGGAGAGAGAATTCAACCCCTCTCACCACCACCACCATTCAAGCTGCTGCTGATCATGGAATTTGCTCCCTTTCTCCCTCATCTCAATGCTCTAACAAAAACAACCCGAGCTTTATAAATAGCTTTTCATGTCCATTTAATGAAAATGATTCGGGGAAGAGAAGCCTCTGCCATCAGTATTCTCCCAATGGTCTTGGCCTGCAGTTGTGTTTAGTTTGAAAGTGTAAATCTCTTTTGTCCCAGTAATATATGGCTTTCGCTGCTTGTCCTCAGTCTTTTTCTGTTAGTTCATTACTACACAATTACCATTCACGCTTCATTAGAGTCTCTGTTTCTTTTTGGATTTTTTTCCCCCTTCCTTAAAGCGAAACTCTCCCCCTTTTTATCATGCCAATACCCATTGGGAAGCGGTCAATGTGCTAATTAGCTGCCACTTTTCATGTATTCGGGCCGAATTCTTCACGTTTTGTGGGGGAGGGAAGGAGAGATTAATATAAAAAAGATGAATACTGATTGGAGAATCCACAGCGCATTTTCTCCTTGCTATCAAATAAGGAAAGCCCCCCATTTTCATCGAAAGACTGCAAAAGCCACCAAGGTGATAAAAACTTAAGAGGGAACCCCAGTGGCCTCAACTGGATATTTTTGTAATTTATTATTTTTTTTCTGTTTGTTTCCCTAAGACTGTTGAACGGAAAAGTGAAAACAGGCTATTGTAGGAGCTGTTTTCTGTTTCCGTGGTCTTACCTAATCCGGGTTTGCACGCTTGAAAGGAAAAGTTATTTGGGCGGAAAGCGCCTTTCACTCTCGAAGGTTTGTAGGTTCGTGGTCTATTCTCCAGAGGGAGAAAAAGGAGAGCTTTGAAGAGATGAGGGGATCAGAGAGCAAAACCAAGGGAGGCAACGCTGGGGAGGCGGCGCCGCTCTCCGGGCGGGCGGGACACTGCTCTCCGCCGGGGAGGCGGGCGGGACACTGCTCTCCGCCGGGGAGGCGGCGCCGCTCTCCGGGCGGGCGGGACACTGCTCTCCGCCGGGGAGGCGGGCGCCGCACTCCGGGCGGGCGGGACACGGCCCACTCACTCGCGCCTCCCGCCCCCACCCGTGCAGCGTCCTCCAGCGTGGTGCCCATCCCCGGGACCTTCTCCTGGCCGTTGGCCGCCCGCGGCAAGCCTCGGCGCGGCATGCTGCGCCGCGCAGTGTTCTCCGACGTGCAGCGCAAGGCGCTGGAGAAGATGTTCCAGAAGCAGAAGTACATCAGCAAGCCCGACCGCAAGAAGCTGGCGGCCAAGCTGGGCTTGAAAGACTCACAGGTGAGAACAGTCTCCCCACAGGACCCCTCCCCCAAGTAACGTACGCCTGGGAGGGCTTTCTGAAAGCGCTTAGGTACCTTGGTTCAGAAAGGAAATGTGAGGCCGAGGGAGGAAATGAGCGCAAGATCCCGCCTTCCCGAGGCTGCTCTGGGCCACCCACTGTCTCCCCGCCCCAACCCCGAGGCTGCTCTGGGCCGCCCACTGTCTCCCCGCCCCAACCCCGAGGCTGCTCTGGGCCGCCCGCCCTCTCCCCGCCCCAACCCCGAGGCTGCTCTGGGCAGCCCACTGTCTCCCCGCCCCAACCCCGAGGCTGCTCTGGGCAGCCCACCGTCTCCCCGCCCCAACCCCGAGGCTGCTCTGGGCCGCCCACCGTCTCCCCGCCCCAACCCCGAGGCTGCTCTGGGCAGCCCACCCTCTCCCCGCCCCAACCCCGAGGCTGCTCTGGGCCGCCCACCGTCTCCCCGCCCCAACCCCGAGGCTGCTCTGGGCAGCCCACCGTCTCCCCGCCCCAACCCCGAGGCTGCTCTGGGCCGCCCACTGTCTCCCCGCCCCAACCCCGAGGCTGCTCTGGGCAGTCCACCGTCTCCCCGCCCCAACCCCGAGGCTGCTCTGGGCAGCCCACCGTCTCCCCGCCCCAACCCCGAGGCTGCTCTGGGCCGCCCACCGCCTCCCCGCCCCAACCCCGAGGCTGCTCTGGGCAGCCCACCCTCTCCCCGCCCCAACCCCCGGCCTCGGCGCCCCTGCTAGGCGGGCCAGGTACCAGAGGGTGGGCGCGAGGCGCGCAGAGCCGAGGTGGGAGTGAGGGTGGGTTTAGTGCTGAGACCCCCCCTAAATTCACACCGTGGGGTGGGGAGCAAGCTAGGAGGGAAGGACCTCTTTCTCACCCGCCGACCTCCCGCGGCCCCCTCCCCGGTCCTCTCGGAGGGAGGTCGGCTCACCGCTGCCGCTCCCCCGCCCTCTCCGCCCTCGCGCACTAGGTGAAAATCTGGTTCCAGAACAGACGCATGAAGTGGCGGAACTCCAAGGAGCGCGAGCTCCTGTCTAGCGGGGGCTGCCGGGAGCAGACCCTTCCCACCAAACTCAATCCGCACCCGGACCTCAGCGACGTGGGCCAGAAGGGCCCCGGGGACGACGAGGAGGAGGACGAGGGCCGGGCCAGCCCCCGCCCCCGCCTCGCCTATCGCGCATCCCCGAACCCTCAGCACCTGCGGGACCCGCGGTTCGAGGGGCCGCTGCCCGCCTCGCCCGCGCACTCGAGCAGCCCCGGCAAACCTTCGGACTTTTCCGACTCCGAGGAGGATGAGGAGGGCGAAGAGGAGGAGATCACGGTGTCTTAGAAGCTTCCCGCGCCCGGGGTACTGTTTCCAGGTGCTTTGAAATTGAAGAGGTGGGGTTCAGTCTGGTGGTCACTCGGTTCCTGCTGCCCGGACGCTGCCACTCCCTGCTGTGGACCTGTCACCTTGACCAGGCCCTTTCACTGCCCAAAGTACCTTTCCTTACCACCCTCCCTTACCTCTCAATGGCCCTCTCCACCTAACATAAATGTAGGTCTTGGCCCCAGCCTTAACTTTTCCACAAGGCTTCCTGTCCCTCTTCTTTACTGCACGCTGTTTTAAACACAGTGGGGAGTTCACTCCCACAGCTTGGGTCAAGCGGTGAGCCAGGCCTGCTGGTTCTTAGAAGCGACAGCCCTGGAAGGTAGGCAACGCTGTGCGGAGGAGGACACCGGGGGAGGAACCGCAACAAGCCGTTACTGCAGGACCTCTGACTTGTGGATCCCTCCACCTCTCTATCTTAGGTAGTAAGGACCTCCTGCCTCACTCCATGCTAACCCAGTCTTCCTGTAACAGTTCCCTCAGGAAGCTCAAGAATGTCCAAAAAAGAAAGTATCTATCTGTGCCTCCTGGTCTAAGGTTCAGCATAAATGCTGAGTCTTTTCTATCATATTCTAAATGCTCTCTGGGCAAAGAAACAAAGAAACGAGTTCTCTAAACGGGAGGAAGAGTCAGTCTCTATTTCTGTATGTGTGTATTAGAGTTTTTTTTTAAAGTAATTTCTGCATCCATAGTATATGCACCAAGCACTCTACCTTGTGTCCTTTTATTATCTGCAGGGAGGTTTTACGGACCGGCAAACCTCCTGATCACCGGGCCTGATGTGAACAGAGACTCACAGCCTCTTTGATTTTCTTTTTAACTGAACTTTGCTGTCTTTGCACAGCTTTTATGACTGTACGCTATTTTGTACACATGTGTTGTATGGATATTTTATACCAAGGTTATTGTGAATGACTATGAAAGACCAACTAAATTCCTTCTGTTTTTTTTTTTTTTTTGCAATGGTTCTTAAACTTTAAAAAGGTAGCTGGTTAATTGCATAACTTATAAAGAAATACTTATTTTGTATTTTTTACCATGTACAGATTTTTATATATGTATATATGTATCAAATGAACAAATGCCAAATAAAAAGTAGAATGGATACAAGGATCAAGTGGTATCATTAATTCCCAGACTGTTAGAGCTGAAAGCAATGGAGCTGCTGGTCTAGGGCTACAGACACTTTCTTTAGACAAAGGAGGCTGAATGCAAGAGGGGAAGGCAAGCGTCTAAACTAACCTCCAAGTTGCTGAGTGGCCAAGCTGGAACCAGCGCCATCTCAGACCCTGAGGGCAGCCAGTGCTGTCTCTGCTCCACACGACCATAAAATAAGCATACTTGCTATGGTTACAGGTAGAGGAGCTCCAGTCAAGTACGCACAAGTCAAGTCTGCAATGTCCCTTCTCCCCTTCTCCGAGGACTGAAATGACTAAGAGAAATCAATGGAAATTTAAGTGGTTCAAGCTTCCACTGGTTTTCCTTTTTCTTCTTGAAAGCATATTGTCTAGTCCCCAGAGAAGCTCATAAGTGGTCTTGATGTTTGTGTAGGGACTGATTTTATTAGGAATGCCATCTATAGGCATGACTTGGTGGCCCAGGTACAGACTCTGGAGTCCACAGGTGAAACTTAAGTTCTTTAAAGACTAGCTTTCAGCAGAAATGATCGCTATAACCAATGATTGAGAGCAGAGGTAGTTAACATGGTCCCTACCGCCCACTAGTGGACGTTCCAGCTTTCATGGTGGGGGGTAGCAGAGCAACCAAGGTATAAATAAAAAGATAGATTTCACTATAGTAAGTTGTTTTATAAAGATTTATTCTGCCAAACTTAGCGAAAATCTGACATAAAGTACTTGGTAAGTAATTATGATATGCTTTAACTTGCTGTAACTCTGCTTTATAAATTTTATAAAGTAAAGTTACTTTTCCTACTTTACAAATCACCATTACTGTGAAACCAGTGGGTGGTTAGAAAATTTTACTACTAACAGAGATACAGAAGTGGGCAGTGGGTATAAAAAGGTTGACTACCCCTGGACTAGAGCATAAGGAACATCAGGTTAGAACCCTGGCAGAGCCTTTTGCGGCCTTTGAGAGATGGCTCCCTGTAGCCTCAGCCACACAGACCTCCTTTCTTTATTATCATAGCCCGTACCCACACAGACCTCCTTTCTTTATTATCATAACCCGTACCCCAGTAGTCAGGGGGAAAACTTGTTAAGCGTAAATTTCAGTAGTTTGTATTATACTTGAAATTTGAATATATTCTTTGCACAATTAATTCTTTTCAAATAACACAAGCTATCTCCATGCTAAGGTTCTCATATCCTCCCGTTCTGGGACTGCTCCTGACATTGATGATCAGTGTTTTCACTATTATTTATGATAATGGGAATTAAAAAAAATTCTCTTTACTGTCATATTTTTTTTTAATTTAAGACACCTCCCATGTTTCTCCTTCCCCACATGTGAAAATGAGGAACATGGCGTCCTGCACATGGTAGGCATAGAACCTTCCAGACAGGAAACTGTCCCTGCTCTGAGTGAGTCGGGCTATTTATCCCTCGCCCTGCTGTGGCTGGGCCATCCAGGGATGGGATCCCCACCGGAAGTGGTCCACCATTCCCTCCCTGCCAGCTTCTGCCTGCAGGTCTCAGTTATCGTCAAGAACCATTTTCAGGCAAGGGGATGGATTAATGTCTAACTGAATAAAGCTGTTCATGGCAGCTTTATTCACAGTAGCCAGGAGGTACTCACATTCACATCACTCACCTTATTCACAAGAGCTTCCTCAACCCAAATGACCATCGAAAGATAGATGGATAAAAAAATGTGGCATCTATAAATACACATTGGAATATTATTCAGCCTTAAAAAAGGAAAAGAGCCTGACCTATGGTGGCGCAGTGGATAAAGCGTCGACCTGGAAATGCTGAGGTCGCCGGTTCGAAACCCTGGGCTTGCCTGGTCAAGGCACATATGGGAGTTGATGCTTCCTGCTCCTCCCCCCCCCATTCTCTCTCTCTTCTCCCTCTCTCCCCCTCTCTCTCTCCTTTCTAAAATGAATAAATTAAAAAAAAATTAAAAAAAAAAAGGAAAAGAAATCCTGTCACATACTCAACATGAGAGAACCTTGAGGACATTATACTAAGTGAAATAAGCTAGTAATAAGAAGACAAACACTATCTGATCCCACTTATATGAGATATTTAACATAGTCGAACTCATAGAAACAAAAGGAATTGCGGTTGTCAAGGGCTGGGGTGCATGGGAGATAGGGAGAGGCTGCTCAGGGGCTAGAGTTTCAGTGTAACAAGATGAAAAGTTTCAGAGGTCTGTTGCACAACAATTTGAATGGAGTTAGCACCTCTAAGCTGCAAATTAAAAATAATGAAGATGGTAACATTTATGTCATCAGTTTTTTAAAATCTCAATTTTATAAAATAAAAGAATTAAGTAAATTGAAAAAATAACTCATGTTAGAAGAGATAAAATCTAGTAATGGTCAAAATTATGGCATACAAGTAAAATAATTTGAGGTAGCAATACAGACAATGTAGAATTCAAAGCAAGAAGCAATATATGGATGTAAATAAAGTTTTTTTCCTATAGTAATCAAAGTTAAAACCCAAAAAAAGGGAAAGAAATATTCTGAAGAGTTTAAAAGTGTATGCTACACTTTGTCCACAAAGCTTTACTTAAGAACTTCATGCGCTGAATTCTGGCTCATTTTGATGTCTCTGTCAGCTGAGCATCATGAGGGTGAGGACCACATGCATTTTTCACACTGTTTTTATAGTGTCACGTACAGTCCCTAATACATAGTTCATGTTTGATATGTGTTGGAATAAATAAATTTTAAAAAGGGACAGAGATGCTCTCATGTCTAAACCATAGGTTTGGAAGTTATAAATCTTTCACATGAGTTGAAGGATTACTTGGAAAGAAGAAGGAAGGAAGGAAGGAAGGAAGGAAGGAAGGAAGGAAGGAAGGAAGGAAGGAAGGAAGGAAGGAAGGAAGGAAGGAAGGAAAGAAGGAAAGAAAAGAAAGAGAAAGAAAGAAAGAGAGGAAGAAAGAAAGACTCAAACATCTCTCTCCTCAAATCCAGACCCAGATGATCAACAGTCTTTGGATACCTTGAGTGTCCCAAGAACCTGTTAAATTCTACATGCCCAGGACCAAGTGCCATGTCTTCCAGTTGCAATATTCCACGCACACAAAGCAAAAACAAAAACAAACAAACAACACACCCCTTGCTCCTTACTCCATGAATGCGTTCATTTCTCTTGCTCAAAAATTAGAGACCTCTAATGGCATCAATTGCCATTCCTGACCTCACCCTCTCTTTTTTACTCCATACAGAGAATCAACCACTACGGCCTGTTCCTGTATGTAAGTCCTTAATAGGTCTTCTGTTCTTTCCATCCTCATTGGCAAAATGTAAAAGAAAAGCTAGTATTATTTTTCTTTAGAGGAACCTATTATATGTGAGATGCAATGATTAGCATTCCATATACATTATTTCTTTTCATCCACACTTTAAGTATTTTTAATCCCATTTTATAGATAAGAAAATAGACTCAGGGATCTTCCTGGTTGTCCTATCCTCAGCACTGAGAATATCTGAAAAATTTTTTAGAGAAATTTGCTCAAAGCCATGAAGGAGGACATGATTTTTATGGGGTAGGAAGAGGAAACCATGTACTATAACAAGAGAGACACACACGAGTTCGATTCCCCATCAGGGCACATACTGGAAGCAACCAAAGAATGCAGAATGCACGACTGAGTGGAATAACAAGTGCTTCCCTTCCCCACCTCTCTCCCTTCCTCTCTCTGTCTCTCTAAAAATCAATAGAAATATAGAAATTAAGCCCTGGACGGATAGCTCTGTAGGGAGCATCACTTGGGAGAGCGGAGGTTGCCAGTTTGAGTCCCCGGTCAGGGCACATAC
Organism: Saccopteryx leptura; assembly: GCF_036850995.1. Taxonomy (NCBI): domain Eukaryota; kingdom Metazoa; phylum Chordata; class Mammalia; order Chiroptera; family Emballonuridae; genus Saccopteryx; species Saccopteryx leptura. Next base: position 40,049,741 of record NC_089503.1, read on the forward strand.
AGGAGCGGCTCAATATTCCATCTCTCTCTCCCTGCCTCTCTCTTTCCTTCTCAAAAAAAGAAGAAAAAAAAAAAGACTTTTGATATTGATGCAGAAACAAGCCCAGTTAAGTGCAACAGTGAACCCCAGATGAGATCCTGGAGCAGAAAAAAGAACATTAGGTAAAACCTGCAGCAATCTGAACAAAGCATTGGCTTTCGTTAATAACCTGTGTTAATGTTGGTTTATTGACTGTGACGAGTGGACCATGGTGAAGTCAGGTGTTAAGTCATCACTTAACAGGTGAGTGATGACTGTACCGGGAACTCCCTGTACCAGCTCGGCAGCTTTTCTGTAAATCCAAAATTTACAGAAAATTTACCCCCAAATAAAACATTTATTTAAAAAAAACACACAAATGTGTTTGCATCATTAGTTACGTTTTTATGTGTTGCTTGGGAGAAAACACAACCACATTCTTTATAGTTTAAATGGCAGAAAGGCTATTAGAGTAAGAGGCTTGATTAAAAGGAAAAGTGAAGTTCCAATTCGCTCTTTGGTAATCCAAAGCAACCGAAGTGTGCACCCCCCACCCCCACCCCCACCCCCCGCCCCAGCCTGGTGGCCGGGCTGACGATTCTATTACTTACCCCACTCACCCCTGCTCCCCCACCTCCCACCATCAGGGTAATGCCTCCTGGAATTCTTTTTGGCACAAACATCTTGTTTTAGGACCATGTTTAGACGGTGATTAAAAGAGGATTATTTACGCCACACAGGTCCCCCAGCGAGAAAGGACCGGCCACCCCTTACACTGTACTAAACTTTTCTGTAAATACCACACCCCAGCAATCACTAAGAGACTAAACAAAGCAGAACAAGGCGTGAGAAAGCTGTGTTTTGGTTGTTCTTAGCAAGAAGTCTCAGGTCAACTAGCAGCTTGCCACTAAAACTCCTCATTCTCAAGTCAAACGGGCGCATTTACTGGGATTGATGATGAAAGCAGAGCTAAGTTTTGCGTTCCAAGAAAACTCTCCTTTTAAAGCTGGAGTTGTGGCAGGAAACATCCAGGAATGAACAGTTGTTAGTTATTGACGAGGCCTTGGACAGACGACTTTACAGAGGTCTAGCTTATGTCTGCTGAGTCAAGGATATAGGTTCTTATACAATGTTCTCACAGAAGTCCTCTTTGCCTTAACAGTAAATTAACCCTTTACATTTGTTCAGAGTTTAACATTTTTACCTTACATCATCCTACTTGATTTTTGCAACAGCCTCATGAGATAATGAGGGCAGGCTTCATCTTCCCCATGTTCTGCACAGGCTCAGAAAGGTTGATTGGTTTCCCTAAGGTGGCACAGCCTGTAAGCAGAGGAGATGGTATTTGATCCAGGGTTTCTAAACTCTAAGTCAGGGCTCTCTCATTTAACAAGTCTGTACCGAGTGCCTTCTCTGTGTCCGGATCTCTGGTTGTTCCTGAGGACGGAGCGATACCTGAAATAAACGGTGCTCTTGGTCTCAGGGAGCTTACGGTTCAGTGGGAGAGGAAGAAAAGGTTTAGCCAAGTCAAGGAACACATGCATAGATAGTTACGTTACATATTGTGATGAGGGCTATAGGGGAAGTAAGCAGGGTCCAAAGCTAGCCAGGGAAGCCTCTTTTAGGAGGCGACATTTTAGCAGGTAGAAGGAGCCAGTGGGGCATGCATTGTGAAAAGGAGTCTACATGGGACTTACTATGGAATCTGCAATGAGCATGAAGAGGTGGGGAATGTCTGAACAAAACTGAGGGATACGCTGTGGTTAAAGAGAGTGACAGCCTGGACCAGGATGGCCAAAGAGTGAATCCCTCCTAGGTTTGTAGATTTCATTCTGCATGGGACAGGAAAGTACAGAGGGTTTTAAGCATGGATTGACATGAATGGAGTTTAAAAAAAAAAAAATCACCCTGCACGCTGGATGAAGGATGAACAAGAGTGGAAGCATAATGGTTGCTGGCCTTAGTCAGAAAGGATGGTGGCTGGGACTAGGGGCGTGGCGGTGAGGGCTGAGAGAGGTGGAGCGACCGCGGTAACATAACAGTTTGTGGGAATGAGTTAGATGTGGGCGGTGAGGGAGATGGCTGAATGTATCGTTTGGTGAAAAGGCCAGCCACAGAGCCATATGTGGAGTCATTTGTGAAGAAGGAAAGACGTATTTGTTAATAAAAATCCTAAAGGTATATAGCCGGAGTTAGAACAATCTGGGGTACAAGTTGAGAGAAAACCCCAAATGACAACAGGTGACAAAAATATGCCCATTTCTCTCCTGTGTACAAGTGTGGGGTTGAGATGGTCCAACCCTTCTCGACCTTCTGTCTTCCTCAATGCACAGCTCCCCCTTCCGGGCCTGTGATATTGACTTATAGCAAGAAATCAACATTTGGTCTTGGCACTGGTTTCTGGCACCGAGCTTGTAAAACCCTTGGAATTTCCTAAGAAGAGTGACAAAGGTATCTTGATATTCATAACAAACACCTTGCAACCACACCTGAGTTTATGTCAATGAGGTGACTTTGGGGAAGCTGGTTGTAGGGAAACCAAGGACGTGATTTAGAAGGTTGGAACTCTCAGTCCCACCCCCTGGCCCCCAGGGAGAAGAGAGGGTTCGCTGGAGATTGAGTTCAATCAACAATGGCCAATGATTTCATCAGTCATGCCTATGTAATGAAGCTTTCATAAAACCCCCAAAGGATGGGGTTCAGAGGGCTCCCAGGCTGGTGAGCACGTGCGGATGCTGAAGGAGAGTGGAGGGCCTAGAGCGGGCACCGAAGCTCCACTCCTTTGCCCGTGCCTCTTCCTGCGTATCTCTTCCATCTGCTTGTCTTTGAGATACATCCTTTATAATAAACTGATAGAAAGTAAACTGTTTCCTGAGCTCTGTGAGCCACTCTAATAAATCACTCAAACCCAAGGAGGGCACCGTGGGAGCCTCTAATTTATAGCCAGTAGATCAGAAGTACAGGTGCCAACCTGGACTTATAATTGGCATCTGAAGTGGACTGGGAGCAGTCTTGTAGAACTGAGCCCTAACCCTGTGGAAGCTGACACGGGCTCCAGGCAGATAGTATCAGAACTGAGTTGACTTACAGGACACCCAGCTAGGGTTGGAGAGTTGCTTGGTGTAGGAAGAAACCACCCAGTATTGGAGGGTCCCAGGTCACTGCTTTGGCCCAGGCTATCAGGGGGGAGAAAGGAGAAAGGAGGAAGGAGGACATGCCCTCTCCTTGGCTGGAACGTTCCTGGAGTTGCACACGCCAGTTCTGCTGCTCCACCATGAGCCAGGACTCAGGCCCAGGGCTGCACAGGCTCAGCTGCTGAGGTGGGAAATGTCATCTATCTCCCGGGTGGTTTGATTCCAGAGGGTGAAGGGGAGAACGGATGCAGGGGGCAACTCACACTGTCTACCCCAGCCCCCCTGCTGTCTACAGCGCCTCTGTGCAAAGCAGGTGGTAGGCAGCCGTGAGAAGACATTTTGTGTTGCTCTTTATGCCTTGCTCTACTTGTCTACTTTGGACATGGACATGTGTTCATGTATTATTTGTATACATTTTTTTGTTTTGTTTTTTGTTTTCGTTTTAAGCCAGAGAAGGGTTGGGGAAGGAGAGGAGGACCTGGTGTGAGGACTGGGTAGTGGAGAAGGAACCAGCACAGGAGACGGAAAGGAGGCAGAAGGAAAACCAGGAGACGGTGCTGGCACAGAGGCGAAGGGGAGAGACGTTTCAGGAAGCAGGGGCCTGCCGATTCTCCTGCAGTTCCTAAAGAGGCAACAGAGAGGAGAGGAGAAACAGCTTGACCCGATGGAAATCATGGAAGACACCGAGAAGACCCGCTTTACTTGAGAAATGGGGGTGTAAGCCAAACGGAAGTGAACTGAAGAAGGGATGCCCCAGGACAGACCCGACGTACACACGGAATCTTGCTGTTTGGTAGGGAAGCCATTTCAGACCAATGAAGAGGGAACCTGTACTCCAATAAAAAACGTTGGGACAACTGGCTCTCCAATATTATGTGTACTTTTAATCCTGAGCTTACATAATATGCATTAATCCAAACAAATTGAAAACTCGAAAACCTAAAGGTGAAATACAAAGTTTTCAAATAAGCAGAACAATGTACCTTGATGTAGATAGATGTACATAGATTTAGAAGAAGTTTAAGATCACAGATGGGATATTCACCCAGTTCTTGCTTTGAAAGGGGGAGGACGGGAAACGAAGCTGGGTGCAGAGAATATAGAGGACTTGAAATTTGGCATTAAAAAAATATTCATTCAGCCTGACCAGATGGTGGTGCAGTGGATAGAGTGCCAGCCTGGGACACTGAGGACCCAGTTTTGTAACCCTGAGGTCATCAGCCTGAGCGCAGGCTCATCCTGCTTGAGTGTGTAGGCTAACTATATTGAGCATGGGGTCGCTGGCTTGGGCATGGGATCATAGACATGACCCCATGGTCACTGGCTTGAAGCCCAAGGTTGTTGGCTTGAGCAAGGGGTCACTGGCTCAGTTGGAGCCCCCCAACCCCATCAAGGCACATATGAGAAAGTAATCAATGAACAACTAAGGTGCCACAGTGAAGAATTGATGCTTCTCATTTTTCTCCCTTCCTGTCTGTCCTTGTCTGTCTGTCTGTCTCACTAAAAAACAATAAAAAAAACTCATTCATTGATTTTAGAGAGACAGAAATGGAGAGAGGAAAGGAGGTGAAAGAGAGAGAGAAACACTGATTTGCTGCTTCACTCATTCATGCATCCACTGGTCAACTCTTGTATGTGCCCTGATGGGGGATCAAACCCACAACCTTGGCATAGCCTTGGTGTATCAGGACAATGTTCTAAACAACTGAGCTACCCAGGCAGGGCCTGCCGTTTGTTTTAATCTACAGGAAATATGACTGTTAACATTTGTAAATCTATGCAAATCTAACAATAAAGTTTATTATATGGCCCTTTAAACTTTATTTTAATATATATAAATATTTTTCAATGCCAAAAAACTTTATAGAATAGGAAGTGGAGTAAAAGCATGGGGGAGGGGCCACAAACATTCAGTCCAGAGCAGCCGTGGTGGTTTTGTTGTCGTTGTTGTTGGGTTTTTTTTTTGTTTTGTTTTGTTTTTTTTACAGATACAGAGAGAGAGTCAGAGAGAGGGACAGACAGGGACAGACAGACAGGAACAGAGAGATGAGAAGCACCAATCATTAATTTTTCATTGTGACACCTTAGTTGTTCATTGACCGCCTTCTCATATGTGCCTTGACCGCGGGCCTTCAGCAGGCCGAGTAACCCCTTGCTCGAGCCAGTGACCTTGGGTCCAAGCTGGTGAGCTTTGCTCAAGCCAGATGAGCCTGCGCTCAAGCTGGCGACCTCGGGGTCTTGAACCTGGGTCCTTCCGCATCCCAGTCCAATGCTCTATCCACTGCACCACCACCTGGTCAGGCCTGGTGTTTTTTGTTTGTTTGTTTTTTTTTTTTAATGAAGTAGCATAACAGCATCAAATGGAACAGAAAATCTCTGCCTACACTCATTGAGTAATGTTTCATGAAATGTTTGTTGTAACTTCAAAAGTGGGTTGGTGTGTGAGAGTGTATGCAGCGGATTGCTTCAAAACATGTATTTCTTATACTAGGTCATAGTCAAAGTGAAAGCCACTGTAGACAAGTATGGACAGTTTTCCAAGCAGCTTGGCCACAGAAGGAGACAGAGCAATGAAACAGTAGCTGAAAAGGTACATGTTGTTAAGGAAGGTTCTTGGTTTGTTCTTTTAAGTCTGCAGATACTGGAGTATGTTTGGGGGCCGATGAAAAGTGAATCAATGGAGAAGTAGAGTTTGGTGATGAGCGCTAGATGGGGGTGGCAGTGACAATGAGGGGAATGGTGTGTGACCAGATGGTATTAGTCAGACATCCAGCCGGCTCTGGTGAGTACAGATTACGTACACAGGCAAGTGTTTGTGTGTGTGTGTGTGGGGGGGGTATAGGGAATGCAGAGAAAGACATGGGCCACATTACCGTGCCCTGTACCCCATACATAACTGACAGTCTGTGTGATGGGATGAGGCAGCCGCACAGAACAGGCTCGGCAACAGCAAGGCAGGACAGGGCTCTGACAGCACGTGACTTTGCAGTTCGGGACAATGTCAAGGGGTGAGAGGGGTCTAGTGGTGAAAGCTTCTCTGCGAGTAGGGACTCGAGGCAGACTCAAGGACAGGTGCTGAACGAAGCCAAGGAGCAGGCGTGGTTGTGGGATAGGGGTTTCCCGTGGAGGGAGTGGGAGAAAGAAGACGTGGGTTTTGGTAAAGGGGAACAAGAGGAGATGGGCACAGGGAACTTTTTTCTCACATGAAGCTCTTTTATCTTGGAGTAAAATCTTTCCCAGATGCTCTAGCAGACATCTTGTCTCATTGGGCAGAACTGGACCCACATCCAAGCCCAGACTAATCAGGGGTAAAGGAGCGCCCTTTTGGCTTGACCAATCAGGATTTACTCTGCGTGGGGGCACGCTGTTGCCTGAACAACACTGGGTTCTGTTTGTCAGAAAGGTAGGATAGCTATTGGGTAGACAGCCACCAATGTCTTCCACTGCATCCAAAAATGTAAATCCTTCTAGTTCCTAACCTCACTCTTCAACCCTGTCATTATATTTGGCCTCTCTTCAAAAGATCCTCCCTCTTCATGCAGAGTCATCAGGGAGCCTTCCACCAGCTTTTAGGAAAACTACTCCTTTCTCCAGTTCCAGCTGCTTCTCTTCCTGTTCCCCATCACCCCGCCCCCGACCTCGGAACAGGACGTAGAGAGACAGCCACATGACAAGTCAGGGGAGGCTGGACACACGGGGTCCAGGAAAGAGAACTCTGATGTCCCCAGTTCTTCAGTGAATCAGGAAGAGTTTCTCTGAATGTGGTCTTCACAAATGGGAGTTCACCTCTTCATGTACTCATCTGTCCTGCTAGCGAATGTTGAACAAACACTGTCACATACACACACGTGCACACACGCACAACAGACACACACACAGAGACACACACTCACCTGACTCCTAATGGCAGACACTGATACAGACTGAACGAGTGGTCGTAATTGCCGATGTCTCCAGGGACCAGGCAGGTGACCGGGGACCTGGGTGAGCAGGCGGATGCTGAGGCCCCTGACCACACTGACTGCGGCCCGCTCTGGATGATTGCTTCCACCTGGGAAACTGTTGAGAAGCTGGAAATCTGGAATTTAAGTGTAATTTCCCATTAAAAAAAAATAGGTAAGCAAATGCCTCCTCTCCTACAATGAAGTCTCTACTTCATAATACTGTGCATGTAGAGCGGCACAGAGCCTGTCCTTTGTGTCCCCTGCTTCCCTCACACGGCCCCTTCGTGCCCGCTGGACCCCAGGAAGAGGCCCACGGGGAGTGTGCCTCTGGCTGCTGGCACCCTCGGCCTTCTGTAATCACTATGGACCCAGGCATCATTTTATTCAGTTGTTATGATACATCACCACCATGAGTCTTTCTCATGTCCGATTATCTCAGACTTGGTGGTGGGAGCCCCTTCGAGCTGGCTCCCATGTCCTTTAGACTTGTCTCCAGCAGTCCTTGAGCATGTCTGTGCTTTCTGGCACACCCAGATGTTCCAGGTGGTGGACCTTATCATTTTTCTGCCCCACATCTGGAATCAGCCACTTGCCCAAGAAACCCAGGTTCACTTATTCTTTTAGTGGGGAATGGTGTTTAGAAACCAAGATCTGCCTGCTAAGTGGGCTCATTTGTGCTATAATATCATTGTATCTGTGCTTTCTTTCAGGGGAGGGAAAGAGAAAGAGAGAGGAAGAGAGAATCATACTGATAATCTCCCATTTAATACAGCAGCCAGGTTCTTCCTTTCTTCCCCATTCCATATTTTGATCTCCTTTCTTTCACAGTAGGTGAAAATTATTGTCACCCCAGACAATATATTTGCTTTAACCAACATTACTCACAAGATGGTACTGAAATTATGTCAGGACCACTACCAACAGTACGCCTATCAAGTAAATACGTGATTATGGTCCACTAAACTATACCAAGTTCTGTTATCTATTTGATAGACAGGCGGCTCCTGTCGCTCTCCATTTGTAAGACATAGCCTTCTTTTTCCGTGCACACCTGTGGGCTTTACCCTCTGAACTCCCCCCTCCTCACTTCTGTCCTTGCTCTTCTGCCTGATGCTGAGTCCTCTAAAGTTCTTTTTTTTTTTTTTTTCTTTGTATTTTTTGTATTTTTCTGAAGCTAGAAACAGGGAGAGACAGTCAGACAGACTCCCGCATGTGCCCTACCAGGATCCAGCCCGCCCGCCCACCAGGGGGCGATGCTCTGCCCACCAGGGGGCGATGCTCTGCCCCTCTGGGGCTTCGCTCTGCCGCGACCAGAGCCACTCTAGCGCCTGGAGCAGAGGCCAAAGAGCCATCCCCAGCGCTTGGGCCATCTTTGCTCCAATGGAGCCTCGGCTGCGGGAGGGGAAGAGAGAGACAGAAAGGAAGGAGAGGGGGAGGGGTGGAGAAGCAGATGGGCGCTTCTCCTGTGTGCCCTGGCCGGGAATCGAACCTGGGACTTCTGCACGCCAGGCCGACGCTCTACCCCTGAGCCAACCGGCCAAGGCCTGAGTCCTCTAAACTTCTGAGCTTCCTTCTATCTTTCTTTATTCCCTATCCCTGCTGATAGGGATAGGAGCCAAAGCACTAGCACTACATGGTGGAATTAGCACGCCTCCAGCTCAGTCTGTGTGGAGGAGTTACTGGCTATGCAGCAGAGTGACGGGGGGGGGGGGGGGGACAGGAGGCGCAGGACTGCGGGAAGCACGGGGAAGACCGCCCACCCCACGGTGCCCCTCAGTGGGGGCAGCACTCTGTAACTGGCTCTCCCACCACAGGAAGAAGAGACACATGCTTGTGTTTCCCCGTTCAGGAAGCGAGTTAACACTGCTGATGTCCTAGGTCACTTGAGGATGACATGAACCTGTGCACGGTGTGCTCAGCCAGTGCCCGGCGCGTGGAGAGCACAGCACCCAGGCTGAGTCCTGTGACTACTGCTGTGTGACATCCCCAGAACCACATACTGTGGCTGCCCAGGGAAAGCGAGAACTCAGACTGAACGGTTTAGGGTTTCCTACGTTCTCAGAACTGTCCCCCTTCCACATCTGTAATGGACATCAGTCCAATTTTGTCCATGTAGCAACCTGCCCTCCTTCTAGAAACAAAACTTCTGTGTTCCTCTGGCAAGAGAGCCTTCCCCCTCTCGGTGCCCAGCTCGGTGAGTGGGCACCACAATGCAGGCCCGTGAATCCAGACTAGCACCCCTCCCATAATCTGCTGGGCTCAGTGCAAAATGAAAACGCAGGGCCCCCTGTTTAAAAATTCATGAAGACTTTCAAGATGGTGGCAGCAGAGCATTAAGCCAGCTTGTGTGGACCAAGGACTTCCTGGGACATCCACCCGGTGGGAGGGGGAGGAAAGATCCCAGTCATGGACACCTGCCAAGCTCCTCCATTGTCCCGACACCTGAGGCAGGCCCAGGGCTCCTACCAGGATACAGAGCAAAAACCAGCCAGGAGAGCTTGTTGGCGTGTTGCCTTTTCACACACCTGCCCATCCTGAGCCCAGAGGTGGGAATGTTTCCCTAAAGGTCACACGGTGAGTTCATGGCGGTGTCTACATTAAAACCCAGGTCCCCAGCAGCACTCCCAACCCAGGTAACTGTATTAGCCCTCAAGGGGCCAGGCCAACACTACATTCCAGCCAATACATTCCAGGAAACCTTCTAAAAAGAGAGATGGTAGTGATGCAGCCAACAGTCACTGAGAACTTGTCATGCGCCTCACCTGGTCCTCAGAACATCACACATTTTAACTCACTTAATCATGGCAATAATCCTAAGAAGTAGATATTATTATTCTCCTCTCCATCTCACAGGAGGGGAAACAGAGGTACTGTAATGTTAAGTGACTTGCCCAAGGTCACATATCCAGTAAGTGGCAGAACTGGGATTTAAACCTAGGCAGGCCAGCTGGGTAATGTGGGTCTTGGCCAGCACTCAGCACCCACAGAGTGGCTGAGACTTTAGAACAACCAGAAGAGCAGGAGAAGCAGCTCCCACTGGTTTAGAGCTCACCACCCCCAGGCAGTACACCGGGGTTTCTCTCAGCAGGTGATGCCTCCCCCAGGCAGGATCTACCTGGCAAGGCCGACTTGTCACAGAAACCTTGACCTAGGCCTTGTATTATCTCATTTAACTGCAAGTCCCAAGGGACCATGGGCTCTCGCAAGGATGAGTCAGGGGAGACAACATAGAGCAAATCTGGTTCTATCAATACTTTGCTGTGCTCTCCTCAGGCCGCTTCCTCCTAAAGGTGATCTCAAGATGCCAGCAGCAGGTCCAGGTCACCTCTGGACATGACAGTAGTCAGAGGAAGAGGAAGAGGATCTTCTCTGAGGATCTCTCTTAAGAGATAAGAAACTTTCTCAGAAGCTCCTCCCTTCTGCAGAGACTACTGCAAGCAGCATGATATGTTTATACCAGACCCAACTCCTAGGAAACAGACTGGGTTTAACTTTAGAGCATATACAACCTGGAGGGGTAGCAGGGAATAGGGTCAGCTTGGGGGGGGGGGGCAGATACCTGCATGATATCAGAGTTCAGTTAGAAAGAAGCGGATGACGGATGCTGAGAGGGACAGAGCATCTGCTACAGGTGGATATTGTCGCATTCATCTTACAGATGAGGCTCAGGGAGTAACAGCTTGCCCAGGGTCACAGCTTGCAAATAGTGGTGGATCTGGGGTTTGAACCCATCTGTACAGCTCCAGAGCCTTCCTTGGTCACCCCGGGAAGAAGCCAGGACACCTGGGCTCTTGTTCCGTTAGCGTCATTAGCTGGGGGTACGTCTGGGACCATCTCTCTCCCCTCCTGAGCCTCACTTTCCTGTTCTAAGTGTAGTAATGCCTCTAGCCTCACCTGCAGAGCAGAGGCGGCCACCAGTGAGGTGTGGATGTGAGCACCTGAGCAGCTGCCGGTGGGGGGTTGGGGGAGGGGAGGGGTATGGTGTGGGCATAAATCTCCAAGCTGGGAATCTGGCAGGCACTGGGTTCAAATCTTTACTCTGTGTCTGATTAGTAAGACATTGCACAAGTCCTTGAGCCAGTCATTCTATAGAGAGGGGACGAGGATACCAACATCACGTGATTGTTATGTGGAGCCATGAAGGCGAATTCCTTGGCTGAAAGATGCCTGAAACACAATATTCCTTCCCTTTCTCCTTTAGAGGGACTTCAGTTCATCCTCCAAGCAGGGGGCAGAGGAAAAGTAGCACGCACAATCTCTTGGTGGTCACACCAAGAAACCTTTTTAAAATATGCTATCTAAATGGGGGTTGGGGGGGGTGGGGAAGCAGAATTCTGCCAAGAAAGGCAAGTCCAGCCCTCAGAGGATGGGCATTGTAGCATTGCTTGGGCTTTGCTGCCCCCTCGAGGCCTCTCTGAGGTATGAGGGGCTGTCTGGACTTGCAGCCTGGAATGCAAGAGGAGCCTGTGTGCCCCAGTACATTCATTCTAGTTCCCCAGGGCTAGGCGGGAGGCTGTAGTGTTTCCAGCGTGCTTCCTGGGCTAGTGGAATCAGCCAGATTAAGGAGCCACTGAGCTAGGCCAATACTTTCCTAAGACAGATGGGAAAACTATGGCCCTGAGAACCGGTGTGACTTCTCTGAGGGAAGCAGCCAGGGAAGGAGCCAGTAACTCAGGTCTCCAAACCCCAAGGCTCCTTCCACTCTGCCCTGCCTGAAGCATTCCTACCCCCTGAACGTGAGTGAGGCTCCAGGGACCACCTGGACTCACCTGCCACCAGGGTTGGATCTCTCTGCTGCTCCTTCCTGTATCAGGTAGTTCCTCTAAACACGCCTCTCTGCATCTTCCCCTTGGGTCCCAATTCCACCGGCTGAGGCTCCCCAGCTCAGTCTCTGACACGCTGCAGACATTGCACGGCCAAGAAAGTCAGAGCTGGGAGCATGAGGGAGATGGGGAAGTGCTTCATGACACAGCACCGTCTCCCCGAATTCTGCAAGACAGCTGTGCTTCGCCAGGGGTGGTGTGTACTTTTTAAAAACCGCATTGTGAAGTACTACACTCACAGGAAACAAGTGCGTGAAACGAAGATACACAGCTCAGTGACCTAGTACAAAGCCAGTGCTGTGCAATCACCCCGATTCAAGAAACAGGATCCTGCTGGCAACCCAAGGCCTTTCACCTGCTCTGACCACTGCTCCCGCCCTACACAGGCGCTCACCCTGAGTGGTAGTGGGAACTCGATGCAAAGGGAACCTTGAAGTCAACCTCCTTTGTGTCTGGCTGCTTTCACTCATCACTCACTCAACATCTACCCACAGATATTTTCACATCTGCATGACATTGACATCACAATTTCACTCATCCTTCTGCTGTCAGTGGGAGTGGGAATTATTTCCAGGTTTTGTTATAATGAACTTTATAATTGCTATGAACATTTGCATGCATATTTCTTTACACACACATATGTGTGTGTGTGTGTGTGTGTGTGTGTGTGTGTGTGTGTATATATATATATACATACATACATATATATATATATGGTCTACTGGAAAGTTCTGTTCGTTTCTATCACAACAAGTTTTGACACGTAAGCACATGTTTATTTGGCGCATGTGTGCCTCTCTATTTTTATCACTTAATGTATACATACTGACGTAGCAAATTAACTAAAACAAAGTTGATTCACGTTAGTCTTATGTGTGAAGCGATAGTATACCCATGGCTACTGATAAAGTTCATTTACGCCACTGTAATTTTTACGAATTTCAACAAGGAAGAAATGCTACAGAAGCATGTCTGTCATATCCACCATATTCCCCAGACTTAGCACCCTCCGACTATCACTTGTTTTTGTCCTTACAAAATTTTTTGAAGGGCAAAAAATTCAAAAATGAAGAAGATATCAAACAAGCACTGTTTCAGTTTTTCACATCAAAAGATAAAACATTTTTCAAAAATGGGATATACAAATTGCCCTCATGCTGGCAAGAAATCATTAATAATAATGGCAATTATATTATTAATAAAGTTTATTATTTAATAAAGTTTATTGACGGTAAGAAAAATTTGTATTTTGTTTTATTCCAAAAACAGACAGAACTTTCTGGTAGACCTTGTATATATATATATATAGTGTATATGCATATGCATTTCTGTAGGGTGTATAACTATTAGTTTGCTAGGACAGCCATAACGAAGTACTATAAACTGGATGGCTTAAAACACAGGATTTTATTCTCTCACAGTTCTGGAGTCCGGAAGTCAGAAACAAAGGTGTCGGCAGGGCTGTGACCCCCTCGGAGACTCGGGGAAGGACCCTTTCTCGCCTCCTCCTAGCTTCTGGGGGAAGCAGGCACATCAGGCCTCACTGTTCCTTGGCCCGTCACCAGCTCCTATCTCTGCCTCCAGCTTCCGAGGGCATTTCCCTCATCCCTTCTCACTGACTTCTCCTGAGGATGCCAGTCAGCTGGCATCAGGGCTCACCCTGCTCCAGGATGCCCTCATCTTAACTCAGTCATCTGCAAAGACCATATTTCTAAACGAGGTCACGTTCTGAAGTACCAGGGCGAGGACTTCTAACGTATCTCCTCAGGGGGTGCAATTCGATCTATCTTAATGCCATTAAGAGCGGACTTGCCAGGTTGTCTTACTAGGTCCTGAGCAGGGACCGGGTGCCGGCAGCGAGTTTGTGCTGCAGGGCGGGAAACGGCGAGGCCAGCAAGGCCGCTCGGGACAGAATTGAAGACAGCTCACTCCTGGGGGGGGGGGTGCCCTCGGGGCCCCACCCTGGCGACCACTCTGAGTGAGGGAGTAGACAAACCACGCAACGTGACCGGGCGGGGAGCTGGCCTGCAGAGTTCCTGAGTGTCATGTGGGAACCTCTAAGAGCCCAAGACAGGTGCCTCCCCCACCTGTCCCAGGAGGGACTGGAGTCACACTGTCACTCACTCCTGCACCGACTGGTCACAGGTTGTCCATGTGGCGCTCAACCCCCTGGGCACTCGGGCTGCACAGCTTCTGCAGCACTAGAGGAAGGACCCGGGCAGAGAAGCAGCATGGGGACTGTCAGGCCAGCTGTCTGCGGCAGGCCCCGGTGAACACGGGGCCGTGGGCCGAGGCATCAGCAGCGTCTGCGGCAGGCCAGGCCCCGGTGAACACGGGGCCGTGGGCCGAGGCATCAGTAGCGTCTGCGGCAGGCCAGGCCCCGGCGAACACGGGGCGTGGGCGAGGCATCAGCAGTGTCTGCGGCAGGCCAGGCCCTGGTGAACACAGGGCCATGGGCCGAGGCATCAGCAGTGTCTGCGGCAGGCCAGGCCCCGGTGAACACGGGGCGTGGGCGAGGCATCAGCAGTGTCTGCGGCAGGCCAGGCCCCGGCGAACACGGGGCTGTCCTGCAAAGCACTTGCTCATGGAGCCCACTCTGTTACTGGTGCTTCGTACAACGTGGTGGCGGCTGGTCACAGTCTCAAAAAAAAAAAAAAAAAAAAGACTCAGAATGGGAGGGTTTTGGAACAAGCAGGTCTCCACCACCACGACTGGTCCTAGGGCCATAACTGCTCCTCAGCATCTCCCTCCGCAGTCCCCCATCTGTGCTACCCTCCTTCTCTGCCAGCACGTCATCGTCTGAATGACCCAGACCCCTCCCGCAAGGTCTGAGCACCTGTTCACCTTGGCCTTGCTGGGCCGTGGTGGCTGCTGATGCTGCCTCATAGCCGTACCAGGGGTGGAACTAGCCACAGGTGCCCTGAGAGTTCTCCAGGTTCCCAACATCTTCTCGGCTTGCACATTGCCTCCCTGCCTCCACAGGCTCAGGGTCAGTTACCTGGCAGCACAGCAACTCCTGGCGCTAGAAGCGGGAGCAGCCCCAGGGAATCTGGTAGGAGGGGTAGTTTTAGATTATGTTAGAGGTATAAGTGGGGACCACCCCTACTTCCACTTTTCAGGCCCCAAACTCATGCGCCCTAACTATTGGGCACTCAGACACCAACAATGGCTAAGGGGTGAAAATGTATACTGTTTCCTCGAGAACAGAGCCCCATCCCGGAATGTTTCACAGAAGCTGGTGCCTTAACTGAGCCTTTGATCGTACAACCTCCCGCTTTACAGTAGGAACCAGTGGGCTCCACTGTCATGTGTCCCTGTCAAGCTCCCTTCTCCATAACGTAGGTCCTTTGGGCAGATGTTATTCATAATTCCGTGTAGGAAAGCAAGCGTGTGTTAGGTGTCTTCAGAAATGTTCATTCTATTTTCTTGAGCTATTTTTCAGTTCTTGCAACAATACCACACTGTCTTAATGACCTTTAGAGCAAGTCTCACGATCTGGTAGAAAAAGCTCTCTTGTTCTTCATTGACTGTGCTCCACCTTCTGCATTTTGATATACATATTAAAATCATCTTGCCAATGCCATAAAAACTACGTTGGGTTTTTGAAGGGGAATTGTGTTAAATCTATAGTCCATTTTGGAGTAACTAACATCTTTACAACATTGAGTTTTCTAATCCATAAACATGTCCATTTCTTTGGGTCTTCTTTAATTTCTCCCAATAATGCTTTGTATTTCTGCTGGCTTTAGGAGACCCCTGTGTTTTGGTCGTTCGACCCCCGCTGGGGTCGCGACCCACAGGTTGAGAACCGCTGCTTTAGAGACTTCTGTGTCGAGTGCTTGTACATCTTACATTGCATTTATTCCTAGGTATTTGATATTTTTCATGGTTTTAAATTGGCATTTATTTTTTAAAAGCTTGGGTGCATATAGATGTTCTGATTTTCGTGTACTTACTTTGTATTTAGAAAATTTATTCAACTTATTATTTATAACATCTGTGAATTCTTTCGGATTACTTAAGTACGTATTATCTGTCAAGAAAGACAGTCTAATTGCTTCCTTTCAAATCCTCAGGATTTATTTCTCCTGCTCTTTTGCACCAGCTACGTTCTCTCCTCTGATGTTAAGTGATGAGAGGAGGCATCTTTATCTGTCTCTCAATCTGAAAGAAAACATATTCAACATTTCACATTCAGTATGATGTTGAATACAGCCCTTGCTCTTAAATGTTCCCTGTAAGTATTTCAGACCTGTTGATTGCAGTCTCGTGAGAAGCCCTGAGCCCGAGGACCCCGATCCAGATGAGCCACATCTGGACCCCTGATCCACACATACTGAGAAAATGATGCTTCAAGCTGCTGAGTTTCTGGGATAATTACTCACACAACTAGTGCAGAAGGGATGTGCAGTTCTCTCTTCCACGTCCTCCCTAAGGAGACGGTAGAAGCATCGCGGGGCAGGAAGGACATGAGCTTTAGAATCCGGTGAACCGTGAAGTCTGTTCCTACCATGAAAATTGTTTAACATCAGTCCCTGCCGTTTCCGCCCTGTAAACCGGAGAGGATAGCCACCTCTTAGAGGTGCTGTGACTGCGTGTGACAAGGTGACATTCTCAGCACCGTGTCTGCCACACAGTAAGTACTTATATGCAGTTCCCTTTCTTCCCTTCTTTTCTAAAAGTCCTCCAGCCTAGCATGCCCTTGAGCTATGTGGGTCATTTTCCCTAGATATCACCAGAATATAATATAGCAACAGGGTAGGAATCAGTACAGGGAATCTTGGAAATTCAGGACATCTTATTACCAAACCGTTGTACAAACCCCCCTTTTTTGACAGGCATGAGAAACTGCCGGTGCTAAACACCTGGACCCTCCTCTCCCCGCGGGGCCGCTGTGCGCTGCGACGAGGGACACTGCTCACCCGTCGGTGGCTGAGCCCGCCGCGCAGGGTCCATCTCACGGGGAGCGCACAGGCCTCGCTGCAAACCAGGTTTTGAAGATTTGGGTTGCTGCTGTTAGAAGTGAATGCCTTTAAAAAAAATAAAGATGTATAAAAAAAATTAAAATAAAAAACCCGAGGCGAATGCTCGGCGGCGACGTCCTCTCGCCCTGCCGTGCTCTCTGCAGCGGCGTCGGCGGCACGTGGCTCGGGCTAGCGGCGCGAGTCAAAGGATTGTAACAGCCATAATGACCGCTGTTAGTATAAAAAAATGATATACCCAAAGGCAGTTTATTACCTCATGCATTTAATACTTAAATAAGAATGATAAAATAGGTACACAAAACTAGGTAACAGTTTTAAAATATTAATGGGAAAATATTAAATAATACCTGACAACAATAAAACTGTTATTTAAGATATTTCCAGTGACAGCTTGCCACCCCCTGGTTGTTTGGCACTTTTTCTCTTTACCTTATATGTTTGTTAACTGAAGTAACAAACATAAGGGAATTAAAATGCTGAGCAACGGAGCAGTGGCCCCAGATGGGCAGAGCATTGCCCTGTAGGGGGTTGCTGGGTGGATCCCAGTCAGGGCGCATGCGGGAGTCTGTCTCTGCCTCCCTGCTTCTCACTTAATTAAAGAGAAAAAAAAAAAAGAAAAAGAAAGAACGGCTTCCTCTCAGCATGAAACTGAACCCTGACGAGGACTTGCTCGAGCACAGAAAAGCCAAACCACAAATCTGAATAAATAAGCATCAATTTTATTGAATCATGAATAATTTAAGACTGGTACAATCATCAGCTTTATTCTCTATGATGGGGAGGGGGGGGGCATGATCTCCAGCAGATCATTGGCAAATCGAAAAACCTCATGACAAATGAAAATTAAATAGGGAGAGAAGGAGGGGAGAGAGGGGCGGGGCAGGGGAGGGGAGGGACGGTGGGAACATACCGTACACAAAATACTCAATTCCTAGTTTTCTCTTTAAAAATGGCTAGAAAAAATTCATCAAAATGCAGCACTTTAATCAGTTATTTACAATTTCTATGTTACAATGAGAAAATGTACATCTTATAGAACATATTTCATAAACTGCTCCACTGGAAAACAGCTAGATCCAAACAGCAAACCTCCCTCCCATCTCATATCCACAAAGCTGGATTAGTGTCTTTTGAAGTAGATTCACCATGATCAAATTTGAGTATACAGAATTCTGAAGTTTAGAGCATCGGCAATTAAATAAAAAATGTTCCCAAGATACAACAAGGTGTAGGCAAATCTTGCTCCTTGTCCCCCCACCCCTAACCTGAAATTAAAGGGTATTCCCACCTCATTTATGGCCTGTGTAATTCTTGGCAGTTTGGGAAGAAAATTTTGGCTTCCATTGGTAACTCAACATAAATGTTGCATAGAATTTCATATATTTCAAAATTAGCCTAACTGTAGAAAAAGGCAAAATGGAAGCATTTCAGACAGAGCCCTAAATGAGTACAAAGTCACTTTGTTAAAAGTGAGTGACACTAACAAAGTAAAATATGACCGAGAGAAGAAATGTGCATATCAGACAACCCTGCTTCCCGAAACTTTAGGAAGGTCACTGAGTTGTGAATCATACAAGGGCTACAACTACTTGGAATCACTGTTCACTAGTTGGGCAGCACCAGGGACAGAGGTCTTGGTTCTGAGCCTGGATCCAATAGGAGGGAAGTCTGTGGGAGAGGGAAAAACAGAGAGAGATGGTGTCGTTTAAAAAAAAAAAAGTTTCAAACAATATTGGTAAGTGTCTACTCACAAGTTGACTGGGAAAATGGCCCATGAGGAGAAGCTAATTTTGCCTTCTCCCAAATTCACAGTATGAGTGTAAGGTCATCACTGGGACAGACATTGAGAAGGACCACTCTTCAGGTCTACCAGAAGGCTCAGGGTTTGGCCTGTGGTCACGGACGAAATACATGGTTTAAAATCTTCATGAAAAACAGAACAGAGCAAGACACACTCACACACTCAAGACGACTAAAGGAAAGCTTAGCGGAACAGAGTCTGAGTGTACTGAGATTAAAACAGGGACAGTGTCGAGAGGTTTTCTACTCACCAGTCAGTGGGACCAAGTCCCTTTTTCCTTTCAAGAAGGAAGAAAACGGTGCCATCTAATGTAATGCAGGCAGTTTCAAGCCAAGCTCTGGTGGGTAATGAGGAGACATATAGAGATGGACCTTCAGCAAGAGAAATGTAAAGACGGAAGAAAAACCCAGATCACTAACAGAGACTCCCCGATGGGTGGAATAACGCTTCTCCTTCTAAAACAGAAACAAACAACTCCGGGACCCGCCACTGTGTCAAGCACGCGCCAGTATGCGGGAGACACACCGAGACACACTGTCGCAGGGCATGTCGCCACGCCAGGCAGACCCACGGGAACGTTTGCTGAGGTGTTTGCTGGAGACTGATAAGAACTCAAAAAATGAATCTTTTTTTCCCCTTTTTTCTTTTTCCCATGGTCACACACATACATAAATGAGTCTTTTGGATGAGATAAAAAGTCACAGCAACTTGAGTTCTCCTAATGAGTAGATGACTTTTTAGCCCTGTTAGTTCTGATGGGGGAAGAAAAAAAAAAAAAAACCCAACAGAAATGGACCCCAGGCAGGCATGACACTCATAAATGAACACAGTCAGTACAAAACCAGTAAGGCATCGCTTTGGGAAGGTCAGCACCGAAGAGGTCAGGCAAGGCTCGTCCAGACGGAGGCCGGGCCGGGGCTTCCGGAAGGGAGCGGCTGCCACCCCCGTGTTGAGTTGTATCGCGTTGGTTCTGAGAAAAGTGCAAGTCTTTTGCGAGGTGACCTCACCACCCCACCTGAGGTTGGGGCTGGCACAGGTCGGGTGTCGACGTGCGTGCGTTCCGAAGCCTCCGGGACGGGAAGGAAAGGCAAGGTCCCGGCTCCCCCGCGTGTGGAGGCCAGGGTGCCGGTCCGCTGCGCGGGACGTGGCCACCCCTGCCCCAGCGGGAGGCGGCGAGTGTGCAGAACTGTGAGGATGGACAACCGAAAACCAAAACTCAGCAGGACCAAACCAAAACTCAACTCCTGCGGCTCTTACTTCCATCAAAGGATTGACTCTGACCAAGAGGGCGAAGGCGGAAAAAAATCTTCAAAAATCAAAGAGTCAGAAAGAGAGACACTCAACCTCATTTTCTAAGGGGTCATCAGTTCTCCAGAGGAGACCCACGCTCTCTGTACACAGTGTTTGCCGAAAGAAAACCTGATGCGTCTCTCCACAGGAAGGGGACAGACGCGAGCTGTCCTGCGCTGCGGGCACCCGCTCGGCACCCGCGCTCCCTCCGCACGCGCGCGCGTGGACTCGGTGGAGGCAGACGGGTCTGGACGGGGCGGCTGAATCGGAACCGGCAAGGTCCTCTCGGGTCGGGAGAGCACCACAGAGGAGATAAAACGAAACAGAAAGCACGAGCTGGTTTTCCCTAAGGTGTTCCTGCGTTGTAGCTCTGTTGTTGGCTGTGTGGCCGAAGCCTGTGCCTCGTTAGCACCAGTTCTCTGTGGCCGGCTGGGGGGGGAGGGGCGGGCCGGTGTGGGGGCAGCGGTGAGGCGGCCACCTCGGTCCGCAGGGTCCCTGCTGAGGGGAAGCCGCGCTGTTGACGTTTCCAACTCCGCTCCAGTGTCTCTGTCCCCGGGCAGCTGGTGGCGGGGTGCTGCTTGGTTTCAGAGCTTCGAATGTTTTTTTTTTTTCGTTTTAAACCCTCTTCACTTCACTGGCGATGATCCTTTCCCGAAAAGTATTTTCAGTGTCTTAGGGAGGTCACAGCAACAAGGCAAAAACAGCAATTAAAATAAAACCGAAGATAGTGCAGTGCTGACTGTGGGAGGAAGCAGTCCCAGGCGGCTGGCCTGGGAGGTCGGCACCCGGGTGAGGGCTGGAGGACGCGGGTCCTGGGGTTCCCGCAGCGCTGGCCGCGCCGGGCTGGCTCAGGCGGGCATCTGCAGGGTGGTGGTGCAGGGGATGTAGGTGGGGCGGAGCGAGGACAGGAGGAGGTGGGCAGGCTCCACGGCCGGGCCCCTGTCACAGAGTAGACTCCAGGGACGAGTCCAGGATGTCGTCGTGATGGCTGTTGCTGTTGGAGTCGCTGTCGTAGCTCTGGGGGCTGGAGTAGTTGGCCGCCTCCTGCAGCCTCATAAGCATGTTCATCTGAAAAGAGCGGAGAGCGTGAGCACCTTCCCGCCCAGTCCGCCTCCAGACTCACCTCGGCACTGCAGCCCGCACGGAGGCAGTGGACAAGAGCATGGGCTCTGGGCCCGGCTGCCGGGGTTCAAATCCCCGATCCACCACTTACTAGCTGCATGACCTCGGACAAGTGACTTAACCTCTTTGTGTCTCAGTTTCTTCATTGGTCAAATGTGAAGAATCAATTGTACCTGCCCTATAACATTATGGTGTAGATTGAGCTAATATATGTAGAGCACGGAAAATGAAATAGAAAGTGCCTTGTAAGTGAGATACTTATTTTTATTTGGGAGGGGCATACCTTCCCTGAGCCTGAGGGAAGCCGGTCAAGCACCCCCGTTTCTGGCACGCATCCATCAGCACAGGGCACCCCCTTGGATAAGCACCATGCCGGTCCGTGCTCCCCTCCTGGGAAGGCCTTCGCAGGGAAGGCCAGGGCAGCGCCAGGACAGGCAGAGCCACAGGAACAAGAGGCCTGGATTCCGATCGAGGAGCCCGTGGACAAATCACCTCGTGTATCTGAGCCACCAGGTCCTGGTCTACAGACTGCAGAGAACAGCAGCCCCTGTACCCTGGGGCTGAAATAGGGAATAAAATGACATGTGTACAGGGCCCTGCGAATGGGACCCAGCACATTGTAGGCGCTCAACAAAAGTGAGCTGCTATGGTTACCACCATCTTCTTGAAGAGTTTAAAGATAGTGCTCTTAAATCTCCCATGACAGATACTCTCTACTGTTATTTGTTTGGGAGTGGAGACAGGGAACTAAAAACGACTTATTTTATTTATAAGGGGTGTGTGCGTATGTATTTTCTATTCTGTCTCACAAAGAAGTTAAGGAGATAGGGTCTCTCTGAGGTAAGGCCACGACCTGGTGCTGCAGGGCATGACAGCCAGCTGCCCCTCGGACACTCAGCGGTCTCCGGGGGCGAGCCTGGCTACAGAAGCACCAGCAGCTGGCATCCACAGTCACGATGGAGAGGGTGGAGCCGAAATGCAGAGGACAACCCTTTGCAGCTGGGATGACTTAGTCACCCCTCAACATTCCCGGTGCAGTCCCCGTAAGCGGTCTGGAGTCCAAACAAGCAAGCCCTGTCCTCTAGAAGGCCTCATCTCATGAGGAGAGAAACGAGGAAACACGAGAGTTGTTACAACAAGAGACCGATGGCCCCGGACAGGGAGCACGGTCTTGGGAGAGACACCACACAGCTAACTTGGTGAATCGGGGCAGCTCATTCTGGGAGCCTGGGGTTGGGAGGGGCATTCTGTGTACCTGTTCTGAGAACCTCAGGACTTACCCAGACACCTTCTATGCTCAGTGGCCCAGCTATTCCTGGTTAAGACAAGGGTGTCTGCGAACAAGCCAGCCATTCTTCCTTTAGCGATACGAAGTTCTATTTTTAGGTAAGCCCTCCTAAGCTTGGACCTGACCCCATGAGACTAGCTCCATGACTCTGATTTTGGCTTTGGTTAACGTAAGATATGGCTTTCTGAAGTTTGATCCTTTCCTCTGTGAAACCATTATTATAAACATGGCAATTTAGTTTATGCACAGTAACACAAATAGTAAATCCGTTTAAAATATAGCTTCTGTTAAGAAAAGTCTCACTAGGACCACAGCCCCATCCCATCAGCCAGGAGGATGGCAGAGAACCCAAAGCACCACTTGTTAGTTTTTTTTTGTTTGTTTGTTTTTTTTTGTATTTTTCTGAAGTTGGAAACCGGGAGGCAGTCAGACAGACTCCCGCATGCGCCTGACCGGGATCCACCCAGCATGCCCACCAGGGGGCGATGCTCTACCCATCCGGGGCATTGCTCTGTTGCAACCAGAGGCATTTTAGCGCCTGAGGCAGAGGCCATGGAGCCATCCTCAGTGCCCGGGCCAACTTTGCTCCAATGGAGCCCTGGCTGCGGGAGGGGAAGAGAGAGACAGAGAGGAAGGAGCGGGGGAGGGGTGGAGAAGCAGGTGGGCGCTTCTCCTGTGTGCCCTGGCCGGGAATCGAACCCGGGACTCCTGCACGCCAGGCTGATCCTCTACCACTGAGCCAACCAGCCACGGTACTTGTTAGTTTTTAAACCTGGCAAATCAATTCGTTACAGCAAGTTGGTTGTCTTCTAATCTTGCTGCATCTCTTATGAACATTTTCTGCGTGAACATCCCTGGCTCAGGTTCTTCCTGGAGAAGAATCTTTGTTGCTTTCACAAAGGCGCAGGAAATCAGCAGCTCAGACCGTGTTAAAGACTGAACTCTCCTCACTGGCCGTGGGAGCCATGCTCAGGCCACCCTGCCTGCCAACCTCAGACTGTCTGCCTGATCACTGGGCTCTGCCTCCGCTCAGGAACTAGCGGGAGATTTCATTGGAGCAGGACAGTGCATCACAAAGGTGGCACTGAAATCAGAGGTCAAGGAGTGGTGTGGGGACAATAGATCTAGGGACACTTAGAGGGAAACATCAAATTATTATCTTTGACCAGCAATCACAAACGACTTCAGAGGGGTTCAAGATTTAGAGAAAAACTAAAACCACTGAAGAAAATATTGGCAACAAAAGTGTCCCTGAGCTTAAGATGGGCCCAAGCCCCTCAAAGCAAGGCCGCAGCTCGGTCGCCTCTGCGCTCCCAGCAGGCCTGGCTTCACTTCACGCCCAGCGCACAGGACGTGCTCGGGGCCAGAGCCGCCCTGGGAGCCGAGGACTCACCAGCGGGTCTCCTTCAGCGTCACTGGGGGGCAGCTGCTTGCTTGTTGAGCCCTCCCGAGGCATGGAGTAGCCGTCGAAGCCGACATCCTCGGGCCGGAGCTGCAGCAGGGGAGGCCACTCATGCTGTTGGGGGCTGGCCACCCAAGGATAGGTGTCCATCACCCACTTGGCAGGATCTTCCCAGGGGGCCCGCCTTCCGTAGAGCTAAAAGGAGGCAGAGAAGGAATGGTTAGGAAGGGGGCTGAGGCCTTGACCGCGGCCCTGGGCTGGCAGCTCTCTGAACAATGCCCAGTCCCAGCATCAGGCCTCGCCTGACAGTATAACTCCCCTTCCAGAATGCTGTCCTAAGGGAGTCAGCCAAGGCACAGAGAGCTTGACGTGCTAAGACTGAAGGCAGCACGGCCCAGGGTAGGAACACCAGCCCTGGGGAGGGTCAGGCAGACCTGGTCTCCCATCTCAGCTCTGCCACTGACGCACCACGTTACCTAAACGCGGAGCCTTGCGGCTCCAACCTGCACAGTGGCCTCTCGGGGAAACCCCCACCCCCTGAGCTGAAGCATTTGCCACTCCTGTGGCATAAACAGTCCCACTGCGGCCAATTTCAAACCGCCCACATGACGTCCCTAAACGTGATGCTACAAAGAGGTGCTGGCCATCCGCTCACGGGTCAGCTTCAGCGCCTCCTGCATGCACCCACCCGAAGAAGTGCTCCCGCTCAGATGGGGTGCCGGCCATCGGTACCACAGGCAGAGGTCACGAATGGCCCTGTTTTGATTAAAACCCCATTTCTTGGAGAGGGTCTGACTCTTGGAGTCCCTCTGTAAGGGGCACTGGTCACTTTCAAAACAGCAAGTTGTGAACAGGTTATACGTGGGTGGTGTTTCTCCCTGCTCCCCAGGTATTTCTCAAAATTGTCCAGAATAACCAAGTTGCTCTTAAAACAGAACGTCGTACAATCACTTAATTTTATAAGAGCACTACCATGCCTCCGCGCTCCTTTCCTTAAGCCTCAGTGATAAAAGGACTGTAGTGACTTTCACTGGCAATTTCAAGAAACAGATCCATGCTGTAAGAACAAGGCCGCAGGCTGCACCTCTTCCCGAGGGGAGGTTCTGTGTGTGGGGGGCTGGGGGTGGTCTCAGCTTTCCTCTCCACCCCACCTCCACCACCACCACCATGCTTGACTGCTCCATGGCTCCAGGATGAAGCTACTACCCACGTTTCCCAGATGAGGAGATGGGCGCAGGGAGGAGAGGGGGCAGAACTGGCGTTCAAGTCTAACTCCACGTGCCACTGCAGCCTGAGACGACGCGGGCGGACAGGCCGGCAGCCAGGACAAGGTGTGCCCGCCCAGGGCAGTCACTCGCTGACTCTGGAAGGCACCCCCTCTGCCGCGGACCACGAGGTCCAAAGATCCAAGGTGCAGACAACAGAGCAGAGCTGAGCTCTGACAACACCATGTCTTTCCAAGTCACAGGCTGCCTCAGCTGGAAGGAGCTGGGGTCACCCAAGACTCCCCCATTATTGACCAGACAGGGAGATTGGAGTCAAACGAGAAGATCCAGTTGGGAAAGGCTATGGATCAGAGCTGGATTCGAACCTCGGACCCCAGCTTCCTCGTCTGGGCCTTTACCCCCTCTTTCCCTCCCAGCTGGTTCCAGAGGAGCACATGTCAACCAGGGCTGGGCTTGCCGCCCCTGCCGCTGTCTCATGACCGCCTGAGCCACCTCTGACCTTTGCGGACGAGTTCTGTCCGGCAGCCGCCCACCCTGCCCACACTGCAGATGGGGGCATGACTCTCTCTCTTCACCAGCGGCTGCCTCCCCCTCCACTCCAGACACACGCATGTCCTGGGACCTCACCGCTTCCTCAGACCCAGCACCCTCCCGTCCAGCACTCTGGCCCGGTCTGCACCTAAGGCTTCCTGACCATGGGGCCGTGGTGCCTCTCAGACAGGATTACGTGACAGTAGTGTGTGCATGTGCACACGCATGCCTGTCAGGGAGAAAGGGGGCACCAACATTTGGGGATCTTTAAACTGAAGAAGGCTGTTCCAGATCAAGAACCTTCCTACACTTTTTAGAAGCTCCTCCGCTAATGGCCTTCCCCACGGAACCGGGCTGCTTTTCCCGAGCCAGACTTCCCACGGGTGAGGCTGTGCCACAGCCTTGTTTCTGACGACGACTGCCTCTGTCTCCACCCCCAGCCTGGAGGAGACACTCGGGGCTGCAGGACAACAGGGGCTGGATACTGGAAGTCACTCAGTCCGTAGACCGGAGAGTCCGGCCCAGTGGTTCTCAAATATTTGCTCTTCTCTCCTGACCCCACCACTGAAGAGTCTAAGCTTTTGGGCTCCACCAAAGCCAGCCTGAAAAAAGTCTTCTAGTCCACAGTTTTCAGAGCAAAGAAGGGAGCCTTGCCCAGGGTCTCGGAACAGGATGGGTCATCTGAGAGAGCTCTGCGTGCCTTCCCCCCACCAGGGGACTGAAGGCCTTCCGAGTTGTGCTGCAGACGAGACACTTTGGCAAGTGCTTCCAGTGACAGCTCCCAAGGGGAACAGCCCGGGGACGGACTCGTCAGACACATGTGCAGCAGGGAAATGCGGACACCATCAGCAAGAACAGGAAATGTTTTCACAAGCCTCCCCACTTGCCGCTGGACGTGTTCAAGACCAGATGATGAATGGCTGGGTAAGGACCGTGGCAAGTAAAAGCAACATCGTGACGCTCCCTGGCCCCAGTGCAGAGCCCCGCGGCAGCTCTAAGGAGCGGCAGAGACAGCTGCGTAGGCAGACAAATAGGACATTCACTCTCCCCACGGCAGGAATGAGCCTGGCATCCCGACAGGGTCAGGGACAGGGAGCAGACACAGTAGAAAATAAAACCTGGGCCGCTGTGAGCCTTCCGACTGCGGGACGCACGTGTCTATCACGCAGGGAGGAATCGAGGCCCGTGTTCAGGAAGAGCCTCCAAGCAGTCACATCCCCAACACCCCACATACATTCTAATTGGGAAAAGACTCCAGAGTCAAAACTTGCAGGGGTATCTGGTATCCACTAGGGGGCGACGCCACAATTCCTCTGGGAGAGGAGTCTGGTGGAGGGGCTGTCTAGAGGTCAATGACCGGCTTGATCTCAGCAGGGTCTGTGTGTGCACCCCACCCTGCCACAGGCTGCCCTGTCAGAGTTCATTCTCAGGCTTCTGCCTCTTTTTAGCTGATAACCTCGGCCGAGGGCTTTACCTTCTCTGCAACAGGCGCTGCCCTCATGGCCACTCGGCTCACCTAGCAGGGTCAGGTGAGGAGTAAATGACCCCTCATGGTGCTCAGCACATAGTGAGCATGGAATCAGGGTGACAAGAAGAAAGAAGAGTAAGGGGTTTTAAACTTTAAAAAAAAAAATAGAAGAATCCTTTTGTCAAATGACATCTATGGAGAACTCCACTACAGGAACCACAATACTTAGTTCCCCGAACAACCGGAGGCTTCTGGGTGGAGTTAGGGGGTCCCTGAGGATGGCTGGAAGTCATGGAAGTAACCGAGGAGCCAGCCAGACCTGGGCTCCGACGCTGGCTCCTCACATCCCCCTGGGTGAGCCTGGGGAAGGGCTGACGCTCCCGTGAGCCTTGGTCTCCTCGTCTGTCAGGTGTACACAGAGCTGTTAAAACCACACAAGACCCCGCACGGCAGGCCCCCAGCACAGCGCCTGGCGAGTAGCAGGCTCTCAGAAGAATGCTGGCCCACTTCCCTTCCAATCCAGAGGCCGAAGAGCACACCAGTTTTCCTTGTAAACCAGCAGAGTCTAGGGGGTCTCCTGGGCTCATCAGGGTGATGAGGTCACAGGTTTGAGGCAGGGTGGCTCATTTCTGAGCAGCCGGGTAAAATGCTAACTCAAGCTGCCTCCCCGGGTTGCTCCCGTGCTCTGGAAAGTGTTCTTAGGTGACCTCACAGCACAAGGACGGGATGGCTTTCCCTGCCGCACAGGAGTCTCAGGAGAGGGTGGCGTGTCCCTGGTTTCTGGCCCTTTCAAGTCCTTGCTGTCCTGAACGCCTCTGCGGACTGTCCGTGCTGCTGCACAGGACAGACCCACCACTGTGGACTGTGAAGTGCTACTCACATGTTTGCTTCCATTTCTTTGCACTCACTATGCTGAGAGTACTACAGCCAGGATTTTGTTGAACCCTTGCTACATTCTTTGTGGCAGAGTACTATCCTTCTTCCCTATTGATGAGGGCACCATGGCGCAGAAAGGCTAAATGACTTGCCTGGGGTCACACAGCTAACAGGTGGCAGAGCTAGGATTTATAGCCAAGTGTGTCCTTATAGTATGCTAGACTGATGGCCTCACAGGCAAGGGGCTGTCACCTCATGGCAGTCAGAATCCTGAAGGAGGAGATAAAGCCAACTCATCTGGTCACTAGAACACTCTCCCCAACCCCCAATTCTGAGGAGGCCAGCAGGTACCGTGCTTCTCACCTGGAGTCCTTCCCTGACGGCTTCCAGGAGGTAGGGGATAATCGAGTAGTTCCACAGGTCGGTGAACCACACCCTGGAGCCATCCACGTCGAGGGGGCACGACAGGAAGAGCCGTGGACCTGGGGACCACGATGAAATCAGTCACGGGGGATCAGGAGAAGCCACGGTCCGAGCGTCCCTCACAGGACGGACCCTGGATTTTCTGAGTGACAGCAGAAATTCCAAGTGCCCAGCGGTGGGCACAGAGCAGGACACTTGGCCTCTATAACCCCACCGTCAGACCCCTCTCCCCCAGGAAATCACCCAAAAGAGAGGAAGGGCTTAAGGAGGAAGATGTTCGTTGTGGTATTATCAACGCTGCCTTTGAAAAGGCAAACACACTGTATGTCCAAGAGGAGAGAAATGTTTAAACGAATGGTGACATACCCACATTTGATTTTTTTCAGCCTTTAAAAATAAATACAAAAAACTGGAGTAGCAGCACAAATGCTCAGGAGACAACGTGAGGTGGGAAAAGAAAGGACACACTCTAGGTGAACCACGGTGGCACCTGCACAAACTATCTGCGTACGGACAAGGGCCACAGAAATGAGCTGCAGAAATATCTGCGTACGGACAAGGGCCACAGAAATGAGCTGCAGGAATGTTGGTAACATTTTACTTTCAGAGCCGAGCAAGCCCCTCAGCGTGGGCTGCACGTGGGGAGCCCTGGGGTGGGCTCCGCGCTGAGCGGGCAGTCTCTGCGCAGGCCCAGACGGGACGCGTCTGTCGCTGATCAGCCCAGCGCACCAGACAGACGGGGCAGGAGGGGCAGAGACACCCAGCACAGGGGTGTGGGCGAGGTGGTCTGGGGTTGGGCTGTGACTGTCCCTCTGCCTCCTTCTCTATCCGCACAAACAGAACCGAGTCCAGCTGGCTTGTGCCTGCACAGTGCTGCCCTGCCCAGGGCCCCAGGACATGCTCTGAGGAGGCCTGAGCTCAGGACCTCCCGCTACGCAGCCTGCCCCTCTGCCTCTGGCCTGGCTTCCCACTCACCGATGGTGACGTCCGAGGAGCTGTGAGCCTCCAGGAAGCGGTTCAGGTGATGCCAGACCTTGGGAATCCAGTCGACGATCTTCACCAGCTCCACGTTCCGCACCCGCCCGCTGATCTCCGTCTCCATGAGCTTCCGCCGCAGGAAGCGGCCGAGGAAACCCTTCACGGGCTCCGTGTGGTTGGCACAAAGCACCCACCTGCGGGAAGTCAGGAACGCTTTGCAATGAGTATGACAGAGATAACAATGGGGGGCCAGTCTCAATATTCAAAGCACGTTAGAACTAGATGGACAGTGCATACGCTAATACTAAAATAGGATTCACTGAGCACATGCTGCAGGATATTAACTCACAATTCCTCATGCACCCCTGTGACATATATAATCACCATCCTCGTTTTACAGATAGAAATGCTAAGGCACAAACACGTTACCTAACTTGTTCAAGATCAAACAGGTACTTAATAGAAGAGCTAAGATTAGAACTAAGACAGTGCAGCTCCAAAGTCTGAGCTCTAACCACCGTGCACACTGCCTCTTGGGCTGGCATCAGGACCTGTGCTGGGCCATGCAGCTACAACAACGACTAAGATACGCCTGCCCGTTCCCTGGGAGCTCAGTCCTGTGGCGGAAGCAGGTCGGCAAACAGAGGAATGAGGCACGATGACGCCTGGGGAATCAGGGAGGCTCCTCAGAGGAGAGGACGTCTGGACTGAGACTAGAAGAATGAATGGAACAGCCCCAGAAGGAAAGGCAGGAGCAGGGGGCGGGTGGGGGGAGAGCTTCCTGCTGTAGCATTTGCAGAGACGTGGGAAACAACAGTGTGCGGTGTTTGGGGCCCAGCGTAACCACACTTCAGGCTTGACCTGCAAACCCAAGGAGTCTGGAGTTCATCCCGAAGGCAAAGGGGAACCCCTGGAGGACTTGAAGGAGTCTGGAGTTCATCCCGAAGGCAAAGGGGAACCCCTGAAGGACTTGAAGCCCGAGGGCTTACGATTGGATCTGAATTCCAGGACGCCGAGAGAGGACGAGGGCCCTCGGCTGGCGGGCATGCCCGTTAGAAAACGGTTGAACAGGCCCTGGGAGGCGATGGGGCAGTGGCGTGGGAAGGAGGAGGGGAGAGAAGGACTTGAGGCATATCTAGCAGAAAGCATGGACAGGACAGGACAGGGGCAGCCTGGGTGCAGAGGTCAGCCACAGCCCTCTGGGAGGAGCTCCCGTTTCTCTGGCAATGACAGCTCAGGCCCCCTTTCAGTAGCTCTCCCTCAGAGACGCCTGCAAAGAGGCCGGTGAAAAGGAGCCAGGGGTCCCTGCCCTGGACTAGGCTCCTCGCCCTTCTCCGAGGGCCCAGCAGGGGGCGGGGGCGGAGGGGTCAGTGGGAGCCAGAGCGGGCACAGGGCGTTTAGTGACGGCAAGGCCAGCAGCGTGGAGCAGCCCTTCCCACACGCCCAGGGGAGACTCCCTACAGTGCTGGGGCGCAGGGACACAGCGCGGGAGCTCAGAGGCCCCCAGACTCAGCTCTGGGGGACGTTCAGACACCAAGAGCTTTCACTGCTCTTGCTCGCTTGGGCCAGAGAGACACACCCACTGGCGCTGTGCAGGGGACAGAGGCATGCGACAGACCCCGCCTTCACCACCCCGATGCCACCACCCCAGGACTTAAAGAGTCCAAGAGACCTGGGTTCCAGTCTCAGTTTTTCCATGAACCGGGCTGGGTGATCTCACGCAGGTCACCTATTCTCCCAGTCAGTCCCCCCATTTATAAGCTGAGAATGAGAAATTTACTCGAGGCTATAGTGAGACTTCAGAGTTACGTTGGGAAAAATGCTCACCACAATGCCTGGCACAGAACAGGAATTCCGAAAGGGACGTCTTACCTGAAGTTGTGGTGAAGCTGCAGGTTGGGGGTGGAGGAGGTGGCCTGGTTCATCGTGCCAATGATGTACGGGCTGTGGGGACACGAGGGAGAGGGCGCTCCGTGAGTCAGAGCCAGGCTCGGGGACGGGGACACGAGGGAGAGGGCGCTCCGTGAGTCAGAGCCAGGCTCGAGGACGGGGACACGAGGGAGAGGGCGCTCCGTGAGTCAGAGCCAGGCTCGAGGACGGGGACGCGAGGGAGAGGGTGCTCCGTGAGTCAGAGCCGGGCTCGAGGACGGGGACACGAGGGAGAGGGCGCTCCGTGGGTCAGAGCCAGGCTCGAGGACGGGGACACGAGGGAGAGGGCGCTCCGTGGGTCAGAGCCGGGCCCGAGGACGGGGACACGAGGGAGAGGGCGCTCCGTGGGTCAGAGCCAGGCCCGAGGATGGGGACACGAGGGAGAGGGCGCTCCGTGAGTCAGAGCCAGGCTCGAGGACGGGGACACGAGGGAGAGGGCGCTCCGTGGGTCAGAGCCAGGCCCGAGGATGGAGACACGAGGGAAAGGGCGCTCCGTGAGTCAGAGCCAGGCTCGAGGACGGGGACATGAGGGAGAGGGCGCTCCGTGGGTCAGAGCCAGGCCCGAGGACGGGGACGCGAGGGAGAGGGCGCTCCATGAGTCAGAGCCAGGCTCGGGGACGGGGACACGAGGGAGAGGGCGCTCCGTGGGTCAGAGCCAGGCTCGAGGACGGGGACATGAGGGAGAGGGCGCTCCGTGGGTCAGAGCCGGGCTCGAGGACGGGCACTCATGTCCAGGCCTGTGGCGTCTGTGTTTAGGCCGATGGCGGGCTGCCTTCCGCCCACCACGCTGACCCGGCCATGAGCGAGCACAGCTCCCTGCGCAGCACACGTCACGGTCAGCCCTTCTCCCGGGGACCAGGGGGCCTGGAGCTGGCCTTTACCATTTCTGGTCCTTGCAGTTGAGCAGCCCGTTGAAGATCTCGCCCAGCGAGCTGACGTGGTGCAGGTTGTCCAGGATGATGACGACAGGCATGTCCGCAGCGCTGTTCTCGCTGGCGCACTGGTCGGCGAGGTGGGACAGGTACTGGCGCAACTCCTGCAGAGGCCGGGGAAGGACAAGGGGGTGAAAGCGCCTGATGAAGAGGCACATGCTCGGAGACGTCACTTCACCCGGGCCAGTGTACAGGCACGGGGGTGGGGAAGGCCGGGTCTTGCCGTCCGGCATTCACCAGGTAACAGAAAGCCTTCAGCCCAGGGCGAGAGCGCAGCGCCACGGAGGGAGCCCAGGCCCGGTCCAGCTCCCTGCTCCACCAATTCTCTGTGAACTGTTGCCAATTTTTCTTGGCTATTTTTTATTATGCCAACCTCCCAAGAAGCTCTGGAGGGCCGGTACCTTACAGCTAAGTATGATACCTGAGTTCTGTATAAGGTGCTCTCTCACAGCACCTACAGCCTGAGAGCTGTTTACATGGAGGCCCTCGGTAAATCAATATAGCAGAGCCCCCGTAAGTCCGGCTGATTAGCTCTGTGGCAGACAGACGGCCAACAGTGCAGGCGGAGGGGTCCCCACGCACAGGGGCCTCGGGAGTCTTGCTGAGCTGAACTGTGAAGAACAACTGTGAGATCGGCTGGAGCTGGGCGAGAACACAGGCCAGCGTGGGGGGGGGGGCAAGGCCTGTGCGCCGGGGAAGGAGAGAAGGAATAACGGTGCAGCAGGGGGAAAGGCTGACGTGGTGAGTCAGGAACTGGCCGGAGAACCCTGGGCGACTGGCTGGTAAGAGCATCATCACGACAGCTGGCGGGACCTGGAGCTGGGCACAGCTCTCTGGGTCTTATACAGGGGCTTCTGCAGCCCACCGCCACCCTCTGGGGCAGGGACCACGGCTAGCTCCCTTTTACAGAGGGGGAAATGAGGCGCATCCACGTCAGGCGACGGGCCTGGATGCAGACTCGGTGCCTCTTCAGGGTGCTCCTCATCCCAGACCGTCCGGCACGCTAGCTGCCTCCTCCCCGATGCACGCACCTCCAGCCTAAGTGTGGTATGCTAGCGACCGAAAAGCCCAACTTCTGAAGTTCCTAGTGAGTTTTCCTTCCTTTAACCCCTCTCTCCTGGGTTCTTGGCCTCAGCCTTCTAAGGACAGGGAGGGTTCCCAGGACTCCCTCCCCACTCAGGCCTGTGGGCACAGGTGGTGAGCTGTCCCCTGGGCAAGGTACCGCCAAGGGGCCTTCTCTCACTCGACCTGCAGGGGCTGCTGCCCACGGACCCCTTCTTTCTGGTCCTGTCCACACATCGAAGTCACCTGGGAAATGTGTGAATGGGCATAGGTTCCTGGCCCACACACCTACTGAGACAGATCACCTGGGAATGGGGTCTAGGAATGCCCATCTTCAGTGATTCCTGAGGTGGCAGAGTCATTTCCAATTCACCCTTGACTCTCTGCCCCTTTGCAGAGGGCCAGCCAGAGGGAATTAACAATTAATCCACTACGAGGATAACAACCTGGTGTGAGAAGACCCCTCCCAGTTCCGGGCAGGACGAGGCCCGGCCACCCGAATGTTTCCACGGCTCCCTGTGAAGAAGGGTCAACACTCTTTGTTGGCTCGGAGTCCAAGGTTAAACTTGAGCTCCAGCCCACTTCTCAGTACCATCTGCCTCCAGACTCAGTTTCCCCCTCTGTGGGATGGGGATAGCAGCAACTATTCCCTTAACGGTGGACAGTTGTGACCTGGGAGGTGGCCAGCTTACTATCACGGGGCAAACAGACTGTCAGTGTGTGTTGTTACTCTCGTTCCAAGAAAAGGGTTTCATTCTGGAAAAACAATAGCAAGTGATAAATTCTTGGTAAACTACAGTTGACACATCTGACACACGCTCAAAGAACTGTTAGCACTGAGCATGCGGCTCATAGCGGGGAAGTAAGAAATGACATCAATGTACAGATGGAAGTTCTTAGTGGGAAGTTTGGGGTCCAAGCCTCACTTGCTGCTGGCCACATTCTGACCTTCCCACTGGGCTCTTATAATCACCGAAGGCGGGCGTATAGAAAACGCTGCTGTCCCATCAGCATGGGGGGTGACATCCACAGCTTTGAAAGGGCCAGAGAGTGACCCCTTGGCTGGGCAGCAGCTTCCAAAAGCCCCCCTCACCTTGCTGGACTTGTGGTCCACGTTGAAGGTGGCGACGACCCCGTCTGTCAGCTCCCGTCCCTCCCGAAGCACCAGGTACTCCGAGAGCCGGTTGGCCAGGTAGGTCTTCCCGGTGCCGCTGGGGCCGGAGAGGATGATCCGCCGGTGTTCCACCAGCAGCGACACGTAGCGCTGCAGGACGGGCTTGGGGATCAGGGTCTCGAAGGCCAGCGAGTCCAGGCTGTGTTCCGCGAGCCCTGTGTTCGAGAGACGGGGAGAGCTCTGAGCTCGCCCGGCGGGGGCGGCGGGGGCGGGACGGGGAGAGCTCTGTGCTCGCCGGCAGGGACGGCGGGGGCCTGCGGCCGCCCCTCTCCCGGCAGCCTGCTCACCCGCGGCCCCTGCTGCATGGAAGGCTGAGAAGGAGCTGCTGCTGACTCGCCCTCACCTCTCAGATCTGGGCCCCCGTCCTCACCTGTCCTTGTAAGATTCCCAGGACTCTGGGCGCTGCTTGTCTGTCTGGATTTGCCAGACCGATGGCGTCTGCCCAACCCAAACCCGAATCTCCCACGTCTGCCCGCATCCGAGGGTTCTTCCCTCACCCTGTCCTCCCCTGCGTGCCGGGTACCCCTGCTTCCCACACTCAGAGGTACCATGAAGGTAATAACACTTTTATCTTTAAAGTAAGCACAAGCAAAAGAGGACCATTGGAGGATGTGAATCCTGGCAGACCTGGACTGGGCTGGAATGCTACCTCCCTCTGAGCCTGAACACCATCAGGAAGAAACTCGTCTTCCCCTTTCCTACTGGGGACAGCTCCATTCGTCAGGGCTGCTGGCTTTACAAGAGCTAGGTTCTCAGTCTCACGCCCGAGAGAAGGTCCATCCAAGGTTACTTGTTCAGAACCTAAGGTAATTCTGTTAAAAACTCACCTCAAGAAAGCCAGTATATACAAGAAGCTATCAATGGGTACACAACTAAAGGGAACAACTAAGTGAAACAACGAGTTGATGCTTCTCTCTCTTCTCCTCCTCTCCACCAATCAATGAAAAAAAATTTTTTTAAGGAAGGAAGGAAGAAAGGGAGGGAAGGAGGTAGGGAGGAAAGGAAGGAGGAAGGAAGGAAGGAAGGAAGGAAGGAAGGAAGGAAGGAAGGAAGGAAGTACATGCAAGAAAAATATTAACTGAAAAAGATTTATTGTTTTAAAAATCCCATCTTCTTTCCACATAATTATTATACAAAATAGTGCCCCCATAAGGCATTTATATGCTTTGTTTTAATGCTCCTGCAACCAAGAACAGCCCCTAAAGGCAGTGACTGTCCCGAATGACCACGGTGAAGTTTCCCAATGACCCACATTCTAGGTACAGGCTAAGACTTTCCTGGCACTGAGTTTAAGGGAGCCGACGCGGCTCAGACCTTGAGGCAGAGTATGGAGCACCGGGTCTCTAGTCTAAACAATAACAACGAGGGGGAAACCACCAGAACACCTCCCTCTGCATCTGGGTTGCTGTTTCGACCTTTTGCCACAAACCCCCTGGAAGTGATTGTTCTGCAGACAAGTTCACTGCGGAGCAGCCCAAGTCAGCCCACCTCCAGTACCACCGAAGCGAACCACCTGCAGCTCACAGATCTCTCAGCTCAAACCCGAGGGTGGCTGTTAGTGCCTTGAAGGCGTTAAGTCTCAAGCAGTTCAAGAAAAGAGAAGAGTCAGGTCTCAGTGAACAATACACCGGGCAGCCCCCGGAGATGCTAAAACAACGTGGTGGGCCGACAGCAACAGATGAGGCTGCTCCACAGGGTGGCCCGTTCCCCCAGAGGAGGATCATCTCATCACTGTTTCTACAGAGCTTATCTGGTCTCAGCAGTGGATCCCTCCTTTTACCTCCTCAGTACTTGCAACGCTCCCCGGTAAGGGACAATGCACGCTCACCAGCGGATGAGACGCAGTTTGAGCCCCTAAGTGTAAGGCTTTCCTTAAAGCAGCTGTTCTCAACCTGTGGGTTGCGACCCCGGCGGGGTCGCCTAAAGCCATCGGAAATACATAATGCATATCAGGTATTTACATTCCGAATCATAACTGTAGCAAAATTACAGTTATGAGGTAGCCACCAAAATTATTTTTTGGCTTGGGGTCACCGCAACATGAGGAACTGTATTGCGGGGTCACGGCATTAGAAAGGTTGAGAACCACTGCCTTCAAGGGTTCCTATAGTGGACTGCTGTGTGGAGTGCCTGGCACGCTTCCCACCTTCGCCTGTAGGGCTCCTTCCTCTATGGGGAGTTCACTCCGGGTGCTTTAAGCACGGCCCACCCAGCAACTGCCCCCAAGCTTATGCCCACGCTGAACCAAAGCCTCTCCCTGGTCACAGAGACTGACTCAGTGATGGGCGTTGGGTTCACGCAGGGCAGAGCCACTCCGAAACATTTTCTGTCGCTCTTTTCCAGAAAGACAATGTCTTTCTTTCTTTTAGGTTCCTAAGCTAGAAAGATGAGTCAGGGCTGCCAGGACCATTCCATGTGCAGAGAGCTCAAAAAATAAGAGCAGCTGAGGTTGGGCTGGGCCTGGTGGCCCCGCCGGGACACCTGAAGCTTGCTGTGTTTGTGGCATATCCTGGGTTTTCCAGGTACAAGGGCCTTGATGTTTCCATTCTTGCTAAAGCCACGCGGCTCTACCACCTGCAGTCCAAGGCCACAACTGTGGAATCTCCCTTGCCAGCAGGGTAAGGGTACGTGGGAGGTCCACGCAGTACTCATGCTTGTCACGGGCAGAGCGAGATCCGGGTTCCCACTAAGGAATGCTGCGGCACTTTGAGAAAACCTGCCAGTCGGGAAACAACATGTGCGTGCCACGCCCCCCGAGCCGCACTATTCACACTAGAGGGCTCAGTGCCCTCCAGGAAGTAAGACACAGGACAACCCGAAGGCTGCTGCCAGCGCAGTGTTTGCTGGTCCGCTCTTCAGGTGGTTCATCAAATCTAGGAAAATGGGGTTTTGCAGTCAAATGCATTTGTGTCAGCCTGGATTAAACAGCGTTCTGAATGGCAAGAACTGGGACATCCGGTGTGCCAATACACTCCTGCCCCCTGCCCCCCACATCCTAACGGGGATACTGATGCAGTTCCCCAGGCTTATTTGGACACGAAATCTTTTTTTAAATTTTCCTCCACAAAATACTTTGTGGGCCTGGAATTCCACGGAACACACTTTGGCCTGGGGCTTAACATCTTTGGGTGATGAGGCCATCGGAAGCTCCGGCAGCATCACCCGTGGGTGAGAGCTTCAGCCGTTTCAATGGGGTGCTCAGAGCGGCGCCTCTCTAGCCTACAGCAAGTGGTGGTTTCTCATCTGTAGGGTGGGATCCCGTCCAAGGCTTGCTGGCAAGAGTAATTCCCTGGCATTGGTGGGGCCCCATTTCAACAAGGTTATTAAGATTCCATCATCTCAGAGTCATCAGGCTAATGAGGCCTTTTGTTATATAATTTCGGCAATAAACTAAAATTATTTGTTTCCGAGGGTGGCTGGAAAAGCTGAAGACGGTTCAGCTTGCTTAGATAAGAGTAACCGTGGTTGGAAAGAGGAAAACGACCACCACCACCACCACCACCCACATCCACACGCACACACGGAACTGCGGCCACGGTCTGCTAGGCCACGGCACAAAATAAAAAATGCAATTCCTGCAAGCTCCGGCCTCTGCCATCGGCGAGGTACCTTTGACGGTCACCGAGATGGTAGTGTTCTCGCCCACCAGGTAGCCACAGGGCAGAAGCTCAGGGGTCTCGGAAGTGTTGCTGCGCTTGACCTCCCCGATGCTGTAGCCGACGACGCTATCCGAATTCAGCCCCAGCTGACTCACTGGGTCGACATGAATGATGTACTCCTGGGGAAAAAACAAAGACTCCGTCAAAGATGCAGCTGAAAGTCTGCCCATGACTCATGTTTTCATTGCACGATCTACAGTCACCTTCTCTTCTTTCTCTGCCGAAGCCTGGGTTGAAATCGGCTGTGGGACGGGTGTGGAAAGAGCTGGCTTTCTACGGGGACTGAGCCTTCCTATCACAGGCCTCTTAAAACGCAGATCCGTTTGGTTAGTGGTGCATGTGTGGGGAAGGGACCCTAACAAGACTGTGACTGTTCGGTCTGGATCAAGCAGGCACGGAAAAGTTAGGCTCTTTTCCTGAGTTCTGCTGTTGAAGGATCTGTGAATGGTGCCAGAGAATTTATGAAGAAGTGACTCGGACAAGAAATCTCTCCACCAGCCCCTTCTTTTGGCTCAGAGCAACAAGCATACTGATGTCCAAAAGATCAAACCCAGGGCTGCTAGAAAGAAAGCGGCTGTTGGAACTTGACACAGGAAGATGCGTCCTTAGTTTGGAATAAAGAAGAGCTCCTCCCTCTTAGGTGTGTGACCAAACGGTTTTCCAGTCAGTGACCTTGCAACGAAGAGTCATGGGCTATGTGTTGGCCAGACGATGGCCAAGGTGGAACCCCAATAACAGACCTCTATCTTTTTTTTTTTAATTTTATTTTTTAATTTTTAGAGAGGAGAGAGATAGAGAGGAGAGAGATAGAGAGAGAGAGAAGGGGGAGGGAGGAGCAGGAAGCATCAACTCCCATATGTGCCTTGACCAAGCAAGTCCAGGGTTTTGGACCAGCAACCTCAGCATTTCCAGGTCGACGCTTTATCCACTGCTCCACCACAGGTCAGGCAGACCTCTATCTTTAACCGTCTCATTTCCTCACATATAACGCTTCACAGGTTCTTCTCAGTCCTGTTGTCTTTCTAACCCAACTGCCCACCAGCAGACACAAGGTATTAACCTGGGCAGCAGGCCTGATCTGCCCTTGTGCTTAGCATCTCCTGTCTGCTCACATTTCTTTTTTTTTTTTTTTAAGAATTATTTGTGGCCTTGGCCGGTTGGCTCAGTGGTAGAGCGTCGGCCTGGCGTGCAGAAATCCCGGGTTCGATTTCCGGCCAGGGCACACAGGAGAAGCGCCCATCTGCTTCTCCACCCCTCCCCCTCTCCTTCCTCTCTCTCTCTCTCTTCCCCTCCCGCAGCCAAGGCTCCATTGGAGCAAAAGATGGCCCGGGCGCTGGGGATGGCTCCTTGGCCTCTGCCCCAGGTGCTAGAATGGCTCTGGTCGCGACAGAGTGACGCCCCGGATGGGCAGAGCATCGCCCCCTGGTGGGCGTGCCGGGTGGATCCCGGTCGGGCGCATGAGGGAGTCTGTCTGACTGCCTCCCCATTTCCAGGTTCAGAAAAAAAAAAAAAGAATTATTTGTGGGTTCGTAGATTTATTTACTTATTTATTTATTATTATTTTTTTCACAGGGACAGAGAGAGAGTCAGAGAGAGGGATAGACGGACAGACAGACAGGAATGGAGAGAGATGAGAAGCATCAATCATCCGGTTTTCGTTGCAACACCTTAGTTGTTCATTGATTGCTTTCTCATATGTGCCTTGACCGCAGGCCTTCAGCAGACCGAGTAACTCCTTGCTCGAGCCAGCGACTCTGGGTCCAAGCTGGTGAGCTTTTGCTCAAACCAGATGAGCCCGCGCTCAAGCTGGTGACCTCAGGGTCTCAAACCTGGGTCCTCCGCATCCCAGTCCAACGCTCTACCCACTGCGCCACTGCCTGGTCAGGCTGTCTGCTCACATTTCTATAGACTGGCCCATGCAGATGACGGGTGATCTTTGGTCAAAGAACAGAATTTTCTGTGTGAAATCACCTGTATTTAGATGCTAGAAAGAGACTGCTATGTACTAGTTAAGGAAAGTCAGGCCAGTATAAGGAGACCAACATGGTCTAGTTGTAGATTTATGACTTCGGGCAAGCGACCCAACCTGAGGTTTACCTTCTTCACCTTTCAATGGGAAAACAGTAGCTCCTTCTTCACAGGCCTGAACATAACTTGGGGTAAGGTAAGGAAGGTGCTTAGCATGGTCTCAAACGCACAATCTGTGGGTCACTAGTACTGCACAGGGGATATGATCAGTGAACACTTATGGCTGCTAACTTATTTCAGGACAATAGAATGAAGTATCCTTCGTTTAAAGGTTAGAAAGCTTCCTTTAAACTACATTATACTGCAAGGTTCACCTCAGCACCCATGAGTGACTTCTCCTGTGGCAAACACCCACCCCAACGATGTGATTAAAATAAATACAAAAATATATAAGATGCCAAAATCCTTGACACTGGCTGCTGATCAGATGTTAATGTCACTTGCAACACAAATCACAGAATGAAGTGTTGGCAAGGACGTGGGCAAGCCAATTAAATAGTCCGAAATAAATAAAGAAAATCAGATGTCTCAGCCCCACCCAAAGAACACACACTTCAAAGCAGATGCAACTGGACACAACTCTAAGGTGAAAGCAGAATTTAGATATTAGCAGTTCATTGTCAGAGGTTCAAATTGCTCAATGCTTGAGAAGTGATGCATTGGCTCACCAAGGACCACCAAGGGCAGCTGAGATTTAGTCCATCAGCAGTCTGTACTTACCACCTTCCTTCTGATCATTTGAGTGCCAGGCGACAAGTCCCAGCAACATAATGATATGGGAGAGGGGACGAGCCTGAGAAATGGCCAGGTTCAGGACACAAACCCTGCTTCCCTTGCTAAGCCCAGCCCTCCCCCCCGCCCCGCTTCAGGTAGACTGCCAGAGTCGTCTCCTGAAAACACTTACTTTGAACAGCCGTCTAACCACCCCATCGAGCACATCCCACTTCGTCTTGCCACTGACTCCAATGCAGCCAATAAGAAAGAGGTGCGGTCTGGAATCCTAAGGGTAAGGAAATGTACACAGGTGAAAAACAGGTGGATCTCTTCTGACAGAGTTTAGCAAGGACTCAGATTGTCCCAGAACTTCACCAATGGTTTGAGAGGGGAATAAAAGTCCTATTTGTTTTAACATCAGATATAACAGATTGAATGCAACAGTCTTAATATCTTTCCCTGCTCTATTGCTAAAACAGGAGCCTATGGGGTAGGAAGTGAAGATCTCCTTTCTGTAATCTAGTACCTTCTTTTAAACACATACCTTGTACAGCGCACAGATCACATCCTTTGCCTGGAATGCTGTCCCTCTTCCTGACGGCCATTTTGCCTTTTCCAAACCTTGTTTACAAACTCACCTCTTCCAGGAAGCCTTCAATGATTAACTCATCAGGCTCAGAGCTCACACTGCTTTAATGGTTCTGTATACAACTTATATAATTGCATAGTCTGTATTGCTTACTTTTAGGTATTTCTGTCTTATTTGTAAATTAAAGTTTGTCTTCTTGCTAGATCTTAAACACATTTAGGATAGAATAGGTTTCTATCTTTTCTTCTTTTTTTTTGTTTTTA
Organism: Saccopteryx leptura; assembly: GCF_036850995.1. Classification (NCBI taxonomy): domain Eukaryota; kingdom Metazoa; phylum Chordata; class Mammalia; order Chiroptera; family Emballonuridae; genus Saccopteryx; species Saccopteryx leptura. Next base: position 40,091,400 of record NC_089503.1, read on the forward strand.
AAATAATGCTTATTGCTTTTCTTCTAATTAAAGGTTAAAACATGCTCAATCGAGAAAACTAATAAAACTCTTGAGAAGTTTACAGAAAAATAATCTTTTTCATCTCTGTCCAGATGTCTCTGCATAGTGCGGGCCAACTAATTACACTGATTAAAGAGAAGCTAATAGAACATTCCCTTCTGTTGGGTTTTAAAATATCTGACATGCTCATAAAGACGTAGAATTAGGTGAAGGGTGGGGGGCAAGGCGGGGTGTATATGGAAGTTAAGCAAAATCAGCAGAGGAAAGAGCACCAGTCCGCAGTGAGGTGACCTGGCCCTGTTGCTTGCTTTGTAACCTTCAGCAAGAGATGCTTGGGGTCTTAGGCTTTTCAGTTGTAAAATGTAGATAATAACATCTGGTCAACCAACTTCATTTGGCTTCTGCAGTGATCCAGAACCACACAGTTTTTAAAGTGATTCATAAAACTCTTGTAAAAATCTATCTGTTCATGTTGGTAATCACCAGAACATAACACATTCCCAGGTATCACCTACATTTATTGTAAGAATGAGTTTCCCCCCCTCTACCAGCGAGGTTATAAAAGTGAAGCTCTTTATTGGATCTTTCTAGCTGACACAATGCTAAAGCTCCTGGCAGCCCTCACGCTCCTGGGGCTAGTCCCTTCAGAGGCACTAGAGCACCAGCAGCTGCCCCGTGGAAAGCCCGGCAGAGACGGGTCTGGCGGCAGACGCTTTGTTTTGGTGGGCACCACGGTTCCCCAGCTCTCAGAGACTACAACAGCCAGGCTGACTAGAATGCTAAGAGCTAACAAACCAAAAACTGAAGGGGACTTGAAACAGTGACTCATGAAGCCTTGTCCCATTTAGTTGTGTGATGGTCATTCAGAGCATCATTTGGATTTAATCATGAGACTAAAAAAAAATCACCTTTGATTTTCAATTCCTACTTCTACCCCAAAATAGAGCCTGCTGGAGATGTGGCCTCCTGAGACTCTGGACGAGAACAGAAGCTCCTCAGAAAACTCAGATTCCCCATCCTCGCCCCTGGTGAGTCGGCACGTCCCACAGCTTCCCGTGTAGCCGCCCCTGTACTCCCTGGATGTGGCTGCCTCGGTCAGTGTCGACTCCGCCGGCAGCCTCAGACAGCCGGATAAAACAGCTGCTCTTGGGCAGCTCGCTTCCGTTCCGTCTCTGCTAAATGTGCTTAGCTAGCTGCCTCTGAGGTGCTTTGGGAACATACTGAATTCAGAAAAGCCACCGCTGAGTGACGTTAGTGTTCAGTTAGTTGCGTGGAAGTGAATGTAGCACTATTGTTACTACTCTTTATTAGACTTTCCAAGCATGAGAGAGAGGGAAGGGCTATTCGTTCACTTTAATTGTGTCAAAATGCCGCTGGGGATTATGGTTAGTTGAGGAGAGCGTTAGTAGTACTTCCAAATCACCTTAGGCGCTGAGGTTATAGGGTTTGATGGTGAAATCGCTAAGCTAGGTAGTTCTACCTGGGGGAGGAACAGGCAGAGCAGGGAAAGGGATCCAACTAACCTCCTTCCACTTCATTTCCTCCTGAAAGCTGACAACTATCTTAACATGCCTGCCTCCTTCCTTCCGAGCCGAGCATTCACCAGTGTCATCCAGCAACATGTCTGCGAATGGAAAACATCAACAGCCTTAGGCACATGGGACAGCAAAGCTGGCTTCCTGACACCCCCACTGCTTGTTGGAACAGCAGTGGGACAAACCAGGTGTCGGGGTGCAGGGGAAGTGGGGGTGGCAGGGGAGGGCAGAGGGCAGAATGAAGAATGCAACCACAGAAACCAATGGCGGACCAACCAAGGAACCAGCAGGCTGACGATGTGCCCTGCCAAATGGAAGTGCAAGGGTGAGACTCAACCAAAAGAGCGACAGCAGCATCAATGGGTAAGAAATCAAAGCGTCAGCCTCAATAGGCTTACAGAGAGACCTAGACCAGCTCGCGAATTACCACGTCCGCCTGGAATCCAGCCCGAAGGCGGGAGGACCACGGATCAAGCCACTGCCCCAGGTGGGACCAGCGGCCGTAGGGTTTGTATGCAGCATTCAGTTTGTACGTCAGCCTCTTAAAATGAATCAAACAGAACTCAGCATGGTGGGCGAAGGGATCCAAACTCATGGCTGGAGAACTTGAGGCGCTGGAGCAAAGCATGACAGCAGTCTAACGGCTGGGCTCATGTTGGCAGCGGACGCACACCCACACACACACACACCCCAGGTGCACACACGCCTGTAGCCTTCCCATTTGATCTGTTGACCTGCTTATCTTGGGGCTCTGGCTTAGAGACCGGAGTGCCAGCTGCAGGCCCTGTCCTGCCCCCAGCCCGGTGACACCACTCACCCAGGCTGGTCGACTCCGTGAGGTTCAGGCTGTGCTGGGAGAGGCCCATGGACTGCCTCGGGGAGGCAGACAGGGACACCTGGGAGGGGGCCCGGCTGCAGCCGCTGCCTTGAGACTCCGACTTCAGCCGGTCATTCTCTGCTTTCAGCTTCTCTATTTCACTCTGCGGAAGATAAGGGAGATGCTCATTTACTGCGCCGTTAGACGTGAACAGGCGTTCTCTGGGGGAAGGACTGGAAGCCCCCTGCAGGGGTTAAGTGGGCAGCCCAGGTGAGGCAGAGGAGAATCCCTCCTTTCAGAGAGGTGGCCTTTGAAAAGGCCTCAGAAATGCATCCTAAAGTCTGAGTGGTAAGTGAAAAGGAATCTTTCCTAAGAAGTCTGAGCAACGGTGGGTTTGGAGAGGTTTCTTGACTGCGGGACTTCTCAGAGCCTTTACGGAGCTGCTGTGCATGGTGAGCTGAGAGCGGCACACCGCACAGCATTTCCCAACACGGCTGGTCGAGGAGCGTCCCGTTTATAGAGTCTCCCACTGAAGGAGTGTTCCGCAGAATCTCCTTTGGGAAATGCTGCCCTCCAGGGAGGTCCGATTTAGGAGAACCCACAGAGGTCTCTCATTCTGTGAATATTTATAAAGGACCTATTCTGTGCTAAACAGTGGTGCTATTTCCAGAGAAAGAATAGCTCAGAAGACCCAAATGCCTTCAGTCTATGGCAGGGGTCCCCAAACTACGGTCCGCGGGCCACATGCAGCCCCCTGAGGCCATTTATCCGGCCCTCGCAGCACTTCTGGAAGGGGCACCTCTTTCATTGGTGGTCAGTGAGAGGAGCATAGTTCCCATTGAAATACTGGTCAGTTTGTTGATTTAAATTTACTTGTTCTTTATTTTAAATATTGTATTTGTTCCCGTTTTGGTTTTTTACTTTAAAATAAGATATGTGCAGTGTGCATGGAGATTTGTTCATAGTTTTTTTTTATAGTCCGGCCCTCCAACGGTCTGAGGGACAGTGAACTGGCCCCCTGTATAAAAAGTTTGGGGACCCCTGGTCTGTGGCAAAAAAGGTGAGAGGGGTTGTGTAGGAATTCAGGTGGGGGCACCAATTTTCCAGCTGCAGGACTTGGAAAGGCCTGTGGAGGGAGAGGCATCAGGCTGAGCCTCACGGGAAGGTCCTCGTGGCTGTGCAGCAAGACGCCCCGGTGGAGGAAGAATGCAAACCAGAGAGCCCTGCGCATGCGAGGGGAGCGGGAGCGGGTCCTCGGGCTGGCGAGGAGGGCCTGGAACGCGCAGTTGTGGGGGGACTAGGAGAGAAAGGATCCTGCAGACGGCCTTGAAGGTCAGGTGAAGTAGACTGAGACACGAGCAGCAGGAGAGCCACTGGAAGTCTCATACAAGGAGGAACAGGGTTACTCTCATACTTTCAAAAGATTGGTCTTTATGTGGGAGGGCCTGCAGAGAGAGGAGAGGGCTGCCGCCAGGTTCTGCGGTCGCCGTGGGTGTGGCGGGGACCAGCCATGTGCCCATCCTCCCTGACAGCCCTGGGCCCTGCCCATGCTCCCCGGCTCTGCCCACGCTCCCCGGCTCTCACCTGCATCCTGTTCATGGCCTCCCGGAGCTGGTCCAGCTGGTGTGCGGAGCTGAGGGCTTCCAGGCGGATGTCCGTCAGCTTCATCTCCTTGTCCCTCAGCTCGTTGCGAAGCTGCATGACTGTCTCGGCCTCGCTGTCCATGCACTCTGAAATCCTAGGGAAAGAGGCACGTCGCTGACAAAGGCAGCTCTGCACTCACCTCCTTCCAGGCCTCCAGGGACCACGGGTCCAGGTCCTTCATCAGGTTTGTCCCTTAGTAACCCCGTACAACCAGGGGTCTGGTGCTTCTGGAGGTGACAATATCAGAAGCACCCAACACGCACAGATTTTATGGCTTCCCCTGTACTCTTCTCTTTGCGGAGCTCTGGCAATCGGAACGGTTTTGTTGTGTGCCTGTTAGAAAACTCCAATAACTAAGGACAAACAGAGCCAGAAAAAGGGAGTAGTAGTAACCTTGGGGGTTTGACTCCTAGCCCCTACCAATATGTACACAGCTGGGCCCCTGTAATGACACCACATGGTCCTTGAGATCTAAACCCACTCAGAGAAATGAGGTCAACTGTCTGTTTTAAAAGATTAGATAATCCAGGGTCAGGCAGCTGAGGGGGCGATTTTTTATTTGTCATAAAAAGAAAGGAACCAAAAGATAGGGGTAGAGAGAGTGAGTTCTGTTGGTCACTAAGACGCACTCCTCTAGATGTCTGGGAGCAGCTTTCATTCATTCCTCTGCCCTCAGCACTGTGCCACAAGCTCACGGCCAGGGAGAGAAACACCTGGTCAAAGAGAGCAGAGAGGATGACGGGACGTGGAAGCCAAAGTGTTATCTGAACAGCACGCAGCAGTGTAGCCGGGAGTCTCTCTTCCTCAGCCACACTCCCAATCAAAGGGACCGGGGGACCCCACTGAGCCCCTCTTTCTTAAGAGGTGGTCCTCCTTGTTTGATTTAGTGAAATCTGCTCCTCAGAGACCTGGCACGTCATCACACGGTGGAAGATCATAAAGGTCACGACAAATTGTAATGCTAGAAAAGATGGTTCTATGAAAAACAAGTTCTGTTAATTTCAAAGATCACAGGATTGGGAAGGAGGGGTGATCCAGGATAGAAAGTTTCGACTTTCTTGGACTACTGACAAAAAAAAAAACACAACAAAACCCCAAAAAACCCAAAAGTCCAAACCAAATAAAACAACCCCGAGTTCATAAAGTTAGAAAGCTGAAGCTGATTATCTCTGAAAGGCATGGTGAGCATGTGGTCTCTGCAGAAATAATCAAGCGAACCCGTTCCATAAAACCAAAGTACTGGATTTGGGGCCAAACAAAACCTGACCTGTAAAACTGGTTGAGGGTGTGGAAATGCTAATTGCCGGAGAAAAACCATTTATAATTGTTAAAAGAGGCCTAACTGTATTTTGGGGGCAGAAAGGCTAGACGAAAAATTAACACCTGAATAGCCAAATCCTTCAATTGCAGTCTTCTTGACCTGCACCTGAACTATTTCAATTTGAAAGACACAAAGAGAGTAAAACCACCTCCTATTTGTCAGACTTGCCAGCAGCGAAGGCAACTTCTCTGCTTCAAAATCTTCTGAAACCTCCAATGGACTCCTGAAAACGCTGTGCCTACTTCCATTTCACACCTATGAGAAACCCACGCCGAAAGGGACTGAGAGGCCTGGAGAGACAGAAACGTCTTTAGCATTCAGGCCATCCCTTTCCTGCTCAGCCCTGTGCTTTGAATAGCTCCGATCTGTAAGGTTTAGCTATAGTCATGCTTTTGTTTTGTTTTTGGTTTGGAAGTTTTGCAACAGTAGCTTGCAAAAACTGGTTCTTGAGAGGTCTATAGTTTCTTGATTTCAATGGAGTATCAAGTCAACTAAATTCCAATGTGACACTCTGGTCTCGGCCAAACCATGCCCTGCACAGACCCTGAAGGCTCCGATTCACTGCAGGGAGCGGCTGGCTTTGGTTCCCACTGTGTCAGCAAGGCGCTTCGCTCCCCTCTCCTTCAGATGGTCCGCACCCGCTTTCCCCAGAAAGCTTTCTCAGCAAGAGACAACCTAATTCCTCCACGCCCACCCACTTTGTGGAATACAGCGCCCAGGTAACTTCGCAAAGCTTGGCGCAGGATTCTATGCAGGGAAGCAAACCCGAATGAAGGAAGTCTGTGTTGGAAGTAACCACACAAGGCCCTCCCGTGCTCCCTCCAGAAACACACCACTGCCAGGCCACAGGGAGCGATGTCCCACAACACGGAGATGCGGGTGAAAACGAGGTCTTCTGCAGCAGCTCCAGGAGTCAGGCCCGATCCCTACTGGCCACAGACCTTCTCCCTGGGTTCCTTCTCATACTACACTTCGGTGATGTCCCTGATAACCGGGCAATCCCTGCCCTCAGTAAGCACTCCACACAAGTCTGCTCACTTCACCGGAGACATACTGAAGCAACCGATATATACCTTTTCCACTCAGTTCCTAACACGTTACTCCAGCACATTCCCACTTTTTGGTCCAGAAGGCAGGGCTGGTGGCATACCTACTTTTCAATGCCCTGAGCGTGGGAAACACTGCCTTCCCACATCGCCATTCCTTTCACACATGGGATAGGACCCTTTCTAAGTCCTGGCTCCTCTGCCTTTGCTCTCTTTGAACTCCTTCTCACAGCTACACTTGCACATTCTTACAAACCCTTCCAGGATGGAAAGAAGCATTCATTCTGCCCATCCCTTGGAAAAGTAAACCCAAAACAAACAGCATCCAGTGTTCACAGACGCTGTGGAATGTCCGAAAGGCTGGGGAGCCAGGCGCCTGCCCGGCCCAGGCCCTGTGGGGACGCGGCTGGGAGGGAGAGTCCTCCAGGTGGTCTCCGGGGGCCTCTGTGCTGGTACATCATCGCCGCTCTCTCTTATCTTATGTGGACCCAGTGAGTTCTCCTGCCTCCCGTTTCTTCTCTCAGCCCCAGGGTCTCTCACCAGCTCCTCTCCTTTCTCTTCCTCAAATATCAGTGTCCCAGAGCTCAGTCCTTGCCCCTCTGGCTCTTCTCCATCTCCATCCAACCCCTTGGAGACGCCCTCCAGTGTCCCGGCTTTCAATGCCCGCGACAAGCCCAATGTCTCCCAACTCTATACGTCCACCAACTGGTTGGCATCGCCATGTGAATGTCTCCTGGGCGTCTCACACATCTCCACGTGCTTCCACTTTTCTTCCAGAATATATCCTACGTGCACCCAGAACTCACACCTAGCATCCCTCACTCGTTCAATTCACCTAAGATTTCAAGGTCTGCAAAACCAACAGAGTGGCTGCCTCCATGGAGCTTAGACTGTTGAGTCTTGGGTGGCAGTGGAGGACGGTAGGGGACAGAGGAAAAAGAACCAGGAAAAATGTGCGTAATAGGTCTGTGATATATGCAACGGGAATAAGTGAAACGGCAGGGGGAAGAGAGGAAATAACAGGGTGTGCTGGCCGGGGACGGGGTGCTGTTTGTTATAGGGTGCCTAGGCGAGGCCTTACTCATCAGGTAATATCAAGTAGACAGCCGCAGGCAATGAACATCTTGGGGAAAAGTGTACCAACAGAGGGCACAGGAGGGGCAAAGGCTAGAGGCGGGGAGTGTGGCTGGAGTGTTCAAAGAAGAAGTGGACCAGAGCGGGGTGGGTGAGGGGAAGGTACTCTCACCCTCTCCCACGGTCTCCCTTCCTCCACTCTTGTCCCCTACGTGTTCCTTACTCACAAAACAGAGACTGATCATTGCGAAGCACTACGTCAGATCTCACATTCTTGCTTAAATCTCTCCAGTGTCTACCCGTCATATGAAATCAGATGCAGATGGACTTCAAAGCCTCACACGTTCTAGGCTCCACCTGTCTCCACGGCCTTGTTTCCCACCTGCCCATTACGTGGTAGCCACGCTGGACAACCCCTCTTTTTCAGATGCCCCAGCCCCAGGTTCCTGGCCGCCCTGCCCGTGCCCCCCAGCCCCACCCTGACACATCAGTATCGCTTGCCCCCTGGCAGACGGGATGGCCCCGAGTCCTGCTCCGGAGACTGTGGGAGGAGGTGACATGTGTCTCTTCCAGACACGGCCCACAAAACCCTCCTGGAGGATTCTCTGCACTTCTTCCTCCCCCGCCTGTGGCTAGACACACACACACCCAGCAGAGGACTCTGGCCCTGTGGGACGAGCGGTCACAAGCAGAAGGAGACTTGGTACCCCGCCACGCTGCTGACCCCCTGCTGAGGAGGACCACCTGCACTGAGTTTGGAGGGCACCAGAGGTAAACATTCCTATGGGAAGCCCCAGGCTCGTGCTGCTGACAGAAGGCACCAGAGTCACCCCTGTCACGCAGCTCTCAGCCGAAGTGTCACCTCCTCAGAGGACCCTTCCCGACCACCCTCGCACTGCACTGCCGCGGGACTCTGCATCCCAACATGCTACCTGCATGCCCAGTATTAACCCTTGAGCACCACCTGGTCTTTCTAATACTGTACACTCAGACGGATTCTGTTACATGTCTGTCTCTCCTCCAGGACACAGTGTCTACCGAGGAGATGTATCTGTCTTGTGCACTGTTGTAACCGGAGCTAAGCCAAGTGCTGGCAGTGAGCAGAAGCTCAGAAGTGGAGGAAGGTGTGCCACGTCCTGTCCCTACTAGTCCTCATCCCCAGGGGTGGGGATCTGGCTAACATCCTCTTTGGTCTCTGCAGAACATCTGGAGCAGTGCCCGGCTCCCACAGGGTGTTAGATGCAACGCTCACATCAATGAAGAAAGCATGCACGAGGAGCTGCTTTTTTTCCTGATCAGGAAACAACTCAAGTGGGCTGCTCTGGAATGATGGCATGTGTGACAGTCACAGGCAACCTGTCCTTTATTTACCTCGTAGGCACCCTGCAGGTCAGAAAGGACCCGCATTCTCAACCGCTGGTCTCGTCCTTCACACAAGAACACAGGGCCTGGCCGGGGCCGGGAGTCCAGTCCTCAGTGCCCCGCTCCCCTCCCCTGGTCAGGTTTTACTCTCGCCTGTACTGGAAGTGCAATCTGCCCGAGGGAAGAGGAGCTACTGACTTAAGTCAGTAAAATGAAGGCCCCAGGAAGGCCATGCTCCACTGGGGGTGGGGTTGTTAAAAGTGGGGGCCCCCCGCTCCGTTTCCTCTTCTACAGCCTGTGCTCCACAGGATGTGCGGTGGGGGTGCTACAAAGACCCAGCCGACCCTCGTGCCCACGTTTCCCGCACCCGCCGGGCACGCCGGCCTCGGGACCCTTGTGGAGCTGCTGTCCTTGGCGGGCGGGCGGGCTGGCTGGGTAAGGGGACTCCGGGACAGCTCCTGAGCTTGAAAGAGGATGGGACAGGAAGACGGAGGCCCGTCACACGTGGTATCTGAGTTGGCCCTCACACAAACCCAGTGAGGGAGAAGTAACGAGTCCCATTTCCCAACGAGGAGACCGAGGTGTCTGCAGCCACCCTGCTCCCTTGTCTCATGCTAGCTCAGGGGCCGTGCGAACCCAGGCACAGTGGCCCTCCTCTCCCAGGCCCTTGTGGATTGCTGTTCCGGGGGATGGCCTGAGCTTCAGCCTTCCTCCTCTCCTGGCCTAGTCTCTGACGGAAGCCAGCCCTAGGAGGCAGGGGCAGTCTTTCTCACTGCTGCAGGAAGTCAGCTGTGCCACCCCGCCTTTTTTTTTTTTTTTTTTTACAGAGAGAGAGAGAGGGATAGATAGGGATGTGCCACCTTCTAAGGCAGAGGTCCCCAAACTTTTTACACAGGGGGCCAGTTCACTGTCCCTCAGACCATTGGAGGGCCGAACTATAAAAAAAACTATGAACAAATCCCTATGCACACTGCACATATCTTATTTTAAAGTAAAAAAACAAAAACAAAACGGGAACAAATACAATATTTAAAATAGAGAACAAGTAAATTTAAATCAACAAACTGACCAGTATTTCAATGGGAACTATGGGCCCGCTTTTGGCTAATGAGATGGTCAATGTCTGCTTCCATATTTGTCACTGCTAGCCGTAACAAGTGATATGACGTGCTTCTGGAGCTGTGATGTGTGCGTCCCGCGTCACCGGAAGTAGTACTGTACGTGAGCTATGCTGGGCTTTGTATCCGCATCCTGTGCTCCTCTCACTGACCACCAATGAAAGAGGTGCCCCTTCCGGAAGTGCAGCGGGGAGCCGGATAAATGGTCTCATGGGGCCACATGAGGCCCGCGGGCCGTAGTTTGGGGACCCCTGTTCTAAGGTGACACTTGGATCCTTACCTGGGTCTGTTCCAAACCATTCCTAATGTGTTCTTGCCCTTAGACTCTGGTCCTCATGTTTTTAGATGGGGGCACAGGATGGTTTTAGATGGAGACTGACCAGTGGGTGCTCAGTGGGATTCATGGGAGGCTGGCTGGGCAAAAGCAGTTGATGCGTCCCTTCTATGTAATCAGTGACCAAGGGAAACAGCACCTAAATCAACGCCAAGTGAGCAAACGTGTGTCTCACGTAACAGGACCAGCTGTGTTCCCCTAAAGCTCTGAACAAATGAACTTATTTTAAATTCACAAGAGGAGTCCAGGGTGATGAGTCATTCTACAAAACACAGGCCCTTTGGTCAAGAGAATTGCCACCGAAACTCTCCACTTTTTTTAAACTCCCAATTTCTGAGTGCCAACCTCAGAAAGTCAACGCCAAATTATCATCAAAGAAGAAAAGGGTAATCACTCTAAGCCTTGTCACCCAAATGAACCAGAACCTCAGTTAAAATTGCCAACACTTATATAACCCCATCTTCCCGTCACAGCAAGAGAGTTGGTAACTCTTTTAGGTCCATTTCTCTTGTTCAATCCTTAGGATAAGTAGACAACCGTTATCCCAATCTGATAGAGAAATGGAAACAAAGGAGCTTAAGCAACTTGCCCAAGGCCAACCTACTAATTACCCCAAGTGATGCCATTGCTAGAACAAAAACCTACGTTTCTTATGTCTTCTGTCTTAACACACTGAAAACACGCATTATCCTACGAAGACAAGACAGCAAGGACCCCAAGGTGCAGTTTATCATAGCAGGACTCCTAGCCACTCCTGTCTGAGAGGATTCCAAGGGCCAAAGACATCGTCTGACCCCGACGGACAGACTTACAGAGAGTTGGAGTGAGAGTTCCTCAGCAGTGGAGTGGAGCCCGCGGAACCGTTGTGTGGCAATTTGGGTGAGGAAGGCAGAGAAGAATCCGTCATCTCCTCAATGTCTGAATGAGAGGACGCCGACTTGGGGGACTTCTTCTTCCCGAAAGCTTGCTTGAAGGAGCTGCGCAACTGAACGGACAAGACTGTCAGCCGGGGAGGGGCCGCGGCCAGCACTCGGGCCTCGGCAAAACAGGGACATGCAGACAGAAGGGCGATTAGTTCACCCACGTTTCCCTCCCACCAACGGGGAGGGTTCCCAACAGCTCTCTCTATTCAGTGCATTCAGGGAAGAAGAGTTATCTGGTGTGGACAGCTTAAGGGCTGGACCTGTGGGTAACATTCCATGCCTACTCTCAATTCAAGACTTGGATGCCAACAGCAAGACAGAGCCTGGCTCAGCAGGTGGGTGTCGGGAGGAGGAGGTGACACAGCAACAAAGCGGGATGCTCAGACACGGTGACGGGTGCGGATGAGGTTAGCCATATCAATGGATGGGTTAGCTTGGTATCTGACATTAACAGTCTTGCTTACCTCATTGACCTGCCAGAGAAAATGCAAGCAAAAAATGGGGAAGGGGGAAGGAAAAAAGACAATTTTTAACAGAGAAAGCCAGTGACAGGGAAAGCTTCGGACTTTTCAGACACAACACGACTCATTCTGAACACCACACACAGAGGAGGCTTCCAGTCAGATTACGAATCTTTCAGAGCACGGGGGCCATTGTCCTCCGTTATGCGAGGAAAAAAAAACAACGAGTCTGGAAGTGCCCCACAATCCAAGCTCTTCCAGCTTCTCTGCCTGACACGACCGCCCCCCCCTCCCTGGGCTTCTCACCCTTTCGTCTCTCATCAGTCATCTCTCTAAGTCTTCATTTTGGGGGGCATGTCTTTTTTCTCAGCATGGAAGGGTACAGCTACACTACTGCACTGGTCCCAACATGGCTGCTAGCTCTTTCATATATGTCATTAGGAACTACTGCTGTCCTGTGGACGCAGGAGATAACATAGTCAGCAGGGAACTAGACAACTCGTTGTGTTACTACACAAATGGATGTCTTAAAGGAATTTATTAACCATACGGGGAAAAAGAAACTGGTATATCACAAAGTCCCCCAAACTGTGAGATGGATCTAAAAATTCTAATGAGAACATAAAGAACTAAGGTGGAATGTCTTTTCTGAGAGCCTTGACAAGCATGTCAGTTTCTAGGCTAAAAAAATAAAGGTACATCTTGAAAAATGGGCTTTTAAAAAATAATCTCCTTCTGCTGAAGTCCTTTCTCCTTCTGAAAACGTAGTCTGTGGGCTTTATCTCCTACTGAGAAATTCAGAAAATGGGCCTGTCTGAAATAGTTGTTGGAATTTTCTCCCACCAACGTTTCGTCCGTAACAAACTGCATGTCCAGCATGCGGGTGAAGTCAGACCCCATTTCTTTCTTATTCCTACTTCTGATCATACTTTCAGAGACAAGTCTTAGAAACAGAAAGATAGGGCATATCAGCCACCAACCTCTACCTCTCGTGACATGCCAGGAAGAAGAGATTACAAAATTTAGATAGAATTAAACTTCGGGATTATGCATCCTCCCAACTGCACTGAGTAACCTTCAGAGCAAAATAAATACGTTTTACTTCTTAAACTGAAGAAAAACGGATAGTCAGAATTTTTCATAGAAAAGCATTCTCTAACCACTCTGATAATACAATCAGATCATATTGATCGATAGCAGATTAGAAAGAACAAACATAAATTAATTCTGTTTGTTTAAGTCACAGCAAATGGGTTGACTAAAAGCCATTAGTCACGTGAAGAAAAAATTCCATCAGAATGATGAGAGGGTCACACCACACTGGCTTTTTAGCTTGCCTCCAGTACAAGTCATCAATAACCGAAATTACCGAATCCTCAACTCCTGTCACCAGACCTCGCCACCCATCCAAGATAACACAAAATGAGTGAGAAGTGTATGGAATGAACAAGGACATTAAAGCTACTGTGAAAACACGACGCTGTCAGCACTGACAAACGGGGCCTTTTAATACTGGCCAACTTCAGATCGACGTAGACTGAAGACAAGGAGCAGCAGATGTCAATCAGAACTCCAGCCTCAACCGCAGAGTTCAAGACTGGGGGGTGGGGGGAGAGGAGTGTCGTTTCCCCAGGAGAATGGGGAAAACTGTTCACGATGTCACTGTGCAAGAAGTCAAGGAGCTCACTGGGATCATGGAAACATGGAGAAACACGGCATTGGAGGCGGGTTCTATTAAACTTGCCATTTTGGGGTATAACCCTCAAATTTAGAACCCATCACTAACTGTTAACATCACCACTATGAAACCTTTACTTACAGGGTACGGTTAAAATTTCTCAGAGAGAAGGGAGGTTTAAAGCTATCATAGGCAATTGCGTGAATAAATAGATAAAGGACTATGATTAACAGTGGATAATTAGTGATAACACTCCAAAAAAAAAAAAAAAAATACTTTGAAACTGAGAAGAAACCACTGAAAAATAAATCCGCTCTAGTACCTGGGACTTTCTGGCCATTGTATGATGAGGGAGAATGACACACATATGAAATGGAAGATGAGTACTGCACAGAAAGTCTCATGAAACAGAAAGACGACAAAGTGGTGGGGATTTCATGAACTCTAGAGTCTGGCTGAGCACAATGAGGATTTTGGTAGAAACTTATCCACAAACCACTCCTTTGGATTTACTCCCAAAGGTCTGTGTTCTGAAGTTAAGAGCTTGCCTGGGCTTTCTTGGGGGGGGGGGGGGGGAGGGGGAGAGAGGACGGACAGACACCGGATCTGGGACTGACTCTATTTGGTCAGTGCCCACGAGAGTCTTTGGAGGTACACTCACCCAGTTCTTCCTCTTCTTCTTCTTCGAGTCACTTTCTATGTTGCTGCCCACGCTGGAGTGGCTGGTGGCACTGTTGATGCTGGAGACGCTGTCGGAGGAGTGCTGTCGGCGGATGCGGAGGTCTGCAGCCTGGGAGGTGCCGTTTCCTGCAAGCCCGAGGCAGGCAGGACGTCAGAGCTGCTGCCTTGAGCCCACTCCTCTGTCCCAGGAAACAACCCTCACACTGAAGCCCCCACACCCGCAGACTCCTAAGTGCCTCCCATTAGACATGACCTTCTGTTCCTTGCTGCTGGTATGAAGGTCCTTGGGCAGGTAGGTGCTACACTGTTTGGTCAGTTAAATGAGGGCAATCTCTCTCTCTCCACTTTACATAAGTTCAGGGAGGCTTAGAAAGAACTCCCCCAACAACAGCTCTCTTAAACTTTAGTTAGGCACTGGTGATTTTTTTTTTTTAAAGATTTTGTTTATTCAATTTTCAGAGAGGAGAGAGAGAGAGAGAGAGAGAGAGAGAGAGAGAGAGAGAGAGAGAAAGGGGAGGAGCAGGAAGCATCAACTCCCATATGTGCCTTGACCAGGCAAGCCCAGGGTATCGAACAGGCGACCTCAGCCTTCCAGGTCGACGCTCCATCCCACTGCACCACCACAGGTCAGGCTGATGATGTTTTTTGAACCGTGGCAATAACCACCTATGACTCCGGTGCCCCCTCCTCGCTGCACTAGCCTTCTTCCTGCCCCTTGGAAAGCCGACCCCTGCCATCTGCGGGACCTCACGTATGCCCTCCCTCTTCCTGGCCTGTCTCTTGCCCCCACTCTGCCTGGCCAGCGCTGGCTAATCCTTCCCATGTTAGCTCTGTCATCTAGCTTTCAGGAGGCCCGATCAACAGGGGGACCAGAAACAACACTGCCTGAAATGTCCGTGATGCCAAAATGAAGTTTGCAGAGTTTTCCTGCTTTTGAAGAGCACCAGTTTCAGAGTCAGACAGACTTGGGTTCTAGTCCCACTTCTGCTTCTGACTACCCTGTGATCTCGGGAGGTAACTCTCACCCCTGAAACTCAGTGTCCTCATCCGTACAACGCAGACAGGACCAGTACTGCACTCGTAAGGGTGTTGTAGAAAGAAAAGCGAGATCACTAATTAAGTAATCGAAATGCTGAGTACAGGGCGTAGAACACAGCAAGTGGTCCGTAAATGCCAGCTGTCACTGTGACATCTATTATTACTGTTAGGATCATTATTGCAGGAGATAACTTGTCCTCACACCCACCTTGTACCCCAAATAAGAGACACAAGGACAGAGCAATTCACTCAGAAGTATTTTCCTGCGTGAATATGAGAGGAACCCATTTCAGGTTTTTTCCACAGCAATATGTAAATATCATAGCATTAGTGAAGGGAAGGGCAGTGAAATACTTTGACACTTTGCCAATAGAAATAAATTTTCTCCCATTTTTGAGATATATCAGAGAAGAGGAGGAGATGGAACAGCTACCTTCCCAGAGGGCAGAACTGGATGAAGTGTTTGCCTTCCAGGACCTGCTCAACCTTCGGACACCCCCCCCCCCCCCGCCCCCGCTGGGAGGCTGCATCTTGCACTGTCTGAAGGCTGTTTCTGTTCCTTTACCTTTGCAGTTGAGCTCGGGTGTGTTAATTACTCCATTAATGGCAGCCTGGGCAGCTGCATTCTGTTTCTTTAGGGACTCAATGGTTTTTCTTAACTCATTCAGTTCTGAATCCTGAGGCGCAGAAAAAAAAAATAATGGTTATTCTAACATCATTCTCTGTACAGTGTTCAACTGCAGTGCATGTTTCAACAGAGGAGGGTAGGGAATAAAGGAGTCTGAAACAAAACCTTTGTCTCAAACACTAAGTTGAGTCGATTTTCAACGTGTGTACATGAACAGTAAGAATAGGACTAGGAGAGATCCGTTACTGATAGTCACTGCCTCCCTACCTAGGTCAGGTTTTCACTCAACAAGACCTACTCTTTTCAATCCAATTCCAATAGTTCAAGAAGTACACTACAATCTGCACAATTATCTGGAATGAAAGAGAATAATATTTCTGGGTGTGCGGTGAAGTCCAAGCAGGGAGGAAAACAAAGCACCCTTTCTGCTTTACCTTCTGCTCCGCCGTCATGGTCAAACTCTGAAGCCTGATTGTCATGTTGCCAAGACTCTGCTCAAAGGCAGCCACGAGGTGCGCCTGCAGGGGAAGACACAGTCTGAGTTACATTACCTTGTAAGGTATGAGCGCCTCTGCCGAGCTCGGTCATAAAGACAGGGCCGTGTGAGTCAGCCCATCTGATTCTTTCCTCTCGAGTCCCACTGCCCAGGGTTTGGGATTTGGCTACAATAGCTTTCCAGGTCTCAAATGCCCAGGCCTCTTCCCACCTTAGGGCCTTCATACATCCTTCCCCCTCTGCCTGGAACGCTCTACCCCCAGCTGCCTCCCTAACTAATTTTTGCATATCCTTCTCAAGAGAGATCACAGCCCATGCCTTCATGGCACCCCTGGATTGGGTTGGTTCCCCATATTTATTCTCAAAAGCGCTCCAGACCTTTTGAGAATTTGGTATTTTGTGGTATCACAGTAAAAAATACATGTCTCTTGTGATTGCTGATTCACAAGTGTCTATTACACAGCAGGACGACCTTTTGCTCATCCCAACACCAGGCTCACAGTAAAGGCTCCTGTGGAGCATGTTTGTAGAATGAATGAACAAAGTGGCTGGTGTATGTTGCTTGTTATGATTCTGATTAATAAGAAGCCGCTGAAAGGCCCATCTGCTCCCTGCTTAGAGAACCCTCTCCTTTCCCCCAGGGAGTTGGGACTTCCCTTGAGCTCCGCTGCACTCTCATGTACCTCTGTTAGCACAGGGCACCAGCTGCACCATTATTTTATGTATGAGAGGACATTAAAAAAAATACTGCTGATTAAAGTGTACACCTAGTTTTCACAGATGTTAAAATGTGAAAGGAAATGTGTATCTTAGGAGAAATGTGACGTTTTCCTGCCTGCCCCTTTCTCTGTAACCCTCTTCAAGGGCGAGAGGCGACGCTGTGTTCTAACAGCAAGCCTTCTTTCTTCCACAGCAGGAGGTGATGTATTGGTTGGCTGACCTAGGATAATACCGTTAAAAGCAAGGATAAAGCATGGACAAATCATCTCATCCTACTGGCTTCAGTATCTTTATCCATAAAATGGGAGCCAATATATATATATATATACACACACACACTTTCCTCCCAGGGTTATTATGAGCATTAAATGAAACAATACAGGTGGAAAATGGCCTATAGACTGTTAAGGAATTGTGAAACACAGGAATAAATGGGCACTGTGGGGAAAGGAAAAGGTCTGGGAATGACAAAGTGACAACAGATACTATCAGAACATAGGGCCAGGGAGATCAACAAAGGGTTCCCAGAGAGCGGTGGTAGATACAGGGGCTACAGGAGGAATAAGAAGGACCAGCAGGACACTGGAGAATCTTCAGAGAAGTGATGATTTGATCATGTTGGAGAAATCTAGAAGAAAAGATGGGTGATGCACACAGCGAAGAAGAGAAGCTGGACAACAACCGGGCAGGGGGAGGAATCTCTGCCCTGGGCAGGGAGGAGGGTCAGGGGACACCGCAGTTTAAGGAGGAGAGATTTGAGAAGTGAGTCAGAGGCCTCTGTCACTGGACTCCTTCAAACAGGAGCAGTGGAGGATAAGATCATCTCCAAGATCAACCCTAGAGCCCTTTCCCAACAGCTGTAGGATCTGGCGGGGAGTGGGACTACTTGTAACAGAAATGTCAAGTGGATAGCCAGTTTCTTCCTGACTGCATGCCCTCTCACTCTTAAAAACTGAGAAAGTGCCTTTGCATTTTAAAATAAAGAAAGATTCGTTAATTTGCCCTGCAGAATGTGGCAAAACCAAAGCCAGTTTAATTCAAGACAGTCACATACTGGATGAAGAAAGGGGACCAAGACATGAATGTGTAACAGAACGGTTGCTATCCTTGCATTTCAAAGGAATGACAAGGTCAAATTTAAATCACTGAATTTCCATTTATTTCAAATCTTTGTTTGATTGCCACCCATGACTCTGTTGCGGGGGGGGGGGGGGGGGAGATTCACATTTTCCATTCAATTAACAACAAACACCTAACCTGAGGAAGACTGCTAGTGAGAAAGGGTTTTTGCAAAGTTCAAGAAGAAACCACATTTGTTCTGAGGAACTGGAGAATTGCATTTTGCTGGTGAACAAGGGGACCAACTTGGTGTCATGAACGCAACTGTGAGAACACGGGTTGACGTGCTGCAAGCCTGGTCCTGAGCCACACAACAGCCTTCTCCTCCAGCACCGTCCTCACGGTCCCGGGGAAAGCAACACAGTGTATAGAAACACCCAGAGAAGGTGGCTTTGAGTAGTCTGTCTGAGAAAAACAAACCCAGCCTGGCCTGTGGGAGAGCGGGCAGATAATGAAACACGTTAGCACTGCCCGGGCTGTGTGGTTAAGGCTGAATATTTACTTTAAAACAATAGTGGCTAGCCCTGGCCGGTTGGCTCAGCGGTAGAGCGTCGGCCTAGCGTGCGGAGGACCCGGGTTCGATTCCCGGCCAGGGCACACAGGAGAAGCGCCCATTTGCTTCTCCACCCCTCCGCCGCGCTTTCCTCTCTGTCTCTCTCTTCCCCTCCCGCAGCCAAGGCTCCATTGGAGCAAAGATGGCCCGGGCGCTGGGGATGGCTCTGTGGCCTCTGCCTCAGGCGCTAGAGTGGCTCTGGTCGCAATATGGCGACGCCCAGGATGGGCAGAGCATCGCCCCCTGGTGGGCAGAGCGTAGCCCCTGGTGGGCGTGCCGGGTGGATCCCGGTCGGGCGCATGCGGGAGTCTGTCTGACTGTCTCTCCCTGTTTCCAGCTTCAGAAAAATGAAAAAAAAACAAAAAACAAAAAACAAAAAACAAAAACAAAAAAAATAATAGTGGCTAAGTCCCGGGTTCGATTCCCGGCCAGGGCACACAGGAGAAGTGCCCATCTGCTTCTCCACCCCTCCCCTTCTCCTTCCTCTCTGTCTCTCTCTTCCCCTCCCGCAGCCGAGGCTCCATTGGAGCAAAGTTGGCCCAATGCTGAGGATGGCTCTATGGCCTCTGCCTCAGGCACTAGAATGGCTCTGGTCGCAAGAGCAACGCCCCAGATGGGCAGAGCATCGCCCCCTGGTGGGCATGCCGGGTGGATCCCGGTCGGGCGCATGCGGGAGTCTGTCTGACTGCCTCCCCGTTTCCAGCTTCGGAAAAATGCAAAAAAAAAAAAAAAAAAATACTGGCTAAAAAATAAAAATAAAACAATACCGGACTCAATGGCATTTGTGAGGAGCATGTGCTTTTAGAGTAACAGTAAGGTAAGGGACCTCACTCGGACTCACTGGGACAGAGAGCAGGGTTCCGAATGGCCCAACAGGAAGTCCTGTGGAGCAGGAAGTCGGGAGAATGCACCCAAGTTCATTATAAGTAAATTACTCGGCCTTGATTAGTACAGGGCAACAGGGACAGCTGTAACTCTTAATGAGGGGAGTGGCTCTGCATCACTCAAGGAAGGGGTTGCTGTCCAATCTCCTATGTTCCGATTACACCCAGGAGATCCTGGCTTCTTGGCTCTGGCTCAGTTCTGGATTCAAATGGTGGCTCTGATAGAGTCTGCCCTCAGAAAAGTACCTGTGCTGCTTTTCTGAATAGGATCTAAGCCTTACGTCAATTTCTGATGCTCTTTGGATAGCACTAGTGATGGTGGACGAGGTAGAGAAAATAAAGAAGGATGACAAAACACACAGTGGCCTAGGATGTTAGGGTTCCGAAAGAAAAAGTCTGTTTCTAGAAATGCAAACGAGCTCAGAAAAATAAATACTAGGGACAGCAATCACCAATTATTGAGCTTGTAATTAAGGGACAGCATTAGGCAAGGTACTTATGTGCAGACTTTAAAGAGAAATGGTTTCCTTAAATAGACTCAGGTATAAGCCAGGAATCACCTGGGCAAAAACTCTAGGTAAATATTAATTTGCAGTACTAACTCAGCTTCTTGGTCCAAGGAAGACAACCTTTTGAAATTGCTTTTTGCTTAACAGCATGCTGAGGGGTCATGCAGGCTGCTTCCTGACCGGCTTACACACACGTGTTTGTGGTCTCAGGCTGGGCTAGGCTTTCCTGGAAGCCTGGCCCCCAGAGGCATCTGAGCATCTTCCAAACCTCAGGCTCTGCCTCCAGACTGTCAGCCCCGCAGCAGGACTCCTTTACAGACTGGTCTGCTGGGGTAGCAGACCGCTGCCTCTATTCTGACCCCTCTAGTTCTACAATGGCATGAGAGGGAAGCATTCGAAGGGCAAGCCTGACCACCTCACAGCTCTATTTAAAACTCACTGAGAAGGTTCCGCTAACTTCAGAAGAAAGCCCAAATTTCCCACCAAACAGCTGAGAGCCTCTGTGCTGTGCCCTGACCACTGCTTTTCCTTGGTGCCTCCTTCCTTCGCACTTCTTTCTGCCCTCCATCCACGCCGTACGTTCTAAATCACACCGAACTACTTACATAATCTCCAAATGCACCAAGAGCTTCACCTTGGGCTTTTGCACAAATTATTCTTTTCGGCTAGAATGCTGTCCTCCCTGTACACCCTCCCCTACACAGTATCCACCAGATGTCACCTCCTCCAGGAAGCCTTTCCTGACCTCCTCCTATCCCTACTGAGACTGAGTTAGGTGCTCCTCCTCCATATTCCCACAACCTTTTCCCTCGATCTCTATCACAACAGTTATCATGTTATAGCAAAATTGTTTTGTCTCTCTGCTGTACCAGACAAAGAACACCAAGAGGACAGTGACTTGCTTGTTTTGCAGTTGAATCCACAGTGCCTGGGGCATAGTTGGCACTTAAACAGTTGCTGAGTTGAATGCCGCTTGGCAGTGCCCCCTGAACACGTAATTGTGTATATTATAATTACAGAGCAGTCAGCTATTTTTTTGTGGAGCCTTAGATTGCCTTTACCCTCCCCACCTCCACCACCTCCACCTCCTTCTCCCCTTAGATGGAAATTTTCGGAAAGAGGAAGGGAAGGGGGAATGAACATTTCTGAGCACTTAAGAGTATATTCCAGGTACTGATCACATGACAACCTTGAGAGGTATTATCTTCACCCACTGTACAGAGGAGCAAATACAAGCTCAGAGGTGGAAGAATCTGCCCAAAGCTCAGAGCCTGTAAGTATCAGCAGACCTGCACACCCAGGCTGAGCCTGTGTCCTATTTATTGTATCACACGTATCACACGGCTTCCACGGTGCTCCGGCCCAGGAGCCCATGAGGTAATGCTGAGGAGGCCGCGGCGACTGTCGCCGCCCGCCCCCATGGCTGCTGCCCCGTGTCTGCACTCACGTTTGCTGTCAGCTGGGTGGTCAGGGCCGAGACCTTCTCCTGGGAGGCATCCAGCTCCCGCCGCAGTTTGCGAATCTAAAGACGAGAAGGGACAGGGTTACGTGCTTTTGAGAGTCCATTTCCAGGTGGAGCTGGGCTGCAGAATGGATGACGGAGGAAGAGGAAGCCCACCCGCACTCTGTTGCTTACCTCTGACTGGCACTTTTCTTCCGGCTGCAAAGGAAGCACAGGGAGGTCAGAGGAGCTGCGGGACAGAGGGCCGAGCCGGCCGACCTGCGGGGACACCATACTGGGACCCTCACGGCAGCCGGAAATATCTAGTAGTTTCTTTCCTGGTGTAATTTTCTGGATAAACTGGTTCAATTAATTTGGCCAATTGAAAAGGCCAAAACAAACAGCACTTTATTTTCAGAAATCAGGAAGCATCAGAACGCTCCAATTACTTTGGTTGTGAGGAGCCCCCCCCCCCCCATCCCAGGTGGCGATGGTGACAGGTCAGGGGCTCAGGGAGGGTGTGACGAGAAGGGGACGAGCCAGGCCAGGGCTGCCAGCTTGAGCAAATAAAAGTACAGGACAACCCGCTAAATTAGATGGTTATTATTGTAGAGTAAAAGTATGGTCTTTGTAATAATACTGGGGTATACCTATACTAAAAAATAATTTGTTGCTCATCTGAATTTCAGATTTAACTGGGAGTCCTGCATTCTACCAGGCACACCCTACAGCCACAGGGAGGACTGCTGGTAGGTTAATTCTGCCCAATGTTACCCTCCCTCTCACCTCTCTAGGGCACAGCAGCAGGACAGGAAGGCCCCCATCTTAGGGAGGCTGGAAGCCCCTCTCAGCCAGACTGTTGACATCTCAGATTATGAGGATAAATGTGACCTTCACCTGCTGCCCCAGCTCAAGTTTCCCAGTTACCTGCAAACCTTGGAGTCAAGGGGAAGCCTGCAGATCCTCTCACTGGGCCCCATGTCTGTGGTGACACAGCTATCTGCCAGTAGGAGACAGAACTCCCTCTCTCTTCCCATGGGGGGAACGCACATGGGGGGGGGGTAACCTACTGCTGGAGGAACCTTTCTCTCTCTCTCCTTGGGTTCCTAAGGGGGCCCATAAAAGAGGACTCTCCCTACCCTTTCCCAGAAATGCTGGAAGTGCTCCTGCCCTTCTCTCCACCTACCACTCACACTTCTCCAACAGTGACCCTGAAGCCAGGTAGGTGAGTGGAAATCAGTATGGACCCAGTTTTGTCCATGGGTCCTCCCTGTATGTCCTCATCCACATTTATTAGTGATAAACACATTATTTTTTTAAACCTAGCATCTGACTCTGATGTTGACTTCTCTATTCAAAATGCGAATGGGCAGGATTCATTAGACCCTGCGTACAACAGCCGTCAGCGAGGGCAGGTCCTGTCGGACCTCCTGTCACTTGCTGTTCCCTGCTGCCTTGCTGTTCCTGATCCCGCCCGAGAGCCCCAGCCCTCCAGGCTGGCTCCTAACAACAGCAACTAATGTTTAAGTACACTGGGGTCAAGTGACTTAATCCTTGCAGTAACTCCATAAAGTAGATTTGTCTGTGTTCCCTGTGCAGCTCAGACAGGTTAATTACCTTGCCCACGTCACACAGCTGAACAATCTTCTCATCTAAGAAATGCTTTCAGGAGAAGGTTTTGAGATGCCCTCAGGGTCCACTCTTTCCTCCCAGATAATATTTATCTATCTCTCTTTGTCTGTCCACCTGTCTGTCCGTCTATCCATCCATCCATCCATCCCCATCACCACCATCTATCAAATATTTATGACTTTCCAGTATGTGCCGGGCACTGTTTAAGAACTTCGATATAGCTGTGAACATGACCAAGTCCCTCACCTCATGTTACTTATATTCTGGTAATAATAACTAGCATTTATTGAATAATGATGCCACATGCCAGCAACTGTTCCAAGCACTTTCTATCCAAAATTATTTTCATCCTTCTTGCAGCCCTTTGAGTAGGTATAAATACTCATACTATCGCCTTCTGTTTTGCAGATGAGGGAAATGTGGCGCAGAGGGGTTAAGCAATGGACCCGAGGTCGGAGCTGATAAGTGGCAGAGCTGGGACTGGATCCAAGGCGCTCGGGCTGCAAAGCCCATGATCTTACCCAGCACATTCCTCTGCTTTTACTACAGATACATTCTCATGGACGCGTTCCAGAAATAAGGCCCCGTCTTCTGAGTCTGATCCAAAGGGGGAAAGTTAATGGCAAGCATATCAGCGCTATCTAGCATTTGCGAGGCGAGTGGAGGCTGGTTGGCAGGCTGAGCCATTCACACAGGACAAGCCCTAGTTCTGTACGCTTCTAACAACAGGGCTGACACTTCTTCCCATGCCTCTGCCATTGCACTGTGCCCGCCTGTCTATGGGGATGAGCCTCTGCTCTCCACAGCAGCCTGGAGAAATCAAGCGCTTTGTATCTTATCCCCAGCTGCTGCTGCTCTTCTGCACATCTGGGAAGTCTAAGCGAAACTGTAGACCTCCCTCTGTTCAGCAGCTCCCCATGGAACTCAACTGCTGCTCCCTAAATAGTCAGGAAAGCAAGTTTGATGCCAGGTGTGGCCTCTTACATTTTCTCTAATCCAGGAGTTGGCCATAACTCCTCCATGACAGTTGTTTAGCATCATGTTGCCATTCCTTGCCTTTGTAATTAAAATCACAAGCACATTTCAGCTAGAATGGGCATTCTTGACTATCTCAGAATTATAGAGATTTCAGGGGGACAGAAAACTATGATCATCCAATAAGAGGCTATAAAACACTCAGCAATTAAACAGACTCTTTGGTCTGGGTTGGTGACAACTTCAGAGACTCCAAAGATCTCTTTGTAGACAACAAATAAGAGCTTGTTCACCTTAACATTTACAAAGGCGCCTGAGCACTTGATTCGGAATTTCGTCATCACCCAGTGGCTAATAACAGACGAGGGACCACACATCAGAACCTGCTGGTTGCAGTCCAGCCAGACTTACAGGTTTCCTTGGTATTAGCAGTCAAGTCTGGCACGAAAACATTCAATTGTTAGACTATAAGTCTGCAAAAGTAACCTACCTACATTCTCAGAGAGGACACATGTAAAGGACAGTAAAAGGGAACCTTTGACTCCACGACTGGCGGGAGGGATATCAGAGGTGGTGGGACCTCAGAGAGCACCCTGCCTTGCTCTCTGACAGCAAGACACCCAGAATGATGAGGTGATTTGTCCAAAGTCATACAGTGAGAAAAAAAAACAAGATTAGACCTTGGGTCTCTTGCTATGCAGATGACTTAAATGTTATTATTAGATCTTTGGTGATTTGTATCAATTCAGAAAGGACCGTTTCTAATTTAATGAAAACACCAGCTTCATGTCTACCCAGGACAAGAACTACTGGAAGAGAGACCTTGACTGTAAGACGTTCTAATGGTTGGCATTGAGAGCATGTGGCTGGAAATGGCAAAAGACGGTTTCTACACGTGAATCTCACACGGGTGGAGCGGCTCACGCTCTTCCCCGCCAAGGCTGGTCCAGGACAGCCTCCCAGTTTTCACTCTGCCGAGAAGGACAGGAAACCATGGGAACTCCACTGAGAAAACACCGGGCTCAGGCACTGAACTGTCTGTTAGGGCTGCTCTGCTCCAACCCTGTGAAACTAGAGCCCCACGTTTTATGTCCCTTGGTGCCTCTCGCTCCCTCTTTCAGCAGCCTCATCTCAACACCTAAGCCATATCCTCAGGGCTTAGCCCAGAGCCTGGCACACAATTAGTGCCAGTACGAGTGCTGAAGAAGTGAACCTAGGTTTGAAAGTACTATCTCTGGTACTGATATCACAGAATTTCCTTGTAGAACAAAGACTGTATTATCTATTTTCTTAGCAGATAATGGCTGAAACAACCCCTCCCCAAAGTTACGACATTTTATAAAGCTTTTAAAATGAAAGCCAGGATGGTGTGATGACATTTCAGACAAGACGATTAGCTGAAGAAGAGTACTTTGGAGTTGGAGGGGGGAGGTCGGTAGGAGCAGAAGAGAGCATTTCTAGGTCCTTTGAATCAGACCAACAGTAACAGAAGACTGCTTGCCATTGGCCTAAGTAAGAACAGGCAGGCGTGGTCTCTTTAGTTTGATTCTTGGACGGCCTTTTTCTTACAAGGAGCTGTATATAGTATGTCCTGCTCTGTAGCCTGGAAACCAAGCATTACCAAAAACTGAATTTTTTAAAAAATAAAACAAAAAACATTTGTTCTCCACAGTATTAAGGGCTAAAGAATTTTCAACTATCAGTTAACAAAATATTTTTTTCCTATGGGAATTCCCAAACATTTATGCACAGAACTATAGAAAGTAAGCACCACTGAACAAATCTAGTACTATATTGATGACATTTGGCTTTTGTTCAGTAAAACTCTCATTGATGACAGCGAAGATTTCTGAGTGCTTCCCCTGGGCCGTGTGCACAGTATTCATCATTCTACATGCATTTTCCTATTGTTTGCAAATTGATTTTTTGAACACCTATTAAGCACTAGGAATGAAAGGATAAAAAAGCCCTTGTCCTTAAGGAGTTTGTATTGTAGCAAAATGGAATCTTCAGAACATTTCATCCTCATTGCAACTCCATGAGGTAGGGATAGCTATTCTTTCCATTTCACAGATAGAGAAACTGAGGCAAAATGATGAATAAGTCGTTCAAGGCTTTTCTTTTCCAATTCTACCAGCAGATGGCCAAGGATTCTCACCTCTTCTAACTGGTTAGCACCCACAGCACACTGCCTCTTTAACAAAGCAGCCCGTTCCTGATTTACTGGCTGGTACACTATCATCAGTATCTGTTTATGAATTTCAAATCTTTGTCCCTAATTAATTGATCCCCTTATAAGGAAAATTCTCTAGGAAAAAATGCTGATATTTTATTCTTGACACATGTGATAAAGAGACCCCAGACCCCAGCACATACGCTCATAACTACAAAGCACTGATTTATACTTACTGTTGAATAAATTGAGGATGTGCTGGAAACCAAGGAGAGCGATGATCCGTGAACTATTTAAAAAAAAAAAAAAAAAAAGAAGGTGAATTGCAGAACTGGCTGCTATGGAGACAAAAAAGGGGGGAAGGACGGGGAACACAGCACCGTCGGGTTATATAGGTTCAGAGCAGCCCTGACCCAGCCTTTCCTAGTTTGGCCACAGATCAGCGTCAAAGAAGGACTAATCTGTTGAGGAGTCAGTCAATTTTCTGTTACCACATTCATTTTTTTTCCCTACAACCCTCTAAATACTTTTTAAATCTTAACTATCAAAATAATACAGGATTACTTAATGAAAAATTTCAAGGACAGAGAAGGGTTAACAAGCATAACCTATGTGATTCAAAATTCTAATACCCAGGGGCAACCTGTTACCATTCCAGCATATTTCATTTCTTTTCTTTTTTTTCTCTCTCTAATGTATTCATTTAGGGTTGAACCTGTCATGCATGTATTTTTTATACACTACCAGCATCTGTCACTTGTCTATGCAAAAGATGAACTGATGATTTTGAACAAAGGAGGCTGGCGGTCATAGTGAATTCATTCTAGATGAATGAACATTTGTTTGGAAAACATATCCAGTGAAATACATATTCTTCATTCGATTTTTATCATGTCTACAAAGTGACTATCACATGGTGCCGTCTTTTCTGTTTCTGGCTCAGAGCCGTTCTCAGACCCTCTTAGCACCCTTCTTGCCCTTAGTCAAGGGGAGACATTTTATTAATTGCTTTCATGTTATCTTAAAACATAGTATTTTCTAAGACAAAGTATTTTGACTGACTTCTCTTTTTTTCCTTGGTACTCTCTCAACAACTTGTTTGAAAAACAGAAATATGCCCGTGGAGACAGCATAGACCTTTTAATTTTAATTTTATTTATTTATTTTTTTTACAGAGACAGAGAGTCAGAGAGAGGGATAGACAGGGACAGACAGACAGGAATGGAGATGAGATGAGAAGCATCAATCATCAGTTTTTCGTTGCGTTGTGACACCTTAGTTGTTCACTGATTGCTTTCTCATATGTGCCTTGACCGTGGGCCTTCAGCAGACCAAGTAACCCCTTACTCGAGCCAGCAACCTTGGGTCCAAGCTAGTGAGCTTTTGCTCAAACCAGATGAGCCCGCGCTCAAGCTGGTGACCTCGGGGTCTCGAACCTGGGTCCTTCCGCATCCCAGTCCTACACTCTATCCACTGCGCCACCGCCTGGTCAGGCGACAGCATAGACCTTTTAATTGGGCAAGCTTTTCTGAACACAGGCAGAATGCCTATGCTCCCAACACTGCGCCATCCCCTTTGGTCTGAGGGTCGGAGGCTCGGGAGTGTCTTTCCACGTGTACTCAACAGCTTTCACTTACCACCCAGGTAACGAACTCACCTTGTATCAGCAGTCAGCAGAAGCTACCTGCCCATACAGTATCTGAGGAACGGCTCAGTGTACCACCCGGGTGCCTCTTGTGTGTGGTTTCTAACACTGAATCCTGCACGTGGCTCTCAGGCATGCCTTCAGTAGTACTTTGCCTCTTCAGAGTCTCTGCCCACACAGTCCTTTTGTTTAGGAGGTTCCTCCTTTCTGTCTGTCCAAACCTTCAATATCAGTGCACATTTCCACGAAGCCTTTCCTGATTTCCCCGACAGCCACTTGGATGGGCTTTCTCCTCCAGAACCCACCCTGCTCTTGGCTTGCCCTTCCAGCCCTCTTCTCTCAGCAGGTGCCTGTAACACAGAGGCTGCCCCTGCACCGCCGCTCACATCTACCTTCCTTAGCAATACCCAGAATTCTAGATCTTTGCCTCTATTCTTCCTCTATCCATGACTCATCTGATTCATACCCCATAAAAATTCAGTTTGTAAGTTGTTAACGGTCAATAATGGCTTTCAGCGTTAATATGTCCACACATTAACATGTCCCAATCTAGTGACCTAATGTTCCAAAGGGGTAACCTACTTCAGTCCCATAACACAAACAAGCAGTTGGGAGCTTACACTGGAGGCTAAGCTGACAGGCAGAGATGTGGGTAACCCAGCCCCTTACTCACACCTTTCAGTCACACCGCCCTGCCAGACGCCTGCTCCGGAAGCCTGCACAGGGTTGCTGTACGGCTGATGGCTGCTTGAAAGCGGAAGTTTATTCTATTTCCCCACCTCAGAGACTTACTGACACTGCCCTCACTGACACTGCAGGGGGAAGGGGCTCCAGGCAGAGAGGAGCACATCTGGCAGCCTCCAGTGGGGGGTACTTATCTTTCTCTGTAATGAACTCCTCTCACTTGGTCAATAGCAACAGCAAGGCTGTGATCCACAGAAAGATTTCTTGATTTCCAGAGTCAACTCCAAACTTATCGCTTCTGGGCCTTCTGGCTAAGATGAAGTGCAGAGTCAACCCCGAACTGACTGCGGCTTGCCTGAACCACTGCCCTTGGCAACTACTTCAAGTGAACTGAGCCAAGTGAAAGCTTGGGTTGTGTGGCTTGGATACTCTTGGACAACAAAAGGCGTATGAGAAAGTTATAACGCCAAAGGGGCAAAGGCAGGCCATGCATTTCCTCTCTATAGCTATACCACCAACATTTTAAAGTTACAAGGCACCTCAGAGAATATCTAGGCCATCTCTGCCGTCGAGCAATCGGAAACGGAGAGAGGGTAATGAATGACCTGCTCAAGGTCAAACAAGGATTCAGGATTTGCTTGCTTTGCCCTTGAGTGACCTGGTTTACTGGTTTCTGGTTTTCTTTCTTTCTTTTTTCTTTTTTTGTAAAGCCCTTTGGTAGATTTCAGAATTATTTCCTAAACCCGTCATTTAATCTGCAGATAGGCACAAGCCAGAACCAACGTTCGGGGAGATGCTCAACGTAGGGGTGAAGTCACTAGACCGATGACACCAACTGGGCACACTCCAGCCAAGAAAGCAGCCAGCGCTTTGACATCACACTCGGGCCTCTCACACACATATTCGGCTTCATGCTCATCAAAGCAATTTCGCACTTGTGAATTGTTTGACATCATCCTCATCAACACAGAGAAGTTAGAGGTAGTATGTCCAGACAGGGCGACAGTTTCTACCCCTCAATTAACAGAAGAGTAAATTAAAGCCCAGAGAGGCGAAGGGATGTGGCCGACCACACACAGGTGGTCAGGAGCCGAGAAACAATGTGAATCTAGGCATCGCGCTCTAGTTCTCACTTCCCTGGGTGCTGCTGAAGGAGCCGGGACCAGGGCTGCCGTTCCGAGGGCTCGCAGACTGCCCTCTCAGCCAGCCAGGGAAGCATAGCCGAAAACAGAGATCGCACTGATGAAGACTCAGGGTTCACCTCAGACGGGTAGGAGAGCCCAGCGATGGCCAAGGCGGAGTCAAATGTCAAGGAAGAATTGAATAGAAAAACAGACGGCTCAAATCAAGAGTCTAAAATCTAGTCCTGGCTGCACAAAATCCTCAAACCACTTCTTCTGTCTCAGTTTTCTCATAAACAAAATGGGGATGAAATGGCCTTTGGGGAGGAGAATAAAATAAAACAGGACAATCATCACAACAGCCAGAACCGACTGAGTACTTACTATAAGCCCCTTGCAAAGTCATGTTGCCAAGTGCTTTCCAGGGTTTATCTCACCTAATCTTCACTTCGATCCTTTCAAGCAATACCATTATTTTCCACATTTTTAGTGGACAGGAACTGAGCAGGGTCCTGCCCCTTACCCAAGTCTCACCGCTAACACTGAAGTTGGCAGGATTTGAACTGCTACTGTAACTCAGGGGTGAGAAACACAAGTCAGCTGCAACGCGAGATTGCTTTACTAACTCGAGATTTCCTTATTAACAGCTGTGCTTCTCCTGTGGATTCCACACAAAATGATCTAGGCTGCATGTGCTCTTAGGGATGACTGGTACAGTCATTAGATTTTTTTTTCATCCCAAAGACATCCATTTGAAAAATGCTTGCAAGCCTCTCCTAAATGTATGCTATTAAAGTTGACTTTAAAATTGCACAAAGCATCTGATGGAAAAGTAATTTACCTGAAATAACTTTGAAAGGTTGTGTGTGGACCATGCCTCTATCTAATCTACATGGTTATGATGCCCACTTCCTTCAAAAGAAAAGATGCTTTATCAAATCCCACAAAGTCCTTGCACAAGGACTTGTGCTAATTCTTCCTAAATGTCTATCCTGCTATTTGGCATGCAGGATACCTTCCTGACTCATAGAAGGAGGTTCTAATGTAAGATGTGAATATTTTTCAACTGTTTCTGCAACAGTGTAAAAAATTCAGAAGAGGGGGGAAAAGTCTCTACCAGGTGGAATTAAAAACATGTAACTACACTTGTGTGAAATATAAAAATCAAAATAAATGAATAAATAAAGCAGAAAATATCTCAGAGATACAAAGACTAAACCGATGGTGGTCAGGTTGGGAGGCTGGGTGAAAAAGGGGATCAAGATGTCTAAATCGGCCGTTACACGTAGCCACAAGGAGGTGAAGTACAGCATAGGAAATACTGGGGGATCACTTGGTAAGTTATATAAATATAAATGTCTAACCACTATGCTATACACCTCAAACTACTATAATACCGTCAACTGTCATTGAAAAATTAAAAGAAAATTTTTAAAAAGAGGCAAAAACACCTCTTTTTTTTTTTGCATGTCTTACTTTGTCATCGTAATAACCTT
Source organism: Saccopteryx leptura (assembly GCF_036850995.1). Classification (NCBI taxonomy): domain Eukaryota; kingdom Metazoa; phylum Chordata; class Mammalia; order Chiroptera; family Emballonuridae; genus Saccopteryx; species Saccopteryx leptura. The sequence continues at coordinate 40,122,528 of NC_089503.1, forward strand.
AGAAGAGATAAAATCAATCTGATGGCAAATTTCCCAGAAGACGAAAACGTTATGTGTTTACAGTGTGCCGACAGCAGTCCCCACCTCTCCTCCACAAACCTGATCTTCACCTCTGCCTTCTTTCACGTCATCGCGGACCATTAGGTTCACAGAAGTCGAGACACCGCTCCTGGGCGAGTGCATTTTTATCAGCGTCACTTTGATGTCCAGATACTCCCCCGTTGTGCTGCCTGACAGCTTGGTGCCAGGAGGAATAAAGAAGAGCTATCTCATGAGGATACCATCAAGACCCTGGTCCTTTATGAAGCAAAGTGCGCTTGTCTGGACAAGTTCTGTACCGCTCACGGTTCCCTTAGGGATGTACAGGGCAGAGACAATGAATGTGGCACAGGACACACTCCACATGTGAGTCCTCATTGGGAAGGCTCGGTGGCCATGCTTGGCCAGCACGCTGACTATGAAAAGAAGTTGAAGACAAACTCCTTCACCTTGGGGTCAACGTGTCCTCCAGTATTTCTGCTCGGAGTGGTTCAAGCACTCACTTCTAGCTCTTGAACCCAGTGAAACACTCTCAGGCCCTCAGACTCCACCCTCCTTAATCTTCAGTCCCAGCAGGTTCCCATATATGGATTCACAGACTCGCATCTGCTCACCGGATGTCACTGGATGCAGAAACACATAAACGAGGGTGGAAAGGAAAGCTGCTAACAAGATTAAGCAGGGAGCAACTGCTCTGTAACTGAACTGTTGAAAATTTAGGTAAAAATGTACACCGGGCAAAGCAGAAGCCCATGTCCCATACTTCTCTCCCTCCTGACTTCTGTAGGGATTTCTGAAAAATCACAGGTTGGTTTGCTCTTTCCTACCAGGAGGATGCTGGCCACGCTTCCCCTCGCTCACAGCAGCTGGGAGCAGAGGGAAGGGCCTAGGGCTCCCCTCCCACATTCTGTTCTGTTTCTGGGACCAAAACAAACCAGCAGAAAGGTACAACTAGAGATACAGCCCCCAGCCTGGGCTCCACTTGCTCTGAGAGTCCCCAGTCTCTGGCTGGGGACTTCAGCTGCCAGGACATTACTGCTGAAGCCGAGTGGACAGGCTGTGGCGGGAATAACATTAATGGGTGAACATTTTTTTATATTATCTCATTTAATTTTCATTATTCTATGAGCTGAGTATTATTATTACTCCCATTTTATCAGTGAAAAGCCAGAAGCAAAAGAGAGGTGAATTGCCCAAGGTCATATACCTAATAGACAGTGAAACTTAGAATTCAAACCCCGATCGTCTTCCTACACATTCTTAGCCATGAACTAGCCAGTGAGGACTGCCTCCAATGTCCTACCAGCCCACCTCTGGGGAGATCTGTGGGAGTGGGTGATGTCCCTTCACAACATTTTGCTCGTTCGCCTAACTCACACCTGGTGTGAAGGAACACAGGGAAAGAAAAATGAACCCAGTTAGGAAGATGGCTGGCCAAGCTGCCCACAGCATTTTTTTTATACCCCAAGATTCTGATTAAAATCCACAGAACACACAACGCTAATCCCCAGAATTCCCAGGTAGCAAGCAAAGAAGGTAAAGGGCATCACCAAATGCAATCAACCTGAAACACGGAGGCCCGAATAAAGAAGCAGAAAACCCCGGAGTGCAGAGGAGAGGCACGGGGCAGCCCACAGTCCCCGGCGCTGAGCGGGCAGCGGCACGGGGACACGAACTCTCCAGGAACACGCTCTGCCGAGGCGGGGAGCCGGCGCTGAACCTCAAGCTGGAGGCTCGTGCCAAGAGGCTGTGGCCCACGTCCAAGAGAGAGAAGCCTGGCGTGGAACCCAGGCAGCTCCGAGGTTCCCCGGTGTTTCTCAGGGGCCTCTTTCCTCGAGGCCAGTGAGGTTAACTCGGAGTCAGACCCCACTGTTCACGCCCCCAGCCTGGCCCTCCGAGTGAGGGGGACAGGTGGAAGCACTTACAGGTGGACAGTCAGGTCAACGACGTGACCTCGGCAGAGGGGGACACTGGACCGCGCCCCCTGACCCGCGGGACGGACGGCCAGGCTCCTGGCTTACCTTCTTCAAACCCATCCCGGAACGAGCCGGAGCGGCTCATGGTCCTGCTCTTCTCGTCCAGGGACATGGAGCTGTTCCGGAAGCGGCTGTCGGTGTACGGGTCGTACTGCCCGTCAGCGTTGGACAGGCTGTGCGTCCTCAGCATGGTCGGGTTGGACAAGCTCATCTGGGTGACAGTGGTGGGACTCGCTGGAACGAAAGGAACGGAATCAAAAGGGTGGGAAATGCACGTCCCTGTTCAAATCCGGGCCGGGGGCAAAGAGGATATACGGCTTATTATCAGCCATATCCGTCCCTGCCAACTTCTCTGCCACGTCTACTTTCTAAAAGGTAGTCACAGCAGCATTTGAGTTACACACGGAGAGCTAAAAATAAAGGAGCAAAGGTGGGTCAGTTCCAAAGCAAAGCTCTGGGCATCAGCTTTCCAACTTGGCACGTTCAGACAAGCCAGTGTCACCTTCCAGGCATGAGCTAATTACTCCCTGGGCTCATCTGGAACAATTCTCTGTAAAGCCAAAAGCCCAAAATAGTTCCACCGGGCTTTTGATCAGATGGGAAGCATTTGTGCCTGACAAGAAACTCCTGCCTCACAGAGTTATGGTCGGGAAAGAAGAACACGGACTTGGGTCCCGTGGCCTCAGATGGGGAACATGGAGTAAGGGCGAGCTTCGCCGTAGAGGTGGCACATGTACCGTAGCCGCGCCCAGCCTTCCTGTTGAAAATCCTGTCGTTTTAGTTACGTACATCTCAGATGTATCTTTTAGTTAACTGACAATGAAGAGTGAAGTCAGACTTGATGACAAGCCACAGCTGTCCTTAAAGACCCTGAGCTTATTATTCACCATAGTCACCTCTCTGAAGATGGAGCCAAGATGGAAGAGATTACCCCTCTCAGTCTTCCCAAGGCTCCGCTCTAACGCCGCCACCTTCACGGGTCCTTCCCGTCATCCCAGCCAGGACTGACCTTTCCTCTTCCTAAAAGGTCGGTGTTTTTCAACTGCTGGTCCACAGACCGGTCCACTAGAAACATGGGCCGGTCCACGAAAGAGTTAACTATCCTGATGTTGTGTGAAGATCGTAGACCCAATGATCTTAGCTGAATTCGTTTAGGCTCAGGGTGATTTCAACCTTAGCAGTCCCCCAAATAATTCTATTTTCACTGGTCCCCAAGTGTAAGAAGTTTGAAAACCACTGCTATAAATAATACTTGCTACCTGATCACATTCAGCTTCTACCTAGTTTCCTGTAAAGCTTTGGATGTCTCTCCTCCCCCCGCTTTGTAAGTCTGTTTGGGTGTGTTTGCCGCTCTAAAACAGAATCCGCTGATACGTCAGCAGGAACCGTGTTACAAATTCTTCTCCTTCCCCCACTGTGCCAGTCATTCTGTCAGTAGGAAGCACTTCCCAGAATACTTGTTCGATCAAAACCTGATTTTTTATTTTTAGCTTAATAAAGCAATGAGGATGACCGAACACACGATGTGCAATAAAATCCGTTCCTTCAGGTCTTAGAAACAGGATACATTTTCCTCAAGAATGGGACTAACGGTTAGCTGTTTGCTATAACCCTGGTCTAATCAACCACGGAAAAAAAAAATGATTGATTAGCATACCAAAAACTTTTCCACTTCCTCTAGTTCATTTGCTACTGACCTCCTGCAGTCAAACTATACATTGCAGAGGGCTGATCAGATAAGGAGAGCGATGAGCCCACACGTCTACGGCCCGCAGGTCCCTCTCAGACACAAGCTCACCTCTGCCCGAGGGAGCTGATCCACACAGCTAATGACAAGTGGCTACTCACCAAGCTGGGAGAAGTTGAATCGTGTCCCGGAGGGAGAAGTGACACTGGAACCCGAGGAGAAAGGGGAGTTGGCAGCGGTGTCCTGCAGGCCCCCGGCGGAGTGGGACCGTAACCATTCCTTTGCGTCTTCTTGTGTGCGTAGCTGGGAGGTGGGAGTGTACCTGGACGGACAGAAATCAAGCTGGGATGAACGATGAACAACGCTCACGAAAATGAACTCCGGGAGCTGACGATGAACACAGATTCAAAGATGATGTTTTAAAAAAACACACACAAAAAACAAAACCAGATCGCTACCCATCCCGAAACTTACAAAGCTGCTCAAAACTTTTTCTTTTCCCCCTTATGTGGCCGCCTTTGGGGGAAACTGCAATTCCTTTTGGTTTGGAAGTAAGACAAAAAGGGAGCAAGATCGGTGAATATTCAGAAGAGCAGTCATCACGGGGCGTATCTGTAACATGTTGATTCATGACAGTGTCATGCCAAAGCCCCCACCGTGACAGAACTGAAGCAACAACACAAGCTGCTGTCAGGGCTCCGAGGAGGTTTTATTAGATAACTCCCAGCTCTGCCTCCTAGAGCACACGTCCGTGGCCGTGACTCCCAGCGTGTCAGAACCCGGACGCGAGAAGGTGTGCGGACAGCGACGCTTACAGTGGGGACTGAGATCTACACAAAGTCTTCATGAGAAGAACCTCCAATCATTGTGTCTCACACAGGGAAGGGTCTTCAGAAATCATGCATTCCACCTCCTCATTTATTCTGCAATGTATTCAGTAATGATTTATTGACTGTCCCCAATGAGCTAAGTGCCTACACAGACATTATCTCACTGACCCCTGGGTTAGGGCCTGCCTTGAGTCATGTGCCAAGATTTTTATCTATTTTGTCTGATTTCAAAATTCATGCTCTTCTCATTGTGCCCACAGGCAGCTTCTCAAATTTCTCAATCACCCAAGTGGCCAGAGAGCCCTTAGACTCACAAACAGGTTACCATGGGGTGACTACTGATTATATCAACACTGAGATTCTTTTGGCTTAAAAAAAAAAAAGGAGTTCGGTGGTGTGCTGGCATTGGATGTGTGTATGAGGGAAGGAAGGAGCTAGAAAGGGAAAGTCCTAGTGAGAGGAGTGTAATGTGTCTTCCTTCACGGTTTTACTCTAATTGATGCACTTATAACTTTCCAGGTCACACCAACTGCCTGAAGACAGCCTGCACATAGCCCTATTCTGAATTTTCTAAAAACCCCAATTTAAAAAAGCCAGAGCTACATCATTTTCATAGGCTAGACCCCCTCCAGAAATATCTACAGCATTCTGAAATGTTAATTTTGAGAGAGGTTAGCTTCCTTGTGGGGCAACAGTGGGGCATCCAGTCCAACTCCTATGTAAAAGCAACCGAAATTTAAGCATCTGGCAGGGTGGCTGACGATCAGCCTCATCAGCATGATGAAAACTTTTAAGTACAAAAGGCCTTGCCAGCTCCCCGTCCAAGGCCACGCTGGTGAACTTCCTCCCGCAGGATGTCTGCTGGGGCAATTCAATGCTTTTTAGATTCTTAGAATGGGCTTTACTCAAAGCTCCTATCGAACAGAAGCATTGATACCTACCTCACGTTACTGTTTAAAATACTCTCAGCCTTACAAGCTACAGGTTATCGACTACAGACATACGTGACAGTGTTGAAACATTTCATTCCAAGTTCCTTTTTTTTTTTTTTTTTTTTGCAAAAGCACATAATGCTTAGTGCAGGGTGAAGCTGATGTTACAAAGGAGGTGTTTAGAGAGCAGGAGAAATGACAGCTGCAACCAAGAGACATTTAAACCGTGGGGCAGGCGTTAGAACTGAAGTACCCCTGATTGGCAAAGTGAAAATGGTGTGAGCCATGGTGACTTATAGCGTCTTGTTTTACCAGGACTGGCGCCCACAAGGAGCCAAGCCATGATGTGCATTGAAAAAAAGACATCAGCCCCTATAGTCCTCCCTTTCTTTTCACTAAAAGACCTGATTGCACTCATGTCTTGTTGGGCATTGAAAACTGACCCAATTTTTGATTATTATCTAGACCAGTGCAAAGTATCCGTCCTTAGCAAATTTCCATGGACTGAAAGTTAAATAGTTTCAAATTTAGGGGAAAATATTTCTTGCCTCCTTGGCTCTTGTCCTGGGTAACAAATCAATATAAGTCATGTCCTTTCTCTTGGAGGATAGCCCGTGAACAGAATGGTCATGGTGACGTGCTCAGCAATTAAACCCACCGGCCCCAGAAGTAGCAGCAACTGCTCTCTGGACTCGCACGGGGATGTGGGTCATGACGTGGCTTTATGACATTAAGCCTGGAAAAGCACAGCCTCTGCTCAAGCAAATAAGCCAACGAATGGAGAGGTGACAATGAGAGGGTGTGAGAGGGACGGCCGTCCAAGGTCCCACTGCGGTGGCCAAAGCGGGGAGCCCAGCCCCAGCCGCCCCCCCCCCCCCAGCCCCCAGCCAAGCCCCAAAGCCACAGCACAGGGCATGGATGCAAGAAGGAAACACAGATACCTGAGTCCTTTCTTAGGCAAAGTGTTCCTATCAAGGTGCGGGTCACTGTAGGAAAGTTAAAACAACAATGAGAACTTCAGAGAAGCACAGAAGAGAGCAGGCGCTGTGAGGAGGGCAAGGCTAAGAAAGGGCTGGAGAGATCCAGGGAAAGAGACTCACTTCACCAGGGGGGCTCCCTTATCCAGCGGGGCGTGCAGCACAATCCACAGGACACCCAAGAAACCCAATCCTTGGCCTACGCTCACACCACTGGCTGCTTGACCCCGAGTCACCGGGAAGCCTGCGCCACGCAGCCCCACAGGTTCAAAGCCAGACTCGGGGGCTGCCGCACCTGGAAGCAGAGCCCGCGCCTTCCGCTCCCCAGTCGCCCATCGCCGCACCATCGCCACCGCTCCCCGGAGAGACGGAGGCCAGCTTCTCCGCACCACTAGCTCCGGGCCATCCCCAGTGCCACTGGCGGTGACTTCAAGTGAGAGAAGGGACTTGTTGAAGGGTTTCAAGGGGCCTGCCGTCTGCATATTTGGAATTCGTAAGTGAATTCCAGGTCCCTCTCAGTTTCTGCAGTCCTTATTGGACGGAGCTGGGAGCGGAGCCCTGGGCCCGAGTCGGGGCATGTTACAACTTGCTGGCTGATAAAGTCAAGGCATTTGGATTTCCAAAGAACAAGGGTTTAAAAGGCATGGTCTGCGAGTCTGACAAAAACAAAGTTTTTGCTGTTGATGGGGTGAAGAGGGCTTTCATTAATTATTTTTTTTCTTAGTGTGAAACAACATCTGCTTGTTATGTTTGGCCAAGCCACAGCTACTCCCCAAATTTAAGGTCACTATCCATCTCTGAGGCCCACCCACAGGGCAGCTGGGGGCAAACAAGCCTCTTCATTTATAAAGTCTCAAGACTCCACATATTCTTTTTCATTATGGTTACAGGAAATGGGCACACAGAACACAGCAGCCTGCAAGACATAAGGAGCCAAACAGCAGCAAAGGACTTTGAGAGGGAGAAGAGCCAGCTGTGTGGGGAGTGGAGAGGGTGGGTGGGGGACACAAAGGTGAGGGCCAAGCCGCACGGTGGGTGGTAGATCCTTTCTGGGCTTGGAGGGGGAGGGGAGGGTGGGGGGAAAGGGTGGGAAGCAGGAGCATGCCACAGGAAGGCCGAGATGCAAGTGAGAGCTTCTGCCGCCCCAGTTTTAAGTGGCAGGTTTGAGGTTCCTTCCCAAGCTGGGAAGGGAGGGGCCCGCCCAACCCCGCCTCTCCCGGGCTTCAGCGAACAGACCCTCACTGGCATGTCTGGGGTCACATACTACACCGGAGCCATGATCACAAGCGGAAGCCTCAAGCCAACAGCCTCACACAAAACATCTGGCTTGACACAGATGGGCAGAGGAACCTAGAGGCTCGGTGGGGTCCCCAGCCTACAATGTCATTACCTGTCCTGTTTCCTGGGCAAAGTACTTCTGCAGAACTTAGGGCTAGCGGCAGGGGAAGAGAGAGGGCTAGAAGTCCAGGCAGGTAGAAAACAAGAGAAGGAACATTAGACTGGAAGAAAGGGGAGGAGTGTTGTTATATATAGTGACTTCTCTCCTTCCCAGCGCTGATCCTGGCTTTTCTTTTCCCCACTGTGGAGATAATGGGCACATCACCACTGCTGCCCAACTGGGAGCTCTGGGGGTACTTTTTGCCTCCTGATTTCCTACCGCTGGCCAGCAGCCCTTCAGTAGGAGGGTGTCTGCCATGATGACCACCAAATCAACCCCGCTGCCTAAACAACATCCTACCACACCCCCACGACTGCAGCCGGCCACCCACTCTGCCTGCACGATTACAAGGGGAGGGGAAAGAAGCATTTGATGAACAAACACAATAAAATGGAAGGATTTCAAAGGTGGAATGCTATTTCAAATGGATGTATTAAATCTGCCCCCAAGAGACTTCCAGCCGCTCCAAGCACTGAGAATAACCACAATGAAAAAGATAACAGGAAGCAGAGCTGAGCTGAATCCCATCCCAAACTGGCTTTCCTACAGAAAGACACCAGGGATACGGAGAGAGAGAAACCTCCCAGGCAAAGGGGAATTCACGTGGGGGATCCCTAATGCAATCCTTTGTCTCTTGGAAAGGAATCTTTCTGAGAGATACGGGCAGCCGACGGCATATCACCAACCTTTCTGACAGTGTGGTCTTCACACTGTTGGTTCTCACAAAGGGAGTCAGGGCGTCGTCCTTAGAGGAGGCGATGAGGCCCGTGGAGGAGTTGTGGCTCAGACCCCCTCCACTGCTGAGGGAGATGTCAATGGACTCGCAGCTGGTGTGGAGGCTGCTGACGGACTGGAAGCCCAGGCCGTCCTTGCTCACTGCCGAGGAGCTGCTGGCGTTGGTGCCCCAGGTGAGGCTGTTGGAGGGGCCCGAGTGGGCCGAGCTGGGGCTGGAGGCTAGCGGAGACTGGTTGATGTCCGCATTCTTACTGTAGAGAGGACTGCTGCTCCCGCTGCTCAGGACGCCGCTGCCTGAGGGGGACTCTAAGTTACCTGGCTGGGTCAAGGTGGCATGAGGGTTGGAGATGACCACCGAATTTTTCATGTTCTCAGCTGTGGCGATGGGCACTTGCTTGCCAGGCTTCCCACCAAACAGTCTGTGAAGAGACAAAGGATTGTTTGGGTTGAACACCCACAGCCAAGGGGCTCGGAGCTGTTAAAGTGGGGGGAGCTGTTAATACAGGAGCCGTGGGAGTCCCTGGGGGGGCACAGGCACAGGAGCCGTGGGAGTCCCTGGGGGCAGCACAGGTA